>NC_080435.1:36003219-36330719 GCF_028018845.1 Melospiza georgiana
TAAAAGTTGAAGACATTATTTGTTTTGGAAGCTAAGTCCTAAAATTACTCTTTCCATACCATCTACCAACCTTTTAAAATGAAAAATAAAATCCCTGAGAGGTACGTAACTCTTGGATTCTTCATCCACTTAATTGTCTCATTTATTCCTTTTTCTTTTGCTGGGGCAACAGTGAAGTCCTCATATCTGTTTGGAGAGAAGGTTAACTTTCAAGCTGGCTGAAGTCCTGGCTCTTGTGAGCATTTTTTGTCATTTGAAGGTTAAATTCTTCTCAGAGAACATTGCTGGAGTTAGTGTTCTTCCTTCCAATAACTGTAGGAGCTGCCTGACCTTTATAAGTGCAAGTCAATATTCACACCGTTGGAAGAAGCATTGTGGAGAGTTATCTTCACAATCCCAGGGAGAAGCACTTTGTCACAGGCAGCTCATGACCAATGAAGACAAATTGGTGAATGGTCAGATAAAACTGTTTCAACTGGATGCAAACAGTCTCTTTCACACAGCTTTAGGTTCCATTCCAAAGTCTACAGACCTGCAGCATTCACTACTCTCCTCCAAATTTCAACAAGATCGATAGAAGAAAAGAAATTATTAGAAGGGAAGCACTCTAAAACTTTTGACCTCTGGGTTGTTCTCTGCAACCACTCTCTGTCAAATTTAGACAGATGTAAAGGGAGAATATATGAAATAATTTTCTATTAACCTTATCCTCTGCCTGACCTAAATTCCAAAGGATCAATATCAAAATCACTAGATGAAAAAGGTTGTAGTAGCATAAAATTACAATACTTTGAATTCAGCACTGCACCTCATAAACACTTCTGCTTGTCCAATAGAAACATTGGGAATTTAAAATATAATATCAACAATAAACACCTTCATCTCTAGTAAGACTCAAAGAAATAGCAGGGTTTTTTTTTGTGAACTAAGAAAGTACCTGAAAAAGCAGAGAAAAAGAAAGCATAGTGCTGGTGTTATGCAAATATTTCCATTAGCACTTACAAATACATATATGCAAGTGAGAGAAGGAACCAACCAAAAAAGAATGACCCAAGATGAAGCACATGAAAATGGGTTATTTTTATTTTAAAAAATGATGCTGTGAACATTTGAGAACAAAATACCCTTTTAAAACACTATTTATTCCTCTCCCCTAGAGATCAAAGGTTACTAGAAATCCCAAACTTTTGTAGAACCTGTGTCTCCAAAGTAAATGTTTTGGACCACACTTCCTCTCTTCTAGATATCAAGTAAATTAAAAGTCTGTTTATAATTTAATGGTAGAGAATAAATGACATCTGCAGCTTGGCAGAACAATGTAAGCTGAGGCTTTTCTGACTCAGACTCAGTTTCTGGCTCCGTTTACAGCAGAAGAAAGTAAAGAGTCAAGCCAGTGGAAATTTTGCAACTTAGCTAGTATAATTAATATAGCATTTCATATATTTATTTTTTTTAAAGCTGTTTATTCAGTCCTGTGGCTCATGACCTGGCTTATGTTTTGAAACATCTGTTACTGCCTGCAACCAAGGCAACCAGCAAATGTTGGAAATTTTATAACACTTTAGGAATGTTAAAGTATTATTTGTGGGAACACCCTACAATTGAAAAGGATTTAAATCAAAAACTGGTTAATTTTGAGTCACAAACTGCAGATATATTCACATCATTTTCTTCAATTATGAAAGACTCTATTTTCACATATAACTATGAAGTATTTTGTCATATACATAATTTTAATATAACTGGGTTTAAAAAAAATCTTGCAGAAAATGTGTCTATTTCATTTTTAGCTGTCATACCAATCAAAGAATTCCTGCAGACGTTTCCATCCCATACTCTCATGTGGACTTTTCCTGTCAAAATCTTAATCAGAAATTTCTGGTTAAATGAAAAGGTTTTGATTTTGATACTTTATTATATTTGATACTTAATTTTTTCTTTATTTTGTTGAAGAAATTTTTATTTTGACTTGCTACTAATTTGTATATACCTGTATTTTCATAGTTTAGTCTTTGATTTGTACTACAGGTTTATTCCCAGTATTTAGTCTTGTTTTATGAGGTAGTAACATTCAGACTAACCATGCATAGTGGCCATAAAATTCTTCACTGTTCAGAGCTGTGTCTGTTCACTTTCTGGGGCTAGAATTATGCCCATCATGGGCATTGCAGTTCAGCCTTTTTCTTATATAGATGAACTGGTATAAAATGGAAGAAGAAGACAAGATTGATAAAACAGTGAGAAAGGTCAAATACTTAAACTCAATGTCACTCTGAAAAATATATACATATTATTACATGGTAGCTTTAAATTCTAAATTACATAGAAAGATTCATTTTTCCAAAACAAATTTCACAGTCATGATAGTGTACTTCATGATGCAGTTACTGGGGAGGTATTATTAATTTAATTTATTTGGCGTTTTACACAGGTTTCGAAAGGCAATCATTCAAAAAGTTTTTATAGGTAAAAAAATACAAAAATAGTAATCCTAATACAAATGCAGCTTCTTGGCAATAATTTTTTTACTCAGTTTTAAGGTTTTTTATCCTATTTTAATTCTCCAGGAGGAAACAAATTTTAATGGTGGATAGCTTCCTTGAGACAACAAATTGTATTCTTCAGGGTTTCCATTTTCTTCACAGGAGGAGATATACTGTGGTACCTAAAAGAATCACTTACCCTTTCTATGTTTGGGCTATATTTATTTTAACATTTCTCAAGTCCTAATTTTTTCTTTTTAAATCTAATAATTCTTTTGATGTCAAGAGTTCTTCTTATTATTTCTAGAGCGTGGTGAGAAGTCAAATAGAACTGTCATATAGAGCAGTCAGAAACAACTGTTGCAATGCCTAACCCTGGTTTTAGCAGAAACTTACAGTTTAAATGGTAATAGCATTCAGGATTTGAAGTGAGACAGAACAAGCTGATTTGTTTCTCTAAGCAATGAACCTCAGGAAGGATCTGTTTCTATTAATTCTTCTTTCTTGCATCTTCATGGGAACGCCTAGGCAGGGTGTGGTCATGTTCCCATTTACACTGGCGACTGACTGGTAGCGGTATTATGCACCCATAGATTCTAAACCTCATGAAACACATTCTCCACAGAGAAGTGGAATGCAAATGTTATGTGAGGCAAAGTGGAATAATTAAAAGAGAAAAAGTTACAAGAAAATAGTAAGCATGGTAAGGGGGTAAAGAGACTAATACAAAGTGTTATGATGAAACAGTTGTCTGGATTTCTAGGTGTTCTTCTGACCCTGATTACCTTGAATTTGAAGGAGCACAACAAGCAGGGAAGCCTACAATCTTGATTACTAAAAGTAAGCTGACCCTGACACAGCCTTTGCCTGAAAAAAAAATGACCAAAACTCAGAAACTCTACAATAAAACAAAAAAACACCCACACAAAAACCCCCAAACCATGACAAAAACCCACAAAAAAAGACTAAACACTTAATAAAATATGTGACTACCCAAACATCACAACTGTTGGTCAAGGCTGATAAACTGTTCTCATTATAAGACATTGGGTTTAAATACTTATCAACCATCTGCAGCATCGGCTAGTATTATACAATATTAGTCTCTGGATGCCACACTTTCAACTTCTTCTGAATAAATATTCCAGGAACATATTCATTCTTGTGGCTAAGAGAGAAAGGGCAGAAATGTTGCACTGTGACAACTGAACTGGACAGGTCTAATGAGGTGAAGAGTTATTTAAAAAGAAGAATTCCAGAAAATCAGTTTGACATTATCAAAAAGGAACACTCAAGGCATCGATTTATTGTATATATGAATTATGAGTATGAAATACATAGAGAAACATAAGGATCAAAGGGCAATATACTGTTACCTGCAACTTCAAGCAAGCACAGATAGATCCTTTCTCCTGTACTATAACAAAGGGCATGTGCAATACCCCAGAAGAAAAGCATGTGTACTAAAAAAGCATTCTACTCAATGATCAGATGGAAGTGGCTAGTGACACTGGAATGAAAGTAAAGTATTTTTCCTTTTTTTTCCCTTTTTCCTTTTGCTTTTTATTTTCCTTTTCCTTTTTTCTTTTTTAAATAGGTTTTGCGCTATATATTCCATGGAGAGAATGCCCCATGGCCAGTCAGGAAAAAAAAATATAATTAGCTGAAGAATAAAATGGAGAAAATATTTCTGCTATTCTGAAACCTTTACATGAAAGTAAATTTGGCTGAATTTCCCAGACATGGGAGAAATAACATGTAATTTTCCATATGTGAATATTTCTGTAATGTGAAATACCCTTTTCTTGAGGCTTGCTAGAGAATGAAGCACACAAACCCCATCACGCATCATTTTGGGTCAGGTACAGACACTTGAGCTGCTCCAGCAGCAGGTGGAGAGGCACTAGGACAATCTGCAATTTGCAGATCTGCCCCAGCACCAGCACTGAGCTGCTCACTAGCTTCACTCACACCATTGTCCCCAGTAGCTGTCTTTCAGGATGCAAAACATGCCTGTCCCAGTATCTGGCAGCAGAGCCTTTGACCCGTTCCAGTAGCTGGCATTGAGGCCACCCATCCTCTCCAGTCACCATCGGCCAAAGTTCTCTGTGACACCCCTCTGACTCCAGTTGGTGGCACTAAATCCAGTCATGCTGTGCCCCCCAGTAGCTGGCACTCTGGGCATGAAAACTGCGGGACCTAACAAGACCATCTGGAGAATTATTTTTTGACAATCCTTGTTTGATTTATTTACACTGAATCTAACTTAAAAAGCTTTCAATACAGAATATACCCAAATATGGCTTCAGTCTCAACATTTTCCCAGACTTTAAATACAGAGATCTGGTTTATGTTGTTTTCATGCCATTATCCAATACTCCAACATCTTGTAGAATTAAGGTTGCAAGAGAGAGGTGCTGTGAAATTTCTACAGAGCCAAGACCTGATGTATAATTCCTTTGTAACTAAGATATTGATTTTGCTATGATTCCTGCCAGAAGATCCTTCCACATATTGCACTCAGAAATCCTGAACTGGGCTGAGAGGTCTGTCTGCAAGAGTCAGGGCACGAAGGCTGCCAAAATTTAAAAGAAGTGCTAAGACCATTTGGCCAGCTCCAAAACTCTCTTCCTTTTTGGCTTCTCTTTTCTTTGAAGATCATAGCTGAAGTGCTGAGCTGTGATAGGAAAATCACATCTCTTAAAATATTTAAATCTTTCCACCCCCTAATTGAAAATTGCCAAACAACAGATTGCAAAGGCAGCTTTGACTACTGTGCTTACAAGTTTCATACCATTTGTCTGTTAAGTTCAAGATGGAAAGGTAGCCTGAAAGCTGCCAGTATTTTTTGTTTATTTTTTTAAGAGTCATCTGTTTCAAGAAAGATTGAGATAAGGTGGAAAGAACAAAAATACAAGAAATGGGGGAAAAAAGAGTTGTTAGCCAAGAGCAAACAAATTACATATGCATGCTACAGAAATCAGGCACATATCACAAGCCTCCCCTTAAATAAATTCATTGCTGCCAGACTGATGGAATATATGCACTGCAGGGAGTATTGTCAGACTGTTGGTATCTCAGGTTTGGCTGTCTCCACTCCAGACTAGCCATTCTGCTCTGTTTCATGCCTTTTAGTTTATCTTAGCTCTAAACTGAGGAGATTGCTCATCTGATCTCCATTTTTTTCGCTTCCTCCTCAGATCTCTCTAATAAAATTTTCAACAAAAATATCAATTAGAGCAACTTTTCTGAATTATATTTTCAGTCCAAAATGTGCTAATGTTGCATGTTCTGTTTGAAAATATTTTTAGTTTTGCATTAAGGAAAACAGCAAAGACAACGTGGACACTGTAGGTGGAAAAGTGGGAACAAGACATACATCTTTGATAATGTGATAAATTACTCAGATGACTAAAGGAAATTTACTTTCAGTCTCTCTGCAACTGGTGCAATGATCAGGGAGGTCTGGAAATCTGACTTTCTCTCTGGAAGTTCCCCTTGCAAATCATCCTTGAAGAATTAGCAACACAAACTAAATTGAGATAATATTCCTTACATTCTAAGGCTGCCATTTTGACCAGAGCAGTTATGCCACATTACTTTTAACATGTATTGCTTTTTCAGTCCCTGGATTTATGGATGAAAGAGACACTAGTTGCAAACTATTAATTAAAGCATCTTATTACTTAAGTCAGTCATCTCTAAATCTGAGAATAGAACATTTTTTTTTTAAGTGTTAAACATATATAAATACATATGAAGCAAGACTAATTTCATTTTGTCATTCTGTTTTAGTGGCCATAAGTAGACATTATGGCCAGTAAGCAGCTGACATCAGGAGATTTGTCAGTAGCTGACATTAGGAGATTTGGTCAAAAATTACAGTAATGAAACAGTCAGATGGATCTGTGCTGAATGACTGACCCAAGTAGGAGTTACATAAAGAAGGACAAGTTGTAAGAGAGTAAAGAGCATTACTCTGAATTTGAAACCAGGAGACAGGGACTAAAGTGAACTAATAAAGTGATTATTGACAAACATTGCTAAAGAATTTCTGATTTTCAGTGTATCTATCAATCCAGAGCAGAAGTTGGTATTAAAATACCTTAAGATTTAGACTTTATTACCTTATGTAATTTTGTCAAAATGAGGGAGGATTGCAGAATACTTCCTGGAGACCAAATGAAACCAGAAAAAAATAGCTCTGCTGTTATAATCTATTTCTTATAATAGTCATGTATTTATATTTTATAATAAATACTAACAAAAATATATTATTATAATATAGTATTCATATTCAACTAATATATGTATAGAATTCTAGCATAGAAATTAACTCAAAATTCTAGAGAAAACAGTTTATTTTATACACAGTAAGTCTTGAGATCTACAATGCTGAAAAACTGAAACATCTGATTCCTACAGCAATAGGTAAATTGCTTAATGTGTTCATAATTTATGGTTGCAAGATATTTTATTAATTTACTCTGACAACTCCTATACACATTATATAATATATTTAACATGAAGCATATATTTTAGGGATATAAAAGCCTAGTAAAATTAAAACCCTGAAGTAGATTTACATGTTTCTTTTTCATTAAAAACTGTAATGGCAAATTTTGCCAACTTTATCATCTTTCAAAAATCACAAGTAATAGGACAAGGCATAGTAAAGGTAATTCTAAAGTGTATATTGATAATCTCTTCATACATTTCTATTATATTTGTCACACAATTAAAAGATAAATTTTGACAGATGTTTTCATTATAGTAATTTTTCTCCATGTTTAAGTCAGGAATTTTTCGTGGCTCATGCAAATTTGAAGCAAGTTTCTTGTGAAATATTTTCTATAATTGCCTCCATTTGCTAAAGAGTATTTTCAACAGTCTCAAGGTGTACTTTACAGCAAAAACTACTAATAATTTTTAAAAAACTTTCAAATTCCTTCGGTGCAGTTATCTATGTGGCACCATTGTTGTCATTGCACATTGCCTAGTAACATTTTCACTTCAAGAGGAATTTTACATTTCCTGTCTTTAAAGTTCAGAATTGACAGATCTTATAATGCTCTCATGCTGATAATGCACTTCAGTAATTGTGCTGTACAGCAAATATTTCTGTGTGCAAACTTTAAATAGTTATTCAGCTGAATAATGCCACAAATCAGAGACTCTATTTAAAATGCCAGCATGTTCTTTCCATTAATATTGCAGGAATGAGACTGGCATTATTACCAATGCATAAGAAATGAGACTCAATGAGTAACTGCAAGGCATATTGCCCCCATGTACAGCTGTGCTATCATAAGTATATAATTTTATTCACTACATTGTAAGATGTATATTCTGTACGAGAAGTGTGCTGGTTTTGGCTGAGATAATCTTTTAAATATGATAAACAGGAGCTAAAGGCGACATTATGTTGGCATATCTCCATTGCATAAACAAAACTCTAAACAAAATACACAAAGCTGAAGTAATTTTTAAAGGCTTTAGAAAGTCAGACTGTTTTCAGTCTGCTTCTATCCAATATCCACAAGAATGCTCTGTCCTATAAGTAAGATGTTTCTGTGTTCCACTCACTCTGATACACTGTCTTCTGCCAAGCTTTGTCAATTTAGGATTGCAATATCATCAAAACAGTTCAATGTCTTTATTGCCATAGCCATCTCATAAGAAAGACAAGGTATAAGGTATATAGTGCTGTATTTTGGAGTTTTCTCACCAGCATTTACACAGTTTCAAGGACTTGTTTTGCTTCTCATGTTGCTCTACCAGCTAAATATCTGGAAGCACACAAGAAATTGGAAGAGAACACATTGACCCTAACTGAAAAAAAGGGATATCCCATGTCATAGTACATTATGCTCAGCAATAAAAGTCGGCCAAAGAGGAAGGATGTGGGGATGTTTGGAGTCATGGTGTTTGTCTTCCAAGATCTGCTAATCATGACAAAGCCCTGCTCTCCAGGAAAGGGACTAAATCTGCTAATGGGAACTACTGAATTGATTCCTCTTTTTACTTTGACTGCATGTACAGCTTTTGTTTTCCCTATTAAACTGTCTTTATTTCAGCCCAAGAGATTTTTCATACTTTTTATTTTTTTCCCATCCCTTGTGGGGAAGAGAGGTGAGCAGCTGTGTGCAACTTAGCTGCCTACCAGAGTTAACCCACAAAAACCATAAAACATAAATTTGAATAAAGTATCTCTCACCTATTACATTAGAACATCAAGACAAGCATTAGCTTGTCTCTAGCCAAGAAAACTTTTTATTTCCTCTGTGGGTGGTCTGGAAAAGCTACACTATCCTGGCTCTCAGTAAACATAAACAAATTTGATGTAAGTTTGTCTGAAGTCTTCTGAAGAGTTTAAAATACACACAAAATGGAAAAGGAAAAAAAAAAAAAAGCTTGTCAAAATTGGTTATCTATAGTTTTTCTTGCTTTTTGTGAACAGATTACTTTTCAGTCAGGTTATGATTTTTCAATTTTTGCTTGTGAAGACACCTAAACACTACTCTACTTTTAAATATTGATCTTTCCTAAAAGTCAATACAAAACCTAGCTCAGTATTCAATCCTCAAGTCCCATCAGCTTCTCCTATTTCTGTTTCATCTGTCATTCAAATTACTGCCATTGTTAGAGCTTCCTTCTAAATCAACTTTTGCCAATTACTCCAAACCTATAGAAACACACACACAGATGAAAATCTTGTTCTCAATAGGCTGAAATAAATTTTTAATATTTGGAAGAGAAGCAGGCATAGATTGCACTGTATTAGCTTATCTTGTAAGGTGGGGAATAAAGGCTATTCATTATTCCATGTTCTCTTGGTGGACATCTGAGTTTCCCTTAAATGACAAAATTTACTTTAGTGCATAGAGCCAGCTCACTGTGACAATAGGACAAAAGAGGCTGTTGCACGTGGGCAAATTTCACCCTTTACATATAGCATCACTTATTGCATTTCAGTTTCATTTAATTGAGTTAAACAGAACCAAATATATAATCTTCATGATTTTATGGAATGCATAATTTTTCTAGTCTTAATATGATGATACTCTTTTTTCCTGAATCTTTTTGAACCTTGTTTAGAGGGCTAAAATTCAGTTAAATGTACTTCACAATAACCAATTTTTTACTGTGCTGGTATATATATATATGCTGGTAAGAACCAAAAAGTGACAAAATCGGATGCAGTATTTTTTAAGAAACCTTAATCCAAGTACAGAATTTCAGTTAAAAGGTTTCAAAATGGGAGACGTTGTCAAAATGAAAGACCATGTTGTCAAACTCAGGATAAGTAGTAAAGTGGAGGGTGACACAAACTGGAAAAAAAATAAAAAACACCAGAGCAATTGTAGGTCTCAAAAATGTATCCCACAGTTCCCATTATTAAATGCTGCAGAAAGGTCAAGTAGCACTAAAACAGCGTAAGGACCATAAATGGTAATTAGGAAGAAGCCATCAATATCTTTTCATGGAAAACTTTTCAGAATTAGCTAAACCAAATTAAATCAGGCAAGAACATATTATTCAAAATTTCCTAATGATTAATAAATAATAATAAATAATATCATCATGGTCTCCTACATTATTATAAAATGAATTATTACTGGAGAAGCTGGCTAGCCATGGCTTGAGTTAGTCCAATGTTCACTTCATAAAAACTGAATGCCAAGCCCAGAGAGTGTTGATGAATTGAGTTACATCATGCAGGAATCTGGTCACAAGTGCAGTTCACCAGGGCTCAGAATTGGGGCCAGACCTGTTTAATATTGTTATCAATCATCTGGTAAATATTTTTATCAGTAATCTGGATGAGGGGATCCATGCACCCAGTCAGTTTGCAGATGACACCAGGTTGGGTGGGAGTACTGATCCGCTGGAGGGTAAGATGGCTCTGCAGAGGGATCTGGACAGGCTGGATTGATGGGCTGAGGCCAATGGTGTGAGTTTCAACAGGGCCCAGTGCCGGGTCCTGCCCTGGTCACAACAACCCCAGGCAGCTCCACAAGCTGGGACAGAGTAGCTGGAAAGATGGCCAGTGGAAAAGGCCCTGGGGGTGTTGTTTGACACCTAGTTAAACACAATCCAGTGTGTGTCCAGGTGGCAAGGAAGGCCAATGGCATCCAGGCCTGTATCAGCAATGGTGTGGCCAGCAGGAGCAGGGCAGAGATTGTCCCCTGTACTCAGCACTGCTGAGGCCACAGCTCCAATCTTGTTCAGTGCTGGGCTCCTCACTGTGAGACACTGCAATGCTGGAGTGTGTCCAGAGAAGGACACAGAGCTGGGGAAGGGTCTGGAGCATAGGGTCTGGTCTTATGAGGAGCAGCTGAGGGAGCTGGGGGTGTTCAGCCTGGAGAAAAGGAGGCTCAGATAAAACCTCATTGGACTCTACAAGTACCAGGAAGGTGGTTGTAGGAGGTGGAAGGCAGTCACTTCTCTCATCCTACTGGTGATAGGAAAAAGAAAACAGCTTCAACTTGTTCCATGGGATATGTAGCTTGAAAGTTAGGAAAAATGCCTTCACTAAAAGCATTTTCAAGCATTGGAGCAGGCTGACCAAGGGAGCAGTGGAATCAACATTCCTGGAAGTGGTCAAAATGTGGCATTTAAAAACATAGTTTACTGTGGACTTTGAAGTGTTAGCTTGAGTGTTGGACATGATCTTAGAGACCCTTTCTAACCCTGTTGATTCCATGATTCTGAGATTCTATATATGGAATAGTATTTTCTTTATCTCTTCCTTCCTTTTTAATATGTTATGAAGAGAATTATTATGGTTCATAACAATAAAGGAATTATATAAATGAAAATATATTATCAAAATAATCTAAAAGTTTTTCAATTATTATCTTTTTTGGTTGTTCAGTTGGTTGACTAATTGTGCACTTTTTCAGTAAGTTTTATCTACAGGATGAGATTAGAAAGATACATTTTCTGTATGAATCCTAAATAATCAGTTGAAAGGAGTGGTAGCATTTGCATTAAGTACAAGAACTATCAGAAGGTCAGTATTTCAGTGAGTCAAATACAATTATAATCCTTTCTAGAGAAACTCACCAACATACTTTTAACAGTGTATCTATTGTTTCACATATGAACTTGTTTTTTCATTAGAACTCTCAGTGTGTGATTAGCTGTTAATACGTGAGGAGGCATCATTTTTGACAGTGTTTCAGGTAAAAGACAGAAACTCAAATCTCATTCTCAAAAATTATTTGGGAATATCTTATATTGTAGATAAAATCGGAGTTTTTATGGAGCCCATATGTGCTTGTGCGGTGCTTGCATCTCAAAGATTCTTGGATTTACTTATGAAAATTATTTTTGAAAGACAACTGTACATCAAGATGTATGCATGATTTCCAAAAAAACCCAAGCCAAGTTAATCTTGCTCAGTACCTGTTCATAAGTACTGAAATGCTGTCAAATTTCTACATTTGCTCATAACCAACTTCACAGACCATTTCAATACACCCCTGTCTTGAAAGTAAGCATTATTTTATGTTGCCTGAAATTACTGGCAACATAAAATGATGAATCATAACTTTCAAAGGCCAGTTGAAGTTGGTTCCTAAACGCAACCCCTATGACACAAACATATGCTCATTTTGTGCCTTGATGTCTTCTAACAAGGATTGTTGCACATACTGATGAGCTGTCCAGCAAAACACCAAAATCATCCAGAAAACATTTTTTGAAACTATATCACAGATTACATCTTGATGTTATAATGGCTTTACATCCTGCCCAGTGTATTTTGATTGCAAGCATCATCTCATTAAGATAAAATTGTCAGGGAAATTATTCTTCATTGAGGACAACACTGAAAACACTTTAGTGTAATAATGTCTATGTTTTCTATTTAGGGCATTGAGATGGCATAAATAAAAGTATAAATAACAGAATATCCAGACATCGTACAGGATTCTTCCAATAGTTTTTTTTGTTACATAATTTAAATATGATACTATCTGACTGTGTTAAATATAATGAGAATTTTTTGATTCATGATAGGATTTTATTTATTAATAAACTCAACTTCAGGCATAAAAATATTAATTTATAATATATTTATTAAAATAATTTTGGAGAAGAATTTGTCAAATTCATGGTGGACATCTCAGTTTTATAACTATACTGCAACACGTTGAAAAGGAGATATGTATCTGTTTCATGACAAATTAGTTGGAGTTTCTGCATGTTTTAATTAGGTCAACAAAAAGGACTATGTACTTTTGTATTGAGAAATAATCATGCTTCTAGCAATTAATTAATTTGCAGTTACAAAAAAAATCACAGTATCTTCACAAGCAGCTACATTATAAAACACATCTTGAAATTAATGTTGATATTTCTCCTGGTCCTTTTTTCTGAACAATTTTTCTTTAAAAAAAAAAGCTGTTGGGTTGTCCAGTTACAATCTGGCTTTTTATCTGCTGTCTGATGGAATTGCACACACACACACAAACACACACACCTATGTATCTGATTAATATTGTATGAAGTATTTTTATAGCTGTGGGGTCACTGCTCATATTCTCTTTGGATTTTGTTTTAAATAGCATAAATTTCACTTTTTTTACTTCAAATGAAAGACCTACTTTTTTTTTAAGAAAGCAAACATGAAAGCCAAAATGTAGGTAAATTAAATATTCTTGTGAAAATGTATCCTTGGTAGGAGATCTTTTTAAGCAAGGTCAAAGCCTTTCTATTTCAGTCCAAGCCCTATAAAAGTGTTTTAAAAATTCTGCACTTACTATTGTCTGGAGCAGGTTTTTATATCTAGATTCAGTAAGTTACTTCAAGGATTATGCTTTGATTGAGCTTCTACTAAAAGTTAGAAAGAGTCCTAAATATTTTGTTGAGCTTTTAGCAAGATAGCTGAGATTTCTTCAACTGAGAAAATGCAATAATAGTAGAAACAGAAGCACAATACATTATAATATGATCCTGTCTTTGCTGTATATCCTGAGAACAATTCAAGAACAAGACAAAAGATATTTTTAATAGCGTACTTCCAGTGGTCTCAAATTCACCTTGTACTCTTCTATTTTGTTTGTATCAGTAATGGTTACTAAGTAACATCTGCAACAGCTTACTTCTCTATTTTTCTTGTAACTGGGGATTTGTTTTTCAGGTTTGGGTTTTTTGTTGATGTTGCTATTATTGTTGATTGGTTTGTTTGTTTGGGGTTTTTTTTTATTATTACTAGGTCATTCTATTTTCCTACTAAGGTTTTATTCTCCTGAGAAAATGAAGCACATTTTGACTCAGTGAATCACTTCAGGGTGAGCTTAGTACAAAATTAATAGTCTCAACTCTTCAATTTTTTCATTTAGCAGTCACAATTTAATTTAGACTTCAGTTGGTATACCTTTGTTTATAACTGACACAGTTGATACCTCCTACAATGAACACATTCAATCAATAAAAACCAGGAACATCTGCTTGCAAAGAGAGTGTATCTTGGTGGAATATCTCACCAATATCTCTGACTTCAGCCCTGAACCTGAGGGATATTTCAAAGTGGTGAGCCTGAAAGCTACAATTTGTAGCAGAAATTGCTATGGAAATGATTATCTCAGCAAATGTAGTGACTTCATTAGATATTCATTTCCTCCTACCTCATTTCTCAGTGCCCCAAATGTGACATTTGTCTCTCTTTTGTTTCATGAATAGTGACATTACCTCCCCTGTGTCCCCCAAGTACCATACCCTTTTTTTCCCCAGCAGCTTAAATGATGGTCATAACTAGGTAATATTCAGATCTGTTGTTCTATTCTAAATCTAATATCAGCTGATTCTGTTTCACACCTGAAGAAGGAATTACATGTACCAAAAAAATTTTTTAAACCTACATTATTCAATATATTTATTTAAAAAATATATGGATACAAATCATGCAAACATTCCAGACATCCTTTTTCATGACTGACACTAGTACTACTGCTACCTCTTAAAAATAGACGTGTTTCATGGTGACTCCTGCATGCAAGATAGGTGCCTATTATTATAAATTTGCATTTTGATGTTCTTTTAGCAACTCCATAAATGTCAGATTAATGTTAAAAAATTATCATGTTACATTACATTTTTAGCAGATGTATGTTTGAAGGATTTGCTACTGAAATGCAAAGAAGGGTTCCTTAAGGAATTCTGGGGAATTTGAGCCAAAGATTAATGGGCATATTTTTATTTTTAATATGGAAAATTTCCTTTTATTTCATCTGAAAAGACAAGAGGATGACTTCCATGATGATGCAAATTATGACTTACTAGAAATAAAACAGGGTCTGTCAGTTACTGAGTTTATGCTCAGTATAAACTAAAAATGCTAAAAGATTGAAATTAAAACCTTAGTTTTATGTTGTTCTTTACAATACAGTCACCCTAGCACAAAGACATTAGTTGTTGGGATACTTCTGACACAACTCAATCAAAGCCATACCTGTTGTCTGATAACATTTACTACTATGGAGTCATCTGTTGTCATTTGCAGCTTCAAAATCTTTCCTGCTGAAGACAGACTTAAAAAAATAAAGTCATGATTTAAGAAAGATTATTTGGTTTAAGAGTGTAAATGAGAGAGAAAGGTTTGTTTACTTTTCTTTTCTGGGAGCAAGTATAATCTGAATGATATCCGAGGATGACCTTTCAAAACATGCAGCTGTTATCTATCTGAAGCATTCATCAAATTAATGTGTTCTTTTTCCTGTCAGTAAGAAGTATTATGTAGCATTACATCATTGATATGTAATGAAAAAAGAAAACTCTGTCATCGCTGAACATCTGGAGCTGCAGTGATGATGCAGTGCAGCTGTTGTCTTTTCTGTGAAATGTGATACACAGCCACACAAGGGCATTTACTTCAAATCCTCCACTTAGGAAATACTGTGCCAAGACCTGCATTTCCATTTCATTCCATGTTCAATGTTCAGAACAACATCAAACACACAAAAAGCCTTACATACTATATAGCTAAGGTAAGTTGGCAAAATATGAAGTCTCATCCTTTTAAAGGTTCCCTGAAAGCAGTTTATCTTAATTTATTATGAATCACTGAGAAATTCAGTCACAGAATCTTGCATATCTGAAACTGAATTCAATACTGATAAATAATTGGCAGTATAATTGGCAGAAATAGATCAAATACGTGAGGAATGTTATTTATATTAACATCAATTTTTTATGGTCTTCAGGGCACTGTTTATTTAATTTATTTAATTCTGTCCTTTTCCAGTTTTATATTCCTGCAGCAGAAATCTGAAATGAAATTTTTTGTCTGTATTGCTTCTTTCTTATTCACTGAATTTAAATTGAAATTGAAAATAAAAATCTGTAGACAGAAAGATTGCCTTACTAAAGCTCCCATTTTTACTTAATCTGGTCATCCTGCCTTCCAGTTCTGCATAATTTTTATAATGACTCTGAATATCAGACAAATAATCACATTCTAGTCTCATGGAATATAGCCTTATCTAAATAGTATTCTCTCTCCCTTTTGAACATATCCTTATCAAGCTTCCAGGAAGCTTATTAAAGCCTACAGTTTCTCCCATCATATACTCCTGGCCTTTGCATGATAAATCAATGAAATTCAGTAGCACTTCATCAGAGTTTCATCTGCACGGTTTCTGTTCCTGTGAGTTTTGGAGTTTTGTAAGCATGCTCTGTAAAGCTGTATACTTCCAATGAAATACCAAAATGTCTCTACAAATCTGCTTTTTTTTTTTTTTTTTTCTTAGGGAAGATAAAAAATGCAAAGAAATGTTTAATTTCCTGATGCAGAGAAGTGTTTACATTTCTTGATTGATAAGCTGAATTGCTATGGACATTTCCTCATTTACAAAAGCAGTGATTGGTCCCTGAAATGAGCTGTCACCTCTTGCAGACAGAGCAATCCAGTCAGATGCAACGTCCTATGGCTGGGCAGAGCAGAACTGCACTAAACCATTCCCCTCCACTACTGCCATCTTTAATGCTTCATATGAATCCTTCCCACATAACTCCAGACAAAACACAAGAAGAAAAATTATGTCAACTCTCCATAAAGTCAACTGAAAAAGTTATCAAATCAAAGGAGAAAATTAAGTGTTTTAGTTCACAAATTGCTCCTTTTTCCTATCTTTTCAGGATTATCTTTGGGTTTAGTTGAGTGCCTAATGCTGAGTGAGATGCCGGCCCTGAGGCTTCAGGCATAGTGGGGTTGATACTTGAATGGAGGCATTTCCTTAGATCTTTTTATGACCCAACCCCTTTTCCTGAATCACTGTTTTGCAGAAGCAGGAACATGTTGGAAAATTTGAGTATTAAATTTCAGACAGTAATAGCAAAGAGACTAAAGTGAATAAGATTTTTAAAAAATAGATTGACTCCAAATGATCTTCTGTTCTATTGCTTAATATTAGAGAAGTAAAATATTATAACAAGATACTGCTAAAATCTCACTAAAGTGTAACCTGTGAAGGTATTATAAATGAAAAGATTGTTTTCCAGTTATTTCCCCCCACAATATGGCATCAGTCTTGCAAAACTGTAACCAGGGCAACAAAAACTAAGATATTTTCCATAGATACATTAACCAATCTATGCATTTCCTGTTAAACCTTATTTTAGCTGTAATAAGAACAGGTCAAGTTTATACTCTACAAAGGGATCACCTGGAAGGTGATTGTACTATAAAATGAGAAGCCTCATTTTTCACTCTCCTAAACTTTGTACAGATTTTTTTCTGAATAGAACACTTAAAAATATTACTAATATAGATATTAATTCTACAACCCTGTGCCCTTTTTCTGCCCATAACCCTGTTTGAAAACCCTGATGAAGTCACTACAACAGTTTCTTTGATCCATCTCTGGTATAGCCCCATTTTAAGAGTAATTCTACATGGACATAATTGTAAATTGAGCTTTTTTCCATCTCTATAACAAAATGATGTAGCAGTATGTTATTATTCATAGATTAAAATACTACTAAAAAGCCAACTCATTAGCAGCAATAAATGGATATGGTTACACCAATAACAAATTTTTGTCCAAATTCAGTCAGTATTGTTTTTAAAAAGGCATTCTAAAATTCATTTGTTTTAAAAAAATCTAAAATCCAGAATTAAATTTTAAGGTACTTAAATTTCATAATTTTCTTGAATTCTATTAGTATTTGCTTAAACAAATACAAAGACAGTACTAAAAGATTCTTTGATAGAGTTGCACAAACCAAGCACTTTCCCTTATATCCCTTCACAAAGGAAAAAATTTGGTCTGGGAAAACTTTTTATTCATTTATCCTGTATTAATTTATTCTGTATACATTCACAACAAAAGGATCCTAAGAGGCAAATTTCCTTCATTATTAGTATTATTAGAATGTCATGATTATTGTTGCATACTGTCTGGGATTGATAATATGTAGAGGCATGTTTTTGTCATAGCTTTGCATTTTATATTTTGATTATACCCAGTTTAATTTCATAAACCTATGGGACTCCTTGATTTTAATGAGATTGATGAAGCAATAAAGGCAAATTTCACAAAATATAAGATTGCTATAAATCATTCCCAAAGATGATTGGACATACCAACAATGGGAATTCCCCAAATTCTTTTTGGTACTTTAATGATATGGGTCATAATAATCTCATTATGCCAGAATGGCAAGTTTTTTATCTCTGGGATGAAAGAATGCAATTGCAATGTGTGTGTGATAGTTCCTAGGAACGGCCAGATCACCAAGCATTTCATTATCCATTTGATGCCCAAGGAAATAACAATTCTGAGAAACCACATTATGTTTTCCATAAATATATACAGTATCTTTTTAAATGCCATTACAATGAAATGAAGGAAAATTTGAAACTGAACCCAAAACCCCAAAAATCCAAAACACCAAAAACCCAATGTTTTCATTGCATTTCTGTATCCTGGAAGAGGATGAGATTGTAGAATTACAGTGAGTGTACTGGTAAATGCTGCACAAGATCCAATAGATGAAGCACTTCTTTCTCATCTTGCAATGTATTTATGTACCATAATTCTGTAAATATTCAATACCAGGTATTTTTTAAATATAGAATTTTCCAAAATTAAAGAGACATTAAAAAGTTAAGCCAAAGATATTTCTCTTTGACAATGATATTTCCATCTTTATTGAATGAAAAATGGGTTTTTACAGGCGCTCTGGAACTTGAGAAGCTTCCAGAATACCAGCTGTATGCTGATCATAAAGATAAGCATAATACCTCTATATTTAAGGTGACAAAAAACAAAGAACTCTAACTAATACACACTTACTCCTGAAGATAGTAACAATAAAGCTCTTTGGAAAACATCCATGCCACTGAATCATCCAACTTTCTATACTAGTTTTAGGATTAAGAGTCATACCAATTCTAATATTATTATTAAATAATTCAGTTGTGATTGTAAAGTATTGTATTGGTGCACACTTAGCAGCATTGTTTTTAAACTTATCCTAAATGTTGTCTTCTGCTTTTAATAATTTCTCTTTATGTATTGTTTCTTCAACTGCTGCTAAGTAACTGGTCAGAAACAGCCGGGATAAAAACCCAACTGTAAGAGCACATTAATTGTCTGCTCAAAAAGATATAAAAAAATATTTTATGACAAATCCTTTGTATCAAATAGCTAAGATTCTGTGACCTTGTTTTCCACAGAAAAATATTCAGGATTAGAGCAAAAAGACTGGGAAACAAAGTAGGGGAAATATTTCTGCTTCCTCATAGGACAACAATGATCATGCTTGATGGTAGTACTTCTAGATTATTATATACAAGAACCAAAATATCTTGGTGTAGTCCTGAAAATAACAGAGCTTATAATCCTTTAAAATTGATGAAGTAGACATTCTGAAAGGTTATAATAGGAGTGGGATATTAACTGAAGTCCTACTAAATGGAACTAAGAAATTTCCATTGGATAGAGGTTGATCAATGAATATAAGAGCAAGGTGTGGCTTTACAGAAGCAGGAACAAAGCAACTACAGATGGTGATTCTACTATTCCAAAAATAGCAATGTTTCTCACCAAACTACTGGTTCTAAAGGTCAACACCAAGAGGAAAAAGGGGAACGTCCAGCAACTACTGGTGGCATTTCAGCACTCAGATGCAGAAAGAGAAATGTTTCTTATGACTGTTCTATACAGAAGTACCAAAAAGACAGGCTTTTCTCACATATTTTTCAATAAGTCTAAAGCCCTTTTGTATTAAGTTAATATTGGTTGAGTAACTCATACTCAATTTTTCAGATGCTTTTTAATTATTATTGGAAACCTGATTGGGAATGAACCTTTCCTCACCCAATACTCATTTATAAATTAGAGAACCTTCAACTGAGTAGAGATGTAAATTCCCTCTCACCACTCAAAAGACCATAAAAGATGTTCTTCAATCCCTAGCTTCAGGTATATTGCTGTAACTGCTGTAAATGAAAATGTGAATTTTGCTGATTATCCTCTTCCAAGTGAAAAATGAAGAAAGAGTTTGTGCTTCACCTATTAAACTTCTAGGGCAATTATATAAGCCTGTAAAGGTATATCTTTTTATTTCTTTCTAAACTACTGGAATGATGTCTAATCACCCTCAGAATAAAAAAATATTCCATTTATTTCAGTCTTTAACCTAGAAAATGTAGCTTAAACAGTAATTTCTTTCTATGATTGTGGTAGAAAGAAGACAAATAGACTATATGCAATAAACAATAGCAAATGAACTTATACTTTCTAATTAAAGTTCACCCTTTGTAACTAGGAAGGGCAAAAAGGCAAATCAATTTAGGACAGTAAAAATATACTCTGAAAATATTAGTCACAAAGTGCAATATAAAAGCATTCATTCAAGGAGATGAGAAAGAACCTGTCATCATTAAAATGTCACAAAATTTGCAGAGGCCAGTATTTCTTTGTGTTAGAGGCTATGAACATAACGATTATGCAGTTACAGAGTTGGACTGCTGCATAAAATATTTTTATTTCACAAGACTGTTTTCAGTCTCTCTCTGCTGATTTCAACTTGTCTTCCAAAAGACTAGTCATTCTCAGTCATTTTGAGGGCGACCAAGTGAACCAAAAGGTCAATCTAATTAAAAAGGAAAAGAACTTCAGACTACAGGGAAAAGGGTTCAGTAAATGACAAAGGAGTTTGTATCAGAGAAGTACAAAGTAAATAGCCCAAACAATGAAAAAATCCACATTGGTGTCAAAAATATGGAAACAAAAGAAATATAAGTGACCTTTTCCTACATTATAAGTAAATAGTCTTGTCTACTAGCAGAGAAATGTTGTTTAATGAAGATAAGGAATACAGCTTTCAATTAGGACATTTTATTACCATTTTCTTAGAGACTCAGATTATATTCTATTTGAATAAGCACCTTGAAGAATGGGGGAATTAAAATGAAACCTGTTTTGTAGTTGTTTTTCTCCCAAATGACATACTTAATGAGTTTAATATCAACGTGACTCATCCATCATTCCAAAAGCGTCAAAGAAAAAACACAATTTTGGTGCATAACTGTGACTCAGTTAAACTCACAAAGCAAGAGATTTAAACCTCTGTGGCCTTTGTAAATTCTTTAGTCAAACCAAAATTTACTAATGAATATTAAACTTACTCTGTATTTTTTTGAGTCTGAATTGTGGATTGGAAAGAAGTAAGAAAAGACCTTCAGGCTGGGTTTTCCAAAATAGTTAATAAATGCTACAGAAATGCATACTAGAGAAGCAACTCACAAGTTCATCAGAAAATTAATCCTTAGCTGCTTCCCAATGTAGAGGACCTTTGTTCTGCAGCATGATCCCATCCTTCAGCCATTTCAGCTGCCATCACAACATTTGGTTAGGAAACTCTGCTTCCACCTTTCAGTATAAGGTTTTCATAAGATACAGGTATACTGGAGTCCAGCTTCTGTAATAGAAACATGCACATAAAGCTCAAATGTTTAATGCAGCCAGTGTCATATCCTGTGGCTGGAGTGCTTTTCTTCAGTTTTCTGTTGTCTTTTCCCAAAGTCATAGTGCATTAAGAATTTGCACATACCCTAAGTGGACACTGTGGCTGATTCTGTACCAGACATGCTTGCAAATTAGCTGTATCTCTCTCAAGATGCAGTAGAAACCTTTAGTCACAACCTTCTAGAGGTTCTTCTGAATAATAGTCATATAAAAATACTATTGAGAGATTTTCCTGGCCAATGTCTCAGGCTCGTTAAAACAAATTCTATTTTGTAAAAATTGAACTTGCACTCATATGCCAGGCATGAAAAAAAGAGGTTTGTTTCGAAGGAATTTCTGAACTCATTCATCTTAGAGTTTAAAAGCAAATCTTTAGCACATTTCTTTTCATACCAGTAACAAGTTCTCTCTCTCAGTGTACGTGCAAAAGAAACCATCTATGCTGAAAAATTTTAGCAGAAATAATTTTAGGCACTGCTGTTAAGGCTTCATTAAGGACTACACTGAAAGTATTCACACCTGAATCTAATTTCTTTCCCTTTTTTTCCCATTTGCAACTTAGAAGTTGCTAACAAAAGAAGAGCTAACAAAAATAACTGTTATTGAGAAAGGAGATAATATTTTGAATCCAGGAAAAGTAAGGTCTGCTGGACAAAGAAATATACTGTCTTTCCTTTGGTAGCATTTGCAGTAGAAGATTTTGGATAAATTTTGGCACATCATGGTTTAACGAGCCTTTCTTTCCTAATTTCAGAAAAATATATAATTGTATTTGGAAGAACATATTGCATGTATTAAAGAAACTTTAATGGATGATATGTTTTGAAATATTTGAATATTACATAAATCACAATTCATTCTACAATACATGCCAACATAACATGTATCTTATAATGCTTAAGACCATATTTTTTCTTTGAGGAATACCTAAAATGCAATTATCTAGGTGCTTTTGGAAAATCAGTAGTCAGTGAATATTCCATATATTCTGTAAACTGAAATTTAGGCAACAAAGCATAATTATTATAATTTGTACACTTACACTTAGAGTTTATTCTAAGGTTTCTAGCAAATTGTAACAATCTCTTCTCTTTCTGTAATACAAGACGATGCAAACCTGTTGGACAGTTATACTGAATCCCAGAGGTGGCTGCATTTCCACAATCACTGAAAGGGCTTTTTATATACAATACAGTATGGAGTATTGTTACATATTCTCAGGTTAAATGTATTAAATTCCTACTGAAGGTAAAAGGATTTATGCTTGCTTCCTTCATTGACAGAATTTAATGTATGAACTAAAGAAGCACCTCATAAGCCCACAAGGTGGAAATAACTGTTACAAGCACAGGCAATCCCATTCTAGATATGTGACATGAGCTCTTCCCCTCTGTAATGTGCAGTACATATGTAACAGAAAGGAACCTCAAGGACAGAGGTGACAGCATTTTATTTCTGCATCCACAGCTGTGTTAGGTGTGTGCAGAACTGATTTTGGAAACCAAGCCTTATGCTGCAAGCTGCAGCTAAACAAAGCAGACATTGAGATTTACTTTCATGTAGATTTGAAATGCTGTGCACGTAGATTCTTTTCTGCAGTTGCCAACCCTCTTAGGATAAAACTCGTCTCCCTGCAATATAATGAAGAATTCAGAAACTTCAGGTTTCTCATAACAATAAGACTGCTCCTTAATGTTGTTATACTACATCTGCTATGCCTTCTTTCTGCATCACTGGAGAGACCCTTAAATCTAATCTAAGGAGGTTCCCAATCAGTTACTTTGAATTCTGTATTGCACATGTGTATATACTACTGTAGATTTCCAGCACTTCAAAGTATTTGTGCAATCTATTGCTAAAACACTTGGCAAGTTATCAGACAATAAGCTGAATACCAATGATGTTGATCTGATGCTTTCTTGGGTGCAGAAGTGTTTAATACTTTTCTTCAGAATTTCAGAGTACCAGAAACATACACTAACTGACCTTTACATTCAGTAAGATATAAAAGAACATTTTATTAATCTGCTGGAATATTAAAACCAAATTAATAAGTAATGATGAAATAATACTAATTTGATCAGTTATGTTATTTTACAGTCTGGATTGGAGGAAATAAATATATAGGCTTTGTGCAGAAAATGTCACAAGCTGCAATTGAAATCTAATTTTGTATGTCCTCATTTGCTGCAGTATAATCTTTCAATTACATGACTGAAAAATCTGAATTTGATTTTGGTAATAGCCATATAAAAACCATAGTTCATATATGTCCAGACGAGTTTGACAGTGGTAAAATTCTTGAGGTGTAGCTCCATGTGAGCCACACTATCCAGAGGTACCCAAGATATTTCCAAACAGAATGCTCCTAGAACTGGAAATGACAGACTTGTGGGATCAGACTTCAGATAACTGAATATGCTGAGAAGCTATACATGTTAGCTGCTGGAGAAGCACTGCAGTAATACAGAATGCTGCACCCACGTCCAAAGGAGTTCTACTGTAGGGGCTTGGTACCATATTCACTCACAGATATAACTCAAGGAATGGTTACTGTTTGTCAGCTTCCCCATTCTTCCAGAGTTTGCTGATTCCTGAAACACTGCCCAGCTTTCTTATCCCTGTTTCTTTTCCATGAATGCATGTGCATCGGAGGCAGACCTCACAACCTTCATCACATTCCTGTGGCAAGGGTCATCTCAGGAGCAGGGAGAAAATTAGGACCAACATGGTATTAGGCAAAGTACTAGTAAACATTATTTATACAGCAAAGCCTGCAGTTGTTTATTTGCAGAGCTACAATAAATTATTTGACTGTCTTCATTGCAAACCAATTCAGTAATGATTAGTATTATTTCAACATTTCTAAAACAGCATCACAAAGTTAAGTGATCATCATGCATGCTATTTTTTTGCACTCCAGAACTAACACTTGACATATTTTCCAGTATTTTTCTCATTTCATACAAGAGAAAAACAAAATACAGGATGCTTTCTGCTGAAAGCATCTCAGTAATTTCATGAAAGGTTGCCCCACTTTCACCCCAAGCCAGTTCAGCCACTGTGCCCTAGTTCTGCATCTTTTCATGACACCAGCTAGTGCTGAACTCCAGCCATCCTCCTGATGCTCTGTCCCCTGCCCAAAGCTCTTAATTCCCCTCTTGGGAGTAAGGGATGGACAGAATCTGCCATCAAGGTGAAGGTAGTTTCTCTTCCTCTTGCAACCTCAGACTTAACCTAGAGAAAATCTACTGCAGAGCCCAGAAGCAAATGTTTGTTTGTATATGATAAAGCTGGCAGACTCCAGTGGAACAAGAGCTCAAGCTATGCATAGAAGTCCTAGTGCAGGCACCAACTGATACATGACGTGACTCAAATATTTACTTGAAAAATAAATGTTCTGGTTTGCAAAAGTTTTATGAAGTCTTTCTAAGCAAATGGAGATTTTATATTTTTTAAAATTTTACTGGCAGTACTTAATTTCTTCTGTAGTAAGAAATTTTGGTTTTGTTAATGCCTAAAATGAATCTTTTAATCTTGAAATTGAGCTTATTATGTTTGTCCCTAATGGATATAATGAAAAAACTCCTGGTTTTAATTTTGCCATACGAAAAATCTAACTATTTGGAACCAGTAAATATTGTCTTGTGTTTTGTCATATGATGTACAGTTTCTTAAAGTACTAATTGAAAGAGAAGAAGAATAGAAAAAGACAAAATCAGCAGGAGGTAAATAAGTCAGGCCACACATATTTGAAAATTCTCATTAAGTCCCCTGCAGGCCTTTTCATTTGGAACTTTGTTTTTCGTTTTTTTTTTTTCCCCCAAAAGGAAACTATTTTAGTTCCTTGAATTTTTATTCGTTGGTCATGTTCTACTTTTCCCATATTATCACTGTTAGTGTTTGTAATTATATCATTTAACCCAGAGGCCCCAGTAAAATTACATCCTATGCCTTACATATTATAATCCTCTTAATACGTCTTGCAATGCATTTTGACTTGCATCAATGCATTGTGATTGCATTGTTTTTCAGTTTGACAATGTTTTTATGATCCCAGATCTCCCAGAAACTTCCTTTCATCTGCATTTGTTACCTTTTTTTTTTATTATTATTTCTACATAGAACCACAGAGTCACAGAATGACTTGGCCTGGGAGGGACCTTAGAGACCAACTCATTCCAACCTCCACCGCCACAGGCAGGGACATTGCTCAGGGCTCCATCCAGTCTGGATGTATTTGCTGGACACTTCCAAGGATAGGCCACCCAAGGATGGGCAACATGTTCCAGTGTCTTGTCACCCTCACAGTATAGAATTCCTTCTTAACATTTAACCTAAATCTTTCCTCTCAAAGTTTAAAACCACTCCCCCTTATCCTATCACTATCCGCCCCTGTAAAAAGTTCACCTTCCTTTTTTTTTGCAAGGTCCCTTTAGGCACTGGAAGGTTCTGTAAGGCCTCCCCAAATCCTTCTCTTTTGCAGGCTGAACAACCCTGACTCTTTCAGACTGTCTTTGTAGGAGAGATCCTCCAGCCCGCTCATCATCTTCATGGCCTCCCTTTTGACCCATTCTAGCAGGTGCACATTTGTAGTGTGAAAGACTTGGTTCACATCATAAGTATGGTACAAATGAAGTCCAGAACTAATCACTAAAAGATTCTGAATAAGTCCTAAATGTGAAATAAATTGGGGAATATTAAATTTTTCTTTATCTGATAGGGCAACAGTCTTTCAGGGTAAACAGTAGTCATAAGTGTCATACATGTTTAATACTGTAAGGTTTAGAGCTACTTCTACTTAAAATTCTTATAAGAGTCACTATGTGAATAGAAGGTAATAAATGAGATCCCCAAAGGCTATGCTCACATGCTGAGAAATGTTAAAAAAACATAGTTGTTATTTACCTTTTTTGTTGTAAGACCTAATTTGTGATTACTGTTTGCCTGAAGACTCTAAAAGCATCAGGCTTTTTTGCACTGGAGCAGTTAATCTGGGAAATGGTCCACATGTATAGCTAAAGTATATATAGTATATATAAATACTTCTACACATGAAATAGAATATTTTCTGTTAGAAGGGACTTACAATGATTATATAGTTCAATTACCTTATCAATTCAGGGCTGAAAAAAAGTCAAAATATATTTTTAAGAGATTGTCAAAATGCCTCTTAAAAACTGACTGGCTTGGGGCCTACACCTCCTCTCCAGGAAGTCTGCTTGACCACACTCTTGAGAGAGATACTTTTCCTAATGTCATCTGAACCTCCTCTGAATGCAGCTTTGAACCATTCCCAGGAATGCTAAACTCCAGGATGAACAATGAAAGTCAGCTGTGCCTTAGTTCTAGATCTAAGAAATCTCAATTTTACTCCATACAATTTTATTCTATCCTGTTATTTTCCTAAAAATATTTCTTGATTTTTTTTTTTCTGTTTTGGTTATATTTCCTCTCCAGAGACAGGGCCTGAAGCAAATAACTACAGATATTAGCTGGATGAAGTTCAGGCAAAATAGTTTTCATCTACTTGAAAGTTGGTAATGAATGTGAAAACTTAAATGAGGAGGATTTAGAAAATGTGCTTTAAGACACATATAAAATCCTGGCTTAGAGGAAAAAAATCTATTTTTCTCAAAAGCGCTCACTGAGACGGGAGAAGTAGAATCTGAGGACGTTAGTTAGTTCTTAATTGTGTCTGCTATGCAGTACCTTAGAAAAGCTGATGCAGTGGTATAACAGTAATGACATTTTATATATTATGACAGTGTGAATAACCAGTAGGCTGGTCAGCAAAATATTGTGGAACTAATTTTGGTTTTAGATGATTTCATAAGCTATAAAATCACTTTTTAAAAAGCATAATTCTATCTATGTCTGTTCTCTGCTGTGAAACAATATTTTCTATACATTGATTCTACATTGCTCACGCCTCATCTGATAAAATGAGACAACATAAGATGCTCACTGAAGGGCACCACTGACTACATATTTTACTTCCACAAAATATAGTGGCTGCTGATACTTACACAATACTGGTATAAATTTCTATGTGCAGACACCAACTCACAGAAATACATGTTGTATCAGACCATTTTAAAAACCCATTTATTCTGAAAGAGATTTTTCAGGTTATTTTACAGATTCACATGCCATCACATCATTTCGTGTATGTATAGTGGTCTCATAAACCTTTCCAAAATAGTATCAGACCATCTAAACAGCTTGTCTCATTTTTAGATAACAAAAGGATTCAAACACTTGGAACAAGGCAATTTTCCTTTAATATGAAAACAGAGGAACCAAAGCAGATTTCATTGAAAAATATGAAGATAACACCTCTTGATCTCTCTGGGCAATATTCCAGTGAAATAATAAAATTAATTTCATATTACTTCCAAAACATTGTGAAAGAAACTGAGGGAATGAGCTTTCCTGACCAAACTCATGGGACTAGTGTGGTCAAATATTACTGCAGATGTGTCAGTGAGACTTAGCATTCAGTACATGCGGTAAATCCCTGTTCCCTGAAATTAACCAAGTAATGAAATGAAACTTTATAGCATGGGACTTCATAGTCTACTATATAGACTTTGTAATAGCAAAATTTCTCTCAGAGTTCATGTGTTTATTAACTGTATGATCAATTGTATGATCTCAGCTGTATGAGAAGATATATTCTCTTGAATTGGTACTAGCTTTAAATCCATAAAATTTAAGGAACTCATGGCATTTTGCTTTCCTGCCTTCATGTAAGACTTTCTGCAACAGAAGTAACAACTGGAGATGTGTTTTAATGTGTTGAAAATGTTTTAATAGAGCAGAAACAAATGATTTTGCAGTAAATTTATCTTTGGATATTTTTGTTTTATCAGTAAATGCCTTGGTTGTATAATTCTTGGCATCTTTTCTGTTGCGAATAACCCTACATTCACTTCTATCCTTTTTAATTATCCACTCTGGCTTAAAACATAATCAGCATTAAACCAGCTGTGCAACCCTGAAAGAACACCATTTCAGTAATACATTGATAAAAACAGAGCAAGCAAGCCATTAATTTTAATAGAAGCCCTCCCTTCTGGCTATAGCCTGGACACCATTTCAGAGCTGTATCCATTTATCGTGAAGTACCATCCCTGGTGCACTCATTATAGGGATAGATTCCATCCACTGTCTGACACTGTGACTAGAGAGATGGCTATCCTGGGCCAGTTAGGTCACCTTTGAGGTGAGTGCTCCCTGCTAATACAGTGAAATGACTTGTGGAAACACTCACCAGTGGCAGAAGGAAATGTACATGGTAAATAATGAAGAAGCTGAACAAAATTTCAAAACTGTTTGTCAAGAATCTGCACAGAGACACTTGGAATTTAATGCTGCAAGAGTCTTAATCAGTCTATCCTGTCTGCTAGTCCATCAGTTATGAGTTCTGGCCAGAAGCTTTAACTGCTAAAAGAGTCAGAAATTAAAAACTGCCTATGTCTTCCGATCTCCTAAGCTGCCAGGATATAAATGAGAAGTCTTAAATTAAACAACTGGTTTTAGACTTGAATTCTTCTATGACACTTAAAAAATCTATATCTAAAAGTGCTGTTATTCAGCAGGCTAAAACTAGTGATGCTGAATTAAGAATAGGCACAATTTTAAAAAAATTATAGCATTTTCCTATTTGTTGGACACAAATACAGACCATTCATGTGGGAGTTTTACTGATCTCAAGTTTTTGTCCCTTACCAGAGTGACTTACCAGATATGTGCATAAAGAACTGATGTTAGGGGCACTAGTCCAATCAAAACTTCCCTTCCTATCACCTACAATCACTACATTGTGCTACAAGCAGTATGTGAATTCTCTGAACCTGCCAGGCCTTTTATACTACACCCAAGAGTTTATCCAGTCATGACCATGACAATTTAGTCTTCACTCTGGTGAGCAGTAAACTTAGACAAAGTAGTGTTTATAGGTTTAAAGAATCTGTACTTGGTTTGCTTTGTATGGTGGAAATGCTGTAATGCTCCCATTTAGGGAAAAATACCTTTAATTCTGAATTTTCTGCAACCATAATAAAGAGTGCATGTACTCACTCAGTATTAGTTATATAAATAATTTATATGATCTATAGGACAATGTAGTTATAAAGTAAATTAACTTCTATACACCAGTATGTGTCCATTTACATAGAACTAAGCACATATAAACTAGAGTAGATGCCAGAAATATTAAAGAATTGAATGTTAAAATAATATCACAGCTACTTACATCACCTCAAATAAATCTTTCTCAGTGAGATGATTTTAAGCAATGTAGGTATTTTAGATACTTTTTTTTTTGTTGTTGTTTTTAATCTATTTGCAAGATCTCTGGTTAAATCCTGTAGCATTCTTTGAAGATAACCTTCAAACCAATGCTTCTGTCACAAAGTAGAAACTTTAAGAGAAGAGAGTCTGTAAAGAAGGGGACAGAAGTCAAGTCCTTTTGTCCAAGTGTCCTTCAGTGTCCCACACAGGGCCAAGAGTTGGACCAGGTGATCCTCATGGGTCCCTTCCAACTGAGCAGATTCTAGGATTCTAAGAAGGGGCAGGGGTGTGTTGCTCTCTCTTCAGGAATGGTTAAATCAGAAATAACTGACTCAGAAGAAGAGCCATGAACAGGATGAGAGCCTATGGGTAAAAATCAAGGACAGGAGCAACAAGGGACATCTCATGTTTGGTGTCAGTCCCAACCTACCTGATCAGGGGCACAACGTGTACAAGGCCTCTTTATTCAACTACAAGAATCATGGTGCTCACAGGCTTTCATCCCAGTGGAGGCTTTTATCCCACCTGAACAGCTGCTGGGAAAGTTATATAGCCGGCTGTAGGCAATTCAGGAGACTCCTGCAGGGCATCTGAACTCCTGGTCCAGGTGTAGGAGAAACTATCCCAGAGGAGAAGAGTTACAGGTCCTTGTGCTTATCAGTGTGAACGAGCTCATTAGAAAGATCAGAGACAGCCTTGGCTGTATCAACCACATCATTGTTGACTCTTTGATCTGGAAGAACTTTGGCGAGACAAGGAACAGAGTCAGGACCCTGAAATTTGGAAGAGCAAATCCTAGCCGTTGAAGGAGAATCTCCTGGTGAATGAAATCTCCTGTTAAACTGTCCTTAGAGACATCAGAGCTGACCCAAGCTGGCAGCTCTTTAAGGCCACTTTTCTTAGAGTAAGAGCCCTCCATCCTGATGGGTAAGAAATCAAGCAGTGCAAGCTGGAAACCAGCATGGGTAAGCAAGGATCTGCTCCTCAAACTGAGCAGTAAGAAAGAAATACTGTCAATGGAAGCAGGGACAGGTTGTCCCAGAGAGAATACAGGAATACAGTCTGGATGTGTAATGACGGGACAAGGAAAGACAAGGTACAGAGGGAATGGATCTTGGCAAAGGACGTGAAGAATAATAAGGAGGGATTCTATAAGTATATAGGTCAGAAAAGAAAGGCCAAGAATATGAAAGGTCACTGATAAATAAGAAGGGGGAACTAGCAACAGACATGGAAAAGGCTGAGGTACTTAAGTTATTTGCCTCAGACTTTAGGCTTCCATGCAGCATGATCTCATCTGTTAGCAGATTTCTGTAAAAAAAGAAAAGTGGAAATTCTGCCTACTACACACCGATTATTAAAAGGAAGGAACAATCCATTAAGTGTTGATTCGATTCCTGTGTATACTACTAAAGTACCCAACAAGTTAAAAGGGCCTCCGGGGAGAGTCATTATCACCTTTCCCTGTTTCCTTTCTCATGTAAATCCACGGGTAGGTGTCCTACTCTGAACTGGTTCCTTCAGTAAGGGTGTGCTGGGATTATTCCTGGAAAAAGAAAACAATGCAAGTCTCAAATGGCTTGGTCCCTGGACAGGTTACCCCTTAGTGGCTCAAATTGTTTAACAGCTTGGACTTTATATTTCTCAGGTAGACTCTGAAATTCGATTTAATTAAATGCGTGCCACAATGCTGTTGTTACTTCCCCTACCTTTTCAGGGTATCTCTGGCTAATTTCATGTCCAGAGGGAGTGAGAATACTTGTAGAAGTTCGACAAGCACAGCCTGTGCCATGGGGGGTGAATGCTTCTGCCTCTGAGGGTCTGTTAAGTATTGTTCTCCCTCCCAGATAAGCGCCAATCGAGCCTTGTCACGTTTCTGGCCTGGAATCATAAAAGATATATCTTTCACATCTAGGGTTGCTGCTATCTAAGTCTGAGTTACCAGTTCCAGAAAATTTAGCACAGCAGTGGTTAAAGCTGCAGCATTATCATTCAATTGCCTACAATAAACTGGCCAGATAAGAGAATTAGAAAGGGAGTGTGAAACCACCCCGACAATGTCCAAGTACTCCGGTGCTTGTATTGTGGCTGTTAGGTTTGCCATGCCGGGTGCTGCAGCTGTTAGTGGAGCCAAATCATCTGTGACTTCAGAAAATCCATTTTCTGCCGCAGCAAAAATTCAGCACTGTGATACACCAGCAATTCTTTATTTAGGGACTGTAAGTGCTGCTCAGATCGAGTGCACTGCAGTCTCTGGATTTCTTTTAGGGTTAAGATTAGCAGACATCTAGTTCTCACCCAGGAGCCATAAATTAACCTTATCAGTTTGGCAGATAACACTTGCTCTGCTTAGTCCAGTGATTTTAACTCTTTGCTGTCTGTGTAGTACACTCAGCTTCCCAGCATCCCACCGCATTAATACTGGCTGGATATCAGTCTCACCCGATTTATGGCCAAACTTTGATATCTTGGTGGCTGCACATGGCACCATTTTAATAGCAATTTGCTGACCTAGACAATCATTTGTGGTTTTAGTTTTAATTAAAGGGTCGTGATGTTACTTCCTCATTATCAGAAGTCAATGCAAACTTCATTTACTGATGTTAATGCAAATGCCATATTTTGCTCTTTATCAGAACAGATCTGTTCACCTTCTCCAAAATCCTCCACTGGACACAAAAATAATCTGTTATAAGAGTGTGTTTCTGAACATGTTACAGAAGTGCTCCATATCCTGCAATTCTTCCTGTAAGATTCTCTCTCATACACATCCCAAAGTTCTGCCAGAAGCTTTCCAAGGCAATCACACTGCCTGCAGCCCCATCTGCTTTTCCTCATTTAAATGGTAGCACAATTCTTTCATCAAATCTTGTAAAGTCAGTATTACTTTATCTTCAGATTTCTGAGTAACTAATTGTTCCGTTTGTGCTGCTTTAATGGCAAAAAGCAGCCTCTTTCAGATCACAAACTAGTTTGGGTTTTTTTTTTTTTTTTGTAATTTTGGACATATGTTGCAATTCTATTTATTTACAGACCAACTTAAAAAGATTCTTTCCTCCTGCAAAGGTAACTAAGAAGAAAATTCTGACCCTTATAACTCTCCTGTAAACTGTATTACTAAGCAACACCTTTTCACCCTGAAATTCTTGGATACCTTGAATTTTGGATGTATGTGTAGCCAGAGGAGCTAAGAAAAAAAAATCACAATACTCTGATAAAGGCTAACAGGGATCTATAAAGTAGGTGATTTTGAATACATTAAGGATTTTGATGCTGTAACTGTTCTCTGAATCAAGCTACATGCAAAATACAACAGTGAATACTTTTTTATAAAACCCACAAATATTAAATAGATGCTTTCCCGATGCATTTGGTACAACTGCCTTTTCCTGCCTATTTCCCCACTTCATAAAGAACATGACTCCCCCCAAGGCTGTGTAATTGACCTTATAGATGGCCTAAATTCAATTCTGATCCTTAAAGCATTTTGAAACAGCTCATTTTCCAATCAGGGGATGCACTGTCGGTCTCAGCTAGGCTGACATAGAGATGCAGGGATTTCTTACGACTAGTTTTGATGTGATCTGTTTATGAGCTGTAATGAAATGGCTGCTAAGATAAACAATGTCCTCAGGCTGAAAACTGTAAGCAACTAGAGCAGCTGTCTTCCTAGCCAAACACCAGTACATATTTTCTGATGACCTCTACCTTATGATGTTCCTATTATCAGAGTAGATTGATACATTAAAATAAAAGTGACAACAGAATACATAAATTCCTTGTTCTTGGCACATTTTTGAAGTGATCTTCTCTACAATATCTCTTCATTTTTCTCAGATATCTCTATCCAATCAATTTTAGAGATTGATACCTTTCCTTTTTGCATTTGTAATTAGAGTTGGAGAGTATATGGATCTCATCCTTCATGTCTTTGCGCTAGACATGTCCCCAAAATATTTCATATAAAAAAAGTTACATCAATTTGAACAGATTCAAGGTTTTTTTCTCTACCCCTGAGCGAGAACCATAGGTATAATCCCATTTTATAAAAATAGCTAAGAGGATGTTGCAAGGGAGAATAAAAAGAACTGCTGAGAAAGGAAACAAAACTCCTCAGGTGTTGTTCCATGCATCCCAACAATACCCACTGACTGATTGGTGCTAGTAGAGCTGTGTGTTGTGTGCTGTGGGTCAGCAGCCTCTGGACAGCACTGAAGTGCTGTGCTTCCAGAAATTTCTCTTAAGCTCCAACATTGTATGTTAACTCAAGACTGGCCCTTATTATCACTAAAAAGTACACTCATTTTGAATGCTGGAGGCACTTTGCTGGATGTCTGACTTTATGCCCCAATTTTGCTGATGGCTATAACAGCACTACTTCTTTGTTGTGTCTCATTGCCAGAAAAGTAATATGCTGTATCAGCTCAGTTACACTTCAACCATGCATATTAGCATGTTTGCATTATTAAATAGGTTCTAAAATTCAATAAACCACAACCATAAATTCAGAGATGAAGAAAATCTACAGGTTACTGGGGGATTTTTAAGCCTAATGGAAACATATATTTCAAAGTTGTCTTCACTCTTACTTTTTGTTTTCCTCTTCTTTTTTTTCTTATTTTTAAGAGAGAGACTAGAAAGTAGAGAAAGAAATCATAATAAAAAATGCTGCTCCCTCTGTTGGGCACCTCCTTTCACCACCCTTGGATAGCCAAGTTCACCACAATTTATGTGATTTTAATAAATATCATTTCTTACTTATTTCTGTCCAGTCATTATGCCTTTTATGTAAACTGTATTTAAGTTCCTGAAAATTTTTCAGCTTGCCATAAAATGGGTTGTTCATGTAAATGCCTGAACAGCAGCACTTTCAGGACTATAACAACTTCATGTCAAAGTATAGCAATGTCATATATCTACATTCTAAAACATAGATTCCATAAATGCAGATTTTGTTTGGGTTCTTCTTAGGTACACTTAATTATTGCATAATTTTTCTCAGCCATGTAAGTATCTGCTTCAGGTTTGTGTCTTGAAAATAAAATAAACTAAATAAAGTGGAAAACTGCAGGGCACTATTAAAAATGAATGTTTTGAAAATGGGAAATGTTGATTAAAGACAAATAGTTGGCAAATTAATTGTCTAGGAGCTGTGTAATCATTTCTAAACTCCATCCATTTAAAGAAAAAAAAAGTTCTAGCTTACTTTTAATTGATTTTACTTTGAAAATTTTAATGAATACAGACAATAAAGAAAAAAGGGATTTTAACATTTCCAACAGACATTTTGTATTTCCCACATTAGACTAAGGAAAACACTGTGTTTCTAATAATTTTTGCTCTTTCATAATTAGAAGACAAATTCACTTAGTAAAAATGTGACTAATGATAAAAGACACATAAAAGACACATGAGTGGTATTTAAGGAATCTGTAATAGCATTGGTTTCTATATGGAAAGTGCTGAGAAAAACAAAACTATTTTTCAACACTATTGAAAAGTATTTCAGTGCTACCATTGAAAGCAAAATCACTGAACTAAAAGACTGTGTTGACAAGAATACTCTAAGGACTTCTGTGATAAAATATTTAACTTCATAGATAGAGATTTAGAGGAAAACAATTAAAACAATTTTATTTATTTATTTATTTTTAGAGCAAGTAAGACAATTTCAAAGAAGGAGAAAACTTAAAAATATATTTTGATAAATTTCATGCTTATTTGATAAAAAATTCTTCATTCACTATGCACTAAAACCCCTAACTGTTCCTTAGTAAATCTGATTCTTAGTAAGAATTGTACTCACTTGACCTGCATGGATTCCATCCTTTTTTGAAAATAGATTAAATATTTCAACACACTGATTTGTCCTACACTGCATTGAAAGATGTATAATATTTTTGAATGACAATCCTGAATTTTAAATTGTAGGGTTTTTAAATTCAATTTGGATTAAACTTTTATCTTCCTGAGGAAGTCCAAAACTTGTGAATGACCTTCAGTCTTTCTAAACAGAGATGATTTAGTATAATTTTAAGGCAACACCTCAGTAAAACTTTGCAACTATTATGTTATTGTCTGGCTATAAATAAAAAGCTCTAGCATGAGCTACTCCTTAGCTGCTATCAAGGTTTCCTTTGCTAGCCTTTTGTTTTTGTCAAATACCATATCCTTTCAGGAATAATGTCTCCAGTTTGATCAATGAATTACTTTGTATCAATTAATGAATAAATAAACTCTGCAATACATCCCCTGCCTCATAACATGCTGAGGCCAGAATAAATCATTGCTATGTTTAATAGCAGAGCTAATTTCTAATTTGATCTGTAGTATTCACAATTTTTTTTTATTCATATACATTAGCAGATGTCAGTGCTATTTATCATTAATTGCTCAGTAAAACAGATTAATCTTTACTATCCAAGACAATCCTCTGTCTAAAATGACATAAGTGTTTCACAGCTATTGAATGACAAGGTGAGCAAGACTAGTGAAAAAAAAAAGAATGAAAGTGCTGATAAAACTTCACTATGGGTAGAAATCCCTTAGCATTCTTAGCACAGATGTATGAGAAATTCTCTTGAATGAATCATTGGCATGGATGCACTGGAATATTTTAGGTAGTCAACCTAAAAGTATTTCCTCCTTGGCAATGCCACCTTGCAAATCTACTAGAAGTAACATTATATGAAGTTGCTAGAAAAATTATGTCTGACAATTAATCTGAATATATTAGTAGTTTAGAGATTTAGTTATTCAGGTGTCTAACCAACTAGCAAAAATAAGTCATTCACTTTTGATCATGTGTGACATGATATGATACACAACAGTTACTTGCTACCAAAAGTAATAAATCAATGCCTGTATATAAGGTCCAGTGGCTGGAATTCCCTTCCTTTTTAAAAATAAACAATCCATCAGTCAAATCAATTGAAGCATCCCATAAACATTTTACATTGTTCTTCCATCAAGAATAAGACAGGAATATTTGTCTAGCTGAAAGATTTGCATTATTGCAAAGATCCTGATTGAAACTTTGGCCATACTGATATCAGTGAGAGTTTTGCCACTGATGCCAGTGTGGCTAATATTTCACCATAGTCCAGGATGGCAGGCTGCAGAAAAATGCAAATTAGAATCGCAAAAATATAATACCAAACTTTGTAAAAGATGCATCACCTGTAAATATCTATGATGCATTAACCATGATGTGATGACTACAATGATAGCACTTTGCTGTGCTATCAGTTTCTCATTGTAACTATGGCAAGACAGGGAAAGGGCTAAACAGTGCAGGTATCATCAGACATAAGAGACTTGAACGGGCATCTGATTTTCCCTCATGTCACACCATTCCTATTCCTTCTTTTTTTGTAGCTAGTACCATTTTTCTAATTGCAAAGTGAAAAGGATAGCACTTTAATTTTAAATTAAGACTTTATGTATGAAAGAGGTGGCACGGTATTTTCAAGATGATTCGTGTATATATTAACTGTCTTGTTTATGCAACTGTAATCGCCAAACTCAAATTCACTTCTAATGGACCATGCATAATGTCAGGGTCTCTGCTGTCCGCTCAAATGCCATGGAATACATCTGACTTTATAATGAGCCAAACAGTTGTCTCTTCATAATCTCAAGATGGCCTTCTGTTAGGTATCTATTTCCAAATTTTACAACACTATAGTGGAGATTATGTGCTTTCATGGCTAAAATCCAGTTGAAGATGTACTTGCTCTGAATTCTCTCACATTTTGTTAAAATTATTGGCAAGCAGTTGCCTTCATATCCTTTGCAGCAAAAACGTTTGACCTTACAGAGTCCAAATGGCTTATTGCCTAGTTTTGATCTACTTTGTACACTAATGGGGAAGAGATCAAAACCAGATGACAGACATCAAGGCAAACAGCCAGTGGCAGAATGGTAGGCCTGGAGGCAGAAAACTAAAATAAACCTGCCAAGCATTATTTATCTCGAGCAATAACTACCTCAAGCTGACCGCTTTTATGATTAACTTCCAAACAGTTACTGAGAACCACCAACAAAATTTATTTCGAAATTTGACAGCTTGAACCATTATTCCTCTTCTAAAATGGATTTTCTTACATTGATTTTAAAAAGCAATGCAGAAGAACCATGTTTGATAGAAGCACATAAAGGCAGACATATCTTGGGAAAATATAAATATGGCTGTATAAAGAATATGGTAATAAAAATAAGTAACTTTGCCGTCTTTTTTTTGGTCAAGGACACTGTAAGGCAGTTTCAGTTTCACAGAACTTTAATCATGTACGTTGGTAGTGTGTCTGCTAGATTATCCTCTCTAATATAACCTCCAGGAAAGGGATTTAGCTACAGGTATAGCAAAAGCAAAAGCATTAAAACTTAATAAGAAAACTAATTTTTCTTAATAAAAATAAATTAAATTAGACTATGATTCTGCTGTAGGTTTATCACATCTACCAGCAAGCAACTTTTATCTTCCGAATTACAAATAATAGAAGGGCTTTTCAAAATTAATAGCTTGGTAAACAAATATTACTGTCATAATTAAGCCACAATTTTGTCACCACAAATTGCATTTTTACTTTAGTATGGTAGCTTGTATTGCTTAGCCCTTCAATATCCTTAAACACGTTCACATTTACGTTTACATGCTGAAGGCTAGAGCACCACAGACTATGGTAAGAGAAATATCAACAGGCAATTGCTTGAATTTTGTTTTTTTGTTAAAAGTAACAAGGACCAAAAAATAGCATATAAAATACAACCACAGTACCTTGACCCAGGCATCCAAAACCAAAAAACCCCAGACACTTAGGTAAAATTAAATTAGATTTCCTAACTATTTTTCAATTTTTTTGTCCACAATCAGGTATACAAATCTACAATCATATATTAACCAAGGACAATGCCAAATTACAATTGCAAATTACCACATATAAATGTTTATCTGGGAGTGCCATAATCCTTGAGTTGTTTAGGCATCTGACCCTTGGCAGTGCACCTGCATGATTTACTGACTGAGACAAAAAATATTATCAGCACACATTAACATTTAATATCAACACTTGGTAACTTGTAGATTCTGTAAAAGCAGCTTGCAGGGTTGGAACGATGTAGAAACAGAAATCTTTACAGTGTAAAAATTGGATGACCAATCCTATACAGAAATATGACGGAAGCCCCTGATATTCCACACTATTAATTGCATTTAATGCATTGATGGATATTTCACAATCACCTCCTGCATAAGAAACCAATAATGTTGGTTTCTTACTATCCTCAAAGTATGACGCTGTATATCTTAAGTATATCTTAAGTTTTAGGTGCTGAGGCGATAGAATATATTGTTTACTTCTTTACAAAGAAGCAGATTATTTCATTTGCAACAGTCTTACAATCACAAAGTTGTTAGAAAGGCCATCCACTTCTATGGGAAACCTGTTCCAGTATCTCCCCAGTGTCCTAGTAAAGAATTTTTTTCCTCCTAATATCTAATGTGAATTTACCCTCTTTCAGCTTAAAGTCATTTCCCCTGTTTCTATCACTGCTTACCCTTGCTGAAAAGTCCCTCTCCTGCCTTCCTTTATGCCCCTTTATGCACTAGAAGGCTGCTCTGAGGTCTCCTCTCCTCTCCTCTCCTCTCCTCTCCTCTCCTCTCCTCTCCTCTCCTCTCCTCTCCTCTCCTCTCCTCTCCTCTCCTCTCCTCTCCTCTCCTCTCCTCTCCTCTCCTCTCCTCTCCTCTCCTCTCCTCTCCTCTCCTCTCCTCTCCTCTCCTCTCCTCTCCTCTCCTCTCCTCTCCTCTCCTCTCCTCTCCTCTCCTCTCCTCTCCTCTCCTCTCCTCTCCTCTCCTCTCCTCTCCTCTCCTCTCCTCTCCTCTCCTCTCCTCTCCTCTCCTCTCCTCTCTTACTGGATTTTCTATCAAAATGACATTGCTTTCCATTTCAAATGAAATAACATTTGTGGATGGGAAAAGATGTCATTTTATTTAAACAAAATGAAGCATTCTGTTTTTGTAAACTTATTTCAATTAACATACATTTACATGAGAAAAAAAAATTACATCCAAAAGAATTACAAAAAAAGTTCCTTTATTACATTTTGATCTCATAAATTATATTTAAAAACTTATATAACATATATTGACATTTAGAAATTTTTAGGACCAGGATTTTCGAAAGACAGTAATTTCTTCAGAGTAACTGCTCATAGGTAATTGTTTGACTTGTATTTTGCTAGAGGTTGTAAATCCTAGGGTACTCTCAAGCAACTATGGTAATCTGCTTAAAAAAATGAAAAATGCTGCAAGAAAAATCAACCTTCTTCAACTACCAAGAAAATATTAATTCTAGATGTATTTAACATAACTGATTTCTGATATATCTAGTTACAATTTATTTTCACGATACATCTACAAATTTAGGTTCTTGAGTAACACACTATCATGTGCAGTTATGAATTCTAAATTTTATTAGTATTTTATAATTCCAGAATAAATTCTGCTGACTGAATTGGTTGGCTGATCATTATATTCTGCTGACTGAATTGGTTGCTTGATCATTATTTTCCCCAAACATCTAAAAAATCTGTTTATGAAAAAAAAATCTAGTCAATTGCTCTTATTTAGGGGAAAAAAATCAGCAAAACAAAACAAATCAGATTTGAACTATGACATTTTTCCTGAGAGTAATACCAGCTTATTCAGAACTCTAAATTTCTCCTATGGAGTTCAATTTTATAGAAGCTGTATAACTGATGAAAATTTACTCTCATTCCTCAAAGTGGAATGAGATCTAGAACAGAGACTGCTACAGGCTGCTGCGAGTGGAACAGGGAGTTGCACTGCACTCTCTTTTGTCATGTTTCAGTGCCATACATAAAAAGCATGCATGTGTTTACCTGAGCTCACAGCAGCTCAGAGATGATTGCACCTCTCCTGCATTGGTGAGGCTGCACCTGGGGCACCAGTCCTACTCCCACTGGGTGGAGAAACAAAGGAGAGAAACGAAGGAAGTCATGGAAATTATAAGTGCTGCTGCTAAAAAAGGCTGTCTCAGAAAAAGATCCTCTTCCACTCTTAGCAATCAGTCTGTCTTTCCAGAATTCTACCACAAAGTCTGTTTTTCAGCATTTCTAGTAGTTCAGTGGTCTCTGAGACTCTTTTCCCCTCTGTATCTCTATCCCTTCTTGCTAAGTTCCTGTGATACTCCATTAGAAAATTAAAAAGCAATTTAAATTTAACCTCATTTTCTCATACATTACACATGCTACTCCTCTGCAAGCTACACAAAAAGCAGAGTGCAAAAGACCAAGATGAATCTTTTAAGCAAAGGAATTTAGTAATAAGTCATCTTGTTGATAATCCCAAGCTAAGAGGCCTCACTGGAAAAGTTAGATATTTGAATATTACACATACAAGACGTAGCCTGTATTATTTGGTGTCTTGTACTTCAGGGCTGCCTGTACAGGACAGTATTAGATCCTTGTCATCTTTAACCTAATAGAGTCAGTTTATAGTAATGCTATAGCTAATTAAATGAAAAAGTATTTTCAAGAATATTTTTTGCCCTTTTCTTTTTTTGACTTGGTCACAGATCCAAAACAGATTTCAGAGCAGATGCGAAATCTGGAAAAGTATATCAAACTTTAAGAACTGAAGGCTACTCTGTGGTTTTGGGGGTTTTATTTGGTATAACAACAGGTAAAACAGAGAATGCCTCCCAGTTATGTCTGTCATTTAAAAAATGATCCAGTAAAGCTCCTAAGTATATTCACCCCTGAACATAAAGACCTGAGAATGACTAGAGAATCTAAGAGTATACCTCATCCCTTGTTTTGTGACAGTGAGTGGTTTTGCCACTTAATACCATCCATCTCCTTTGTGTTGCTGAGAGAGCCTTACAAATGCCAAGATGATGCTAGTATAGCAACAAGATTAAAAACTTTTTTTTTAAGGATAATAAATAGGTATTCTCTTGTTTCTACAAATTTGATATTACTTTAAAAAAGAAATTATGGTTTTAGGATGAGAAACCAGAAGTATTAATGATTCCTATCTGTAGCCATGAATCTACATGTTTTGCATCGTACACTGATGAATGTAATAAAAGCTCTATATATTGAATCATCTTCACGACCTTAAATAATTTTTGTATTCATGGTTTCTGTCTCGTTCAAGCAATTTTTCTAAATCCATTCATGTGTTATGCAACCTTTTTCTCATGAAGATATTACTGTTTAAAATGTCCATTCTAAGGCTTTTATCCCTAAAATATTAAATTATTCACTCTCATCGTTCATCTTTTGAATATGTCTTACTATTGCACAGATACTCCTGTTTCTGAATGTAATTTCTGTAGTTAAACACAGGAGTAAATGCAAGTATCTAAACCAGCAGGAAATTTTTATTTAAATGAAAGAAATTACTGTAATTAAGAGCTACAATTACTGAGTTCAACAGAGTATTAAAATATAAAATTTTTTACATATACACAAGTACATTAAAAGACCCTTTGAAAGTCTACAGTTTACAATTCATGTAATAACTTATAAGCACCTTTTTCCTCATATATTTGTTCTAATTTCCTATGCATTTATTTTTTTATTGTTATGAATAAAATTTCTAATCAGAACTTGTGGATATAGTTCAGAGTTCTGGACTTTCCATTTTTGTGGAGATGTTGTTCAAGTAGTATTTGCCTTGGTTTTCAGATAAAATCTTGGACAGGTAAGAAAATCTTCCAAAATACGTATTGTTGTAAATATGATTTATCTAGCAATCAGAATAGAGTGTGAAGACAGACTGATGTGAGAATAGGACTGCACGAAAAATGTGGTACCTACTTATATTTTCATTTGGCAACTACTTTAAGAGGGCTTTGAAAAACACTAGGCATGGCTTTAAATTATACTAGGTGGGCCCTTCATGCCAGCATATTGCAAAAAAGATGACTTCTGCTGATCACTACACCAAATATTGTGCTATTTATAAGGGTTATAAAAAAAATTGGATTCTGCTGCAGTATATTACTCCCCAAATCTTAAATAAAGGTGATGATAACTAAACCTTTCCTGAAGCTCCTACATCCTCAAATTCCGTGCTAAGAACCTTCTCTCATTTGTCAAACATCTGTGACTTACTTTCTTATTGTTAACTACATCTTATTCTGTTATTGAGGTTTGGTAGTTAAACAGCACAGGAACACTCTATTTAAGAACAAAACCTACTGTTGAATTCAATGTCACGGCAGAGTTTTATAGCAGTGAGGAATTGCCTTGATGAATGGCCCTGACATTAGTGTTTTCATGACTCTGCCTTCAATGTCATTGCATCACAGTGCAGAGTGCTAAAGCAAGACCACTGCTACCTTCCAACAACATATTAAGCTGAAGCTCACTCTATCTCTAGATCCCATAGGCACAATAAATGGGGAAAATAACACATTTACAAACTGATAAAATCCAGCAAAGCTAATAAAATCAGGCACTTTATAGCTTGGCTAATAGTGTCCTTTGAAGGGCATCAAATACCACATCATGTACTACTCTGAGGGAAATCAATTTAGCTACAGCAATACTGCCTCTGAACTGTGCATTTAAATACACAGGAGATACTAAAGCTAATCAAGTCATAATGATAGAAATTGTATAATTAATGCCTTTTTTTTTGTTAATGTGGTTTTATGCTGGTTTGATAGGAGCAAAAATCATGTAAAATTGTTCCAATTTCAATAAAAAAGTTCTTTCAAAATTTTAGAAATATTTAGCTACAACATTCCCTTTCCTCATGTTCTGTGTGTCTATTGGAAAGACATCATCATGTGTCACCTTAGCAAAAAGGACTTTTTTTGTTATTGCCATACAACTGCAACAATAACTACATGATTCATTTGTTCTGGCTCAAAAAATAGTATGAATCCTTTTTATTTTTTGATAGCAGGTATTCTATGCAGGTATTAACAATATATGGATTGCATTTGTTGTTATGTTGCAGTTCACATCAAGGCTTCATTTTCATTTTCCTCACAGCTGGACTTCACTGTGTTGGTTTTAAATACCAAGCATCAGATCTGGTCAGTATTGAGGTTTATCTATCCTTGATCTCTGACCATTTATCTCATTTTAACAGTGTCTAATCTGTCAGTAGTACAAAACCAAACTGGTTAAGTAGTACAGAAATGTGTTGCAGAGTGCCTTAAAAGGCAGAAACAGCCATTTGTGCTCTGATTCTATTAGACCTGAAAAACTAATCAAGGTTAAGCCTGGATAGTAATAATGGAGGAAATTTCCAAGGATGAGGTAGACTAAGAAAGGTAATGCTTATCAATTTTTGTCATTATCTCAAATATTATGAAGAGAATGTCAGTATACTTCAGATCAGAGACTGGTTTTTTATTATTATTTTTTGAGTGACATAGTGGTAAAAATTGAAACCTGAAGACCTGTTTGCTTCCAGTGCTAAAACATACCACAGTATATAAAATGTTTATAACAGATATTATGTGTTCTTGATCCAAGAACTTGCAATAGAAAGGCACAGTAGTATTTCTGTAGAGTACAGTAAATAATTTTTTAAAGGAAACCCACAAAATTGTTTTTGTGAGCAATGTAGCTGAAAACCATAAAGGGTAGGTGACAACTTACATGAAGAGCAATTGTCTTTTCTAGTATCCTGAGCTCATATGCTGTCACCATATTCAAGCAATGTCTGCAGATTGCAGCTGCAATTCAATCTCATTTAATGAGAAATTGTGGTCACTGTTATGAACGCATGAAAAATTGCTAAATTTTCCACCACATACACAATAAAAATACGTCATAATGAGACTGAACAAATAAATTCCTAGTTCTTTATGTTAGGCTGCATGTAAATAATTGGGTATTAATATTTTCAGGTAAAGTATACTCCTGATTCCCAATTACCTGTAATGCAATTACCATTTGGTCTTATTCAACAATTGCATTCCATCTTTGAAATAGCTGCATATCTTAGAAATGTGAAATCAGCTTTATTTTTTTTTAATTTGATACCTTTTTAATAAAACAAATATATACATACACACACACACACACATATATATATATATATATATATATATATATATATATATATATATATATACATATATATATATAAAAGCTGATAGAAACAAGGATCTTTGAATAACATGGAACAAATACCCAAGTATTGGGTATTGAATAGAACAGACCAAATGATAGTATCAGCACTAACTGATAGGTTGACTAAATAATAACTTACATAAAACCTTACTAGTAAGAGATCTGTGAATCAAAACAGATCTGGTACAGTGATTTGTACTCTTCTTTTAATATTAAAAAAAAAAAAAAAAAGAAAGGAAAAAATACGACAAAATGTTTCTTAATTGTGAACTCACATGATTTCTTGCTATATATCAGGCACTGGCACATCTGCCATAAATAAGTAGCTGGATTTGTCACATGAATTAAATGGTTCTGGCATGTTTTTATGAGATCACAGCATGTCTTTGCTTTACTAGAAAGATTGCTGCATGCTCTATGGTTGCGTGCTTTCTAGGCCAATGTATTTCTTATAGAGCTGATCAAAGACTGACTGACATGCCTTGGAAGACAAGAATAAGCATTTCAGGAAGTGTTATTATCCTATCTAAGCATACGTCTATTACAGCCTCAGTCATCCAAATTAAATAGTCATGTGTGCTGTATTAATGTCAGATACTGATATAATGTAATCAGTCATTCATATGCATCAGTCATTCATATGTAATCATATTCACAGTGTTTTGTATATCGTCTAATTAAGGAGAGAAAATGAGGTTTGTGCAAAATAGAAGCTAAGAGTTTCTATTCCATACTGAGGAAACAGACCATTTAAAAACCTTGTGATTTTGACTCTAAGTGATGGCTATGTCAGCTCATGTACAATGGAGAGACAGGACAGCTAGATCAAGTCACAATTCTCCAAGAAGGGAAAACTCTTGAAATTTAGCATGTTACCATCACGTCCCTTTTCTCAGCCTGTGAAATGTGGATAGCCGTACAATCTAAGTTTTTTCTGTCACTGTTTGTAAACAGTTACAAGATACCCTAATATTTAGGCAAAATAACAACCTATATGTACATATATTATCTTCCTGTGTTCTTTCTGCAACAGCTATGGCCTTCTTTTCTTCCATTCCTTTCTTTAACCTCCCTTTTGCTCTGTGTGGTTCAGTTACCTTCCTGACATGAAATAAATCATGCAGATCTCTTTTTGTAATATATGCTAGAAAGATAGACAAATAATAAATACATTAATCTAAAAATCCACAGATACAATCAATAACAAAGTCTAAATTATAGCTGTCTTAATAATTGCCTCTAGCTATCTTAATAATTACCTCTAAACTGTGTTTAAATATTCTTTCACCACCAAAAAAAAAAAGACTGACGGAATTAATAAAAAACTTATCAAAGTCCTTATGCCATCACAACTCCTACAATATGACAACTAATTAAATACTAAACATCTAGGACACTTCAGAAGTACACAGCAGTGCTTCTTACAGTTCAGATGAAATAATCTCATTTTCCATTAATCCTTACTTTTTCATCATCTCTTTTGAACAGTATGTTCAATATTTTACCTCCTAGAGTGTTTTGTGTACTGTGTGGGGAAAACCAATGCAAAACAAACACAAAGTTCTAAAACAAAACTTAATCTTCCAGAAAAGTAAAGAGATTAGTTTCCTGGAAACTTCTGTAAATTCTTCTTTTCTGTGGGCTTCTTTCTTTTTCAGGTTCTGTGCTTGCTAAATGTACTGCAACAATAACTAGGGCTGTAACTTCTGTACAACATTTCTAAGTTGCTACAGACAAAGGTTATCTTTGGCTCCTGCTATTTAACAACTGAATGTGTCTTAGTGAGTCCCAAGTCTTTTCAAGTATTCTAACTTTATAACTTTGGTCTCACTTTTAATTTATCCTGATTGTTTCTTTGGATATTTCTTCTACAAAATCAATAATAGTTAAGGGTTTCATGGCATGCTTATTCTGGTCCATGCTCAAGATGTTTTAGTGTGGCAATCTAAGGTTACTATTTGATGGCTGGTTTTAATTTCACCTGCCTGTGTCTGTTCTCATCTGACTTGTGCTTCAACACACCTTTGTTGGTCATCTTTCTTCATTGCTTTTTGTGCCAATTTGACATTGAACTTAGGCCTGCTCACCTATTCCTAGTGAGCTGCAATCCTCTCTTCTGTTCCAGTCACCTGTCTAAGCATATCCATACACTTTCTCTTTTTCCAGGCAGCAGAAGGTAATATCTCATGTGGAACTTGTGTGTCAGTAGATACAGATTTACTGAGCAGGATAAGAAAGCTTCATTTTCCCCTAACTGTAACTTAGAAATTTAAATTCAACTTGCATATTAGCAGAAGAATGTTTAGATGTCAAGTACAGGGACATCAAGGAGTGTTTGGTTGCCCTTATCCCCACTCCTGAAATGCAGCTGTGTGAGTTACCACACTGTCAACTCCCTTCCCTCCACACAGCAGGATGCTGTAAGGACAGGCTTGCCTCTCTCTGCTTGTGCTGTCAGCAGCGTTCCACCTTCTTCTTTTTCATCCCATTAGTTATGGTGAAACATTGACAGAGAAATAGTCTCTTGTCTATGTAGCAATTGTTATCACTGTTTCAGCACTTGATGCAATCAAATGCTATTTCTATGTCTCTCGAGGAGGCAGAGGATGTTCTAATGTTCAGATTCAGATTTCAGTCATGTCTTTGACTTCTTGAATTGCTCAACAGTACACAGAATAAAGCTGAAAAACTGTTCATTGTCTATGGCAACATTTTAAGATTGCTTCAGCCTATAAAATTCTTGCCTGAATGTCCTCTTGAAATTTGCACTCCAAGCAATCATTAAAAAGGGGAATTTTGTTTGCAACATTTTTTTTTCTGGTTGGGGTTCCTGGTGTCCATAAAATCCCTCACTGTTGATAATTGGGCATTTACACATTCCTGGCTTGTATTCTTCCATGAAGAATTTTACTGGGCATTGACAATAGACATTTCTTTTAATGCATTCCTGACAGAGTTCTATATTTTAGTATGAAAAGTATTTTATTTAGCTAAACCAGGTTGCTGTCTTGTGACTGAAATCTGGTCTATAAATCATCCCTCAAGAGCTATAAACACCTATACACCTATAATATCACTTAGTATGTATGTCTGTTTTACTTGAGATAAACTCCAGAATCTGGTTGTTTTCTTGTGCCAAGTTGTCTTTATTCAGTGCTTTGTCAGACTGAACAGATCCTCACATTAAAAATCCATTTGTGTTACAACTCTTTTTGAGCTAGCTTGATTAAAATTCATGCTATACAGTAGAAAACTGAATATAATTTAAGAACATGGCCTTTCATGTCATCATTACAGAATATCAGGCTACTAATTCTGGAGAAACTGTTTTCTCATAGTGTGAGTGGGTGTACACTAAGCAGGAAAAAAACCTGTTTGGATGGCCAGGCCCAGAGAGTGTTGGTGTATGGAGTTACATCCATCCAGCAGCCAGTCACAAGTGCAGCTCCCCAGGATTCAATACTGGGGCCAGACCTCTTTAATATTCTTATCAATGATCTGGTAAATATTTTTATCAATGATCTGGGTGAAGGGATCCAGTGCACCCAGTCAGTTTGCAGATGACACCAGGTTGGGCAGCAGCGTTGCTCTGCTGGAGGGTAAGATGGCTCTGCAGAGGGATCTGGACAGGCTGGATTGATGGCCTGAGGTCAATGGTGTGAGTTTCAACAAGGCCCAGTGCCGGGTCCTGCCCTGGTCACAACAACCCCAGGCAGGTCCACAAGCTGGGACAGAGTAGCTGGAATGATGGCCAGTGGAAAAGGCCCTGGGGGTGCTGGTCAACAGCAGCTGAACAAAACCTAGGAGCTTGCCCAGGTGGCAAAGAACGCCAGTGGCATCCAGGCCTGTATCAGCAATGGTGTGGCCAGCAGGAGCAGGGCAGGGATTGTCCCTCTGCACTTGGCACTGGTGATGTTGCACCTCAAATCCTGTCCAGTTCTGGGCCCCTCAATACAAGAAAGACACTGAGGGGCTGGAGCATGTCCAGAGAAAGGCACAGAGCTGGGGAAGGGTCTGGAGCACAAGTTAGATAAGGAGCAGCTGAGGGAGCTGGGGGTGTTTAGCCTGGAGAAAAGGAGGCTCAGGAGACCTTATGGGTCTTTACAATTGCCTGAAAAGAGGCTGTAGCCACGTGGGGCCTCTTCTCCCATGTCATGAGGGATAGGACAAGAGGAAGCACCTTCAAGCTGTACCAGGGAAGTGTAGATTGAATCTTAGGAATCTTCTTCACTGAGAAGATTTTTCAAGCACAGGAACAGACTTCCCAGGGAGGCGGTGGAGTCACAATCACTGGAGGTGTTTAAAATATATACGGATGTGGCTCTCAGGGACATGGTTTTATGGGGTTTTATGAAAGTGTTAGGTTTATGGTTGTACTTGGTGACCTTTATGGTCTTTTCCAACCTAAATCATTCTGTGCTTCTGTTTCCTACTTTAGTTTTCAGTTCATATATTATGAGCATCTAACATATCATCACAAAGGAGAATAGATACATGTATAAATAAATAATACATAAAATATATAAAATAAATACACAGTATGATGACATTAAACACATTTGTTAATCCATCTATTAACACTGTACACAATCATTTGTTCTCATGTTCATATTATATCAGTTGAGCAAGTCTTCAACTTTTGCTATTTTTTCTACTAAAATACTGAAAACAACCAGTCTGGTGACTTAACCCAGGCTGGATGCTAGATCACCACCCAGCAGCTCTCTCTCCCTCTCAGAGAGAAAACAAAACAGAAAGCCTCATCCATTGAGCTAAAGATGGGGAGATCACTCTCCAGTTATGGTCGCAAGAAAAATGGCCTTGATTTGCAGAATATTATTTTTTTAAATTAATAATTATCAATACAGTAGAATGGTTAAAAAGAAGAAAAAACTAAAGACACCTTCCTACTACCCACTTCTTCCCAATCTCAACTTCACTCCCTCATTCCCACCTTCAGTGGTGCAGGCAGATGAAGAATAGTGGCTGCAGTTAGTTCATAACTCTGCATCTCTGCTGCTCCTTCCTCTTCACACTTCTCCCCTGCTCTACCCTGGGGCTCCCTCCAACAGCGTACAGTCCTTTATGAACTGCAACAACTTGTCCTTCCCATGCACTGCAGTTCTCCAAGAGTGGCTCCACCATGGGTTCATTTCATGGACAATCTTTTAGGAACAGATTGTTCCAGAGTGGGTCCCTCATGGACCATAATTCAGTAAAAAAAAGACAGTTCTGTGTGGGCTTCTCTCCACAGTCTGTAGTTTCTTCCAGGAGCCCCATGCAGAGTGGGCTCACCAGGATGTGCAGCTTCCTTCAGGCCACATCCATGTGCTGCAGCATGGACTCCTCCCTGAGCTGAAGTGTAGATATCTTCTCTGACATGATCCTCCAGGGGCTGCAGGCAGACAGCCTCCCCATGGTCACCTGCACAGGCTACAGAGGAATCTCTGCTCCAGTGCTTGAAGCAAGTCCTTCTCCTCCAGCCTCCCTGACTTGGTATCTATGGGGTTGTTTCATTTTTTTTCTCATTTGTCTCTTTTACAGATACTACAATGTGGTTTTCACTCTTTCTCATATCTGTTTTCACGGAGGTACCACTAACTTTATTGATAGATTCAGCTTTAGCCAGCAGTGGGTACAATTTGGAGCTGGGTGGAATCCACTTTGTCCGAGACAGGCTGTCTTCTCACAGAGGTCACTTCTGCAGCCCTCCCTGCTATCAAAACCTTATAGCATAACCCCAATATAAACCCCAATAAAAATTTCCTTCCAAAAAAGTAAGGAAATTGAGGAACTTCCTCAATCAAGACAAGTACATTTCTGAAGTTCATCTTTAATTAATTAGTCAACAAAATACTAATTTCTGCTTCAGCCTGAGATTTTAATTTCTGAGAAGATAAATCAGGCTCTTGAAGGAGCACATAACGCAATGTAATATTCCAGTGAATAGAGTAAAGGAAAAATGGAAATCAAGGCTCTTATGCTATTCTCTTCTTAGTTATTAGCAGTATGGTACTACTTTAACTGGCAGTGACCTTTGATATTCTATGACCAAAGTATTGGAAGGGATTAAATTCTTCTACTGCAGTTAATTTATAATTTTTACCAGCACTGTCTTTGAGGGCAACCCTATGTATGTTTTTCTTGGTTTTTATACTGTGATCATGAACATTTCCCTTGAGATAAGTGCTTTATTCTGCTTGCACTCTTTTAAATTGCTTAGATTTCTATAAGCTTTTCTACCATCATGCTTCCAATTTATAACTCAGATCTGACTTATTTTTGTTCCTGTTTCTTTCTCAGCTCTTAATGTGGAAGGATCTTGATGTACATGTAAATGACATTTAAGTGCATATCAAAATCTCCATGATAACAGTTAAATAAATCTTTTACAAAAACTGATCTCTGTCACAGAGATGTGAGTTCCTTATATACTCTTCTAGTTTAGCCAGAAATATGTTTTTGCTGCTATTTCTTCACCTCTCTTTCTTTCTTCACCTTCTTACACCAAATTTGGACCAGATCTACTGGTAGCTCTTAAAAATACCCAGCAATTGCTGGATAGTTTCCAGTCACCTAACCTCTGGCAGCTGCTCAAAAGGTTATAGGATTATATTTGTACAAATGTTTTGATGTTACCAGTGGGGATCTAAAGAGTTCTGTTTTTCAAATATTGCCCATATCTGTTCCAGCTTTCCTCTGAAAAATGACAGTGAGATACCACTTGCAATTCTCTCTGTTGGATGTAATCTGCATTATAACTAATGTATCTTTATTAGAGTGACAACTCTCATCAGATATTTTGTGTGCTAGCATTTAGCTCCAAGGGAAGCGGTGATGAGGCTTGGAGCATGTCCCAAAACTGTGAGGAACACATATATTTTGCTACTTGTTCAGCTGGCAACAGCCTATGTGAAGTCATTTATGAATTCACTTTAAATTATAATGCTAAGCTAAATGAAACAATACCTAGTTAAGTTCTTAATAAATTTATTTAAAAATTAATTTTGGGCTCTCATGGACTGCTGCCTTGTTCATAAACCTAGTTAAATATCTTGTCAAATATTGTTTAATATTTGTTTATTTGTTAATATTTGTTAATATTCACTAGGATCAATAATAGAAATATATTTTACCACAAGGACTCGGGACCCTGTCTTCAAAGATCCTTGGATGTTCATGCAGTTCCAATACTACAAAGTACTCTTGGCTTTTGAGTTAAGTGAGGCATGAGTGGTGTATTGGCCTTGTCTTTTTTTTTTCCCCAGACCCAAAGAAAAAATACAGATCCAGATACAGCTGTGTAAAAAGTGACATGATCCTTGTGTCAACCACCTTGCTCATTAATAGAATGGAGATACTTTGGACAAACCTACATTACCATTGACTGCATTATGTTTGGTCATTTAAGTTTTTTGGTGAATAGGCTTTCTTTTTCCTTTGAAAAAGGAACTTGAGCTTTTGATTCCTAGAAGGCAGACATTCTTAACCAACAGGAAATAAATTGTTAATTCAGTTCTTTAAATTCTAGACTGTATTTTCTGATAATGTGTAAAACTAAACAAACTGTGTGTAATTTTCATTTTATGTGAATGAAAATATGTAACAGGCATGGCTACTGGCTTGTCCTTTAATATTATGTGAAGTTCAGAGCAGGACATGTTCTTGCAAAAAGTTAAAACAAGAAGCAGTAAAGACTAGGTGCCCTGAGGTTGACTTGCATCCTGAATGTTCATACTGCTAAACAGTGTGATAAAGTTTATGTTCCATCAGTGTGTGAATGTGCTCTTTGGAAGTGTTTTTTCTTCATGCCTGAACAATCAGCAATAAAGAGAAGAGACACAGCATGTGAAGCAGATCCCATCCAGATGCACCCTGATGTCCTTTCTCTGCACTGGGTCAAATAACAGACTGGATTGTTACCAGCAATTATCAACTTCAGTTTTGTGTTCAGTGAAAGTTAAAGATTTAACTCTCCCCTCTCTTATTATAAAGACTTTCTCCTCTTTTTTTTTTTTTTCTTTTTTTAAATAAGAAGAACCTAGTAGGCAGACACCAGAGGCAGAACTTCAGCGTCAAACACCATGAAACATAACATAAACCACAAAGTGACTGAGCATGAACTTTTTTCACTGAAAATTCACAGATGATTTGAATACTGGATGCTAGTTGCCATGCCTAGCACGATCATTTTAACACTATGAGGATATGATTTCTGTGTTTAAATTATAAGTTCAAATGAATAACAAAGTGGTACAATAAAGACTTAACCTCTTGGATCAATATGTGTTTCCAGCAAGTTCAAAAGGAGCAGGTTTTCATTAGTCAGAACAACTAAAATTAGTTGAATTCCCACCCCATCACTTCACAATAGGTCCATGGTCATGAGCCCTGGCCAAATGCAGTTGGTCAAAGAAGATGCCTACCCAAATAGTTTACCTTGATCATGGATATTCAATGCAAATATATAAACTTTTGTTTTGTGGGGTTTTTTTGGAGTTTGTTTTTTTTTGGGTTTCATTGTTGCTGGTTTTTTTGGTTTTATTTTGCTTTTGTTATGGTTTTGGTTTTTGGGTTTTTTGTTTGTTTTGTTTGGTTGGTTTTTGAGGGGGGGTTGTTGTTTTGTTTTGGGTTTGTTTGTTTTTGTTGTTGGTGGTGGTTTTTTCTTTGTTTTGTTTGGGGATTGTTTCTACACACACAGAACGCAAAAGATTACTTCACCTCTTCCTGCCTTCCCCCAAAACAAAATAAATAATTTGTTTTTTTGAAAGCAGCACAGTGTCATCTACATCAAACTATAAGAGCTGATTATGATATTAGGGTATTCTGTTGTTGGGTATTCTGAAGAAACAATCTTCTTGGCTGATTTGTGATAATAAAGTAAGTTTGAACCAACCGCCATGGTTCTCCTATGTAAGTTTCAGACAGAATTTCCTTCATGATATGTCCCTTAATTCTAAGCACAAACTTGAGGAAAAAGTCATGAAGGGAATGTCAGTTGCTTAAATTAACATTCTTGTCCCCTTTCTCAAAATGTCTTTCCTGGAATGGAAACTGGCAGAGGTTCTTGATTTTGGAGGATTTGCCTTTAGTTATTCTAATAAATAAATAAACCAATCTTTTTTTTCTCCCTTTTAGCAATAATAAACCATTTGGCTGTATTCATGACAAATTTTATGTAGAGGTTTGTGAGTTAGTCCAGAAACTTCAAGATTCACCCCATTTCTCCCCATTTCTCCTAGCTGACTACTGCTTTTTGAAGTAATCCTTTTTCAGGAGAAACAAGTGTCAATTCAGGCAACCAGCTGGAGAATTATGAAATACAGATAATCAGAAAGTTGAAATTCTTGAAAGTAGGAAAGAGATCTTGTTCCTTGGAGTGTTAATTAAACATTAATAATTATTATTAGATTGGACTAAAGTTAAAAATTCATACAACAAATTTGTATTTTAGTACTTATTGTAAATGGTACTATATAAACATTGCGTGAACCTGATGTCTCTTACATAAGTTACAATAGCAGGGCAATATAAGTAGGATAAAATAAGAAGTAATAGGGATATAAAAAGTCCTTATACAAATTGTGCCTAGCACTTGCATAATTAAGTTATTTTCAATTAGTTTTGATCTTGAGTTAAAATCATTTAGTAAACCTAGCTATTTGCAAAATTCTGACATTTGCAGGTGTCATGGTCTAGGAGCTGATCCTAAGAAAACTGGTTTGAAGAAAGTCTAGGCCCTGAATAATTAAAAGTACTTCTGAAGATGCATATGTAGCAGCTTTGCAAACATAAATAAAAGATTCTGGGGATGAGGAACTGCAACAGGTGATGCACTGCATCCTCCTAATCTTTTGATTTTCCTGCTCATTCAACCACAGAGTCTTTAAAAAATCCAGCCTTGACAAGAGTCATACATAGATTCTTTTTCTCTAACAACTGTCATCCATATTCATAAGGACCAATTGCTCTGGGGTGCATGGTTACTGCAAGAACCCAATGGCTCTGCACATTTCACTCTCAGAAGAGCAGTATTGCACATCCTTAATTGACATAATGACATTGTATTCTCCAATTCATCTCATGCTACCATGAAAGTTGGATTATTGCCTAGTTAAACTATCTTAGCTTATAAAAAGAATTAGGTAAACATGGCTTTCTGGAACAGTAATTGGTTAAGTGCCTATCTGGCAGATCCTGATTCCTGAAGTCATGGACTACAGAGGGGATAGAGGATAGCTTTCTAACTTTTTGTTCCCACTCTGTAAATGTACTGGGACTGGATTAGAACAATCATTAGGAAAAAATTCTCCTTAAAAATATGTGAAGGTTTTCATCTAGAAAATTGTGTGAAATAACATCATAGAACAGCATTTGTCTTAAAAAGATGGTTTTTTAAGGTTTAGTGGTTTTTTGTAGTCAGTTTTCAAGGCTTTTTGAACCTCTTCTGTTGTGCATGCAATTCTACTTCTGCCAATCCTGTAGCCCTGTCACTTTCTCACATTGATGGAATAATTTTCTATAAATCCCTGTGAAATTAATATTTTTCTCCATGTAAATATAAGAAATTACATTTAACCTGTCATCAGTAGCAGAGCTAGATAATAAGGATTCAGCCATCTCACAGTTTGCATTACAAGGCTTTTTCTCATAAAACTGCTTGAATATTGTTTTTGGTTTTTTGTTTTTTTTTTTTTTTAATTTCATAGAGGAATACTCCAACCACTTCTGAAAATAAATTAATGAAAACCTTTCTTTGTTTTCAATCTCAGATTAAAAGTGATTGCTAAAAATGTTAAAACACTGTAGCAGCCCCATAGTTAAAACTGGAATTTGAAATTGATCAAAACACATACCCTCAGTGTTAGGGTTATAACCTATATTTTTCTAACAACTGGAGACACAACACTAAGATGGAAATCTTTAAAGAAAGATGTACATTTACATATGCCTGACAGAAACCTAGTAGGTTGTAGCAAGTAAGTAAATTCACCTAAGACTTCATCTCTACTGAGCATGCTCAAGTGTTAAAGAACATTTTGGTGTTCCCAGTTTTGTTATATCAGAGAGAATGGAGCATAATGCTGCCTGACTTAAAATAACTAGGTTTGCATGCACAGTTGCAGTTGCTACAGAGTGTAAATTTAAAAAGGCATGTATGAAAAGTGAAAATAAATGTAGTTTTGTAGTTTGGAGAAACAAACCTCCAGTTGTAATTAATGAGCAAAAGTCACCAAACTACAAGTTTAAAATTTAAAAATTGTTTCTTGTAGTTATATTTAACTTATGCCATTAATCAATTATTTAATTTTTCATCAACTGGAAACAGACAAAAGACACCATGATATGTGACTGTGGAAATGCATATAAAGGGGCAGAAAAGAACTTTTCTGACAGTTATTTGGAAATATTCTGTAAAGAAAAATATTAGAAATTTCTTTTTCATGAGTTGCAACAATTCTATTGTATTGCCTTTGGATAATCACAATGTTCATATTAGGAAGAATCGGAAAGCACACTCACAAATTTGCTATTAATTTCATTCTCAGTTTATATTTTTTGTTGGAGATATACATATATAAAGATAGATATATATATAATTATATCTTTTATATATATATATCTTTATATATATATATCTTATATATATCTTATATATATATATATATTCTTATTCAATATATATATATATTCTTATTCAAGGAGCAAATAATTGTAAGTAAGACAAGTGTAATTTTATTCTCCTTATAACAAAGTTCCCCTTCACAAATTCTCCTGAAGATGTTTGCCAGAATATATGCTCTAGCTCAGTGACCTTGATTTTCTGTTGGTCTGGTCCTCTGCAATTTGGAAGAGAGTGACAGCCCAGGGGCATAGTATAAAATGTATTCCATATGGTTTGCACTTTTTTTAGCTTTTATTATTTTACTGCAAACATAATATTTTCCTAAGAAAAAGGAAAAGATTTCGCTCTATTCATTCTTTGCAGCCCTACCTTTCTTGGGACTTATTTGAAATAATGGTATTTAAAATCAAATGCAGGGCTGTTCTAATTTCCTAAAGCAAAATCTTTTAAGATTTGGCAGATACATTTTAAAAAACCCCTTGGGAACTGAGAGTTAAAAAAAATCTAGCACCAACATTTTTTTTTTTTTCTATCTGAAGCAGAATGATATGTAACTTCTGCATATGTTAAAACTTGTAGAATAATCTCTGGATTTTCAAAGGTATCGCTTACACAATGATAAAAGTGTATTTTCCCATGAGAACAGCATTCTTAACATCCTTCTGGAAACAGGCCTCAGAATACAGAAAATAGAGCTTTTTTTTGGAAGTTTCATTTTCACCACTAAAGCACTGAAAATACAGATATATGCTGCAGAAAGGGAAGAGAAAAATTAAAGCCGTAATCATAAGTAAAAGTAAAGAACAGCCTCAATTCATAACAGAGAATTGAATTATGCATTTTGATAGTTAGTTTCTAAATTATAAAACTATATAGAAAGATACTAAATTTCTAAGAAGCATGTTGTATAAAAAAGACAAGTATTTGGAGCAATTTTATCATCCTTAATGTAGGCTTCCTCTCTAGGAATACCATGTGAGTTGAATTCATTTAAGCCCCACTGATGACACTAGCAATAATAGAGGCAGAAAAGTTTCCTCCACCTATAATGATGGGCACATAAACATGTTGATAGCTCTCTTATTTTATAACCTCTGTCATTTTCCCACCTACCATGACATAAAACCCATGACCCTAGCTAAGCACAGCACTACTGAAAACATTGCTCTCCACTGAAACGCCTCCACATCTTCTTGCAGGGTACTTTTATCATCGGAGCTAAGGGTCTGTGACCAGGTCCCACACCATGGTGTTTCCCAACCTCTGTGCATTCAGTTGTCTCCTCAAGCTACAGCCTTGTCTCCAAGCCTTCAGCTATGTGTTGGCTCCTACTGCAAGATCAGTTCTCTTACACCAGAACCCAACTATGATCCACTCATTTGCAGATAAGTGTTCTCAATGAGATTATCTTCCACATTCTGCTTCAGGGCTATGTGGAGCCTTGGTAGGACTCAGACTTTTCGATAAATTGTTTTAGAATCACTTAAATGGGACCTTCACTATTTTTATTTTTTTACTTAAGTATATGCTGCCAGATGTTCAAAACTCATCTGGACAAGCTCCTGTGTAACTTGGCTCTAGGTGAACCTGCCTTGGCAACAGGGTTGGACTACGTGATCTCCAGAGGGCCCTTCCATCCCTAGCAATTCTGTGATTCTGTGATTCATGAGATAAATTTGATTGACTCGTACCATAGGTAAAATTCTATATTGCAAACTATTTTAAGAGTCTTACAGTTCCTCTGTTTCCTATCTGCTTCCCTTGTTCCTCCCAAAGCAATTGACTATCCTGTCAGTTGTGTTGATACGGGTGTTTGAGATGACATGTTACAAATTAGATTAGTGAAATCATCTAGATGAAAGAAAGAGTCAGAGGAATTGTATACAAAAATTTAAATCTTTTTCCATAAAGCAACTTTTCCATCCAATAATCTTTTTCCCTTGCTCTTCTTTAGATTGCCTCCAGCTAATATAATTTCTTCTGCTATCAAGGTACCTGAAGGCTGGCATATTTATTTACATTGAGAAAATATAGGATGGTCTATTTTAAAGAATCTATGTGGTATATGCCAAGCTAGTTTTTCAGATCACAGATGTCTGGCTGCTGTATTATGCAGCAAAACAGTATCAAAGTTGTTTACTGTGATCTTTGATTTCTAATAGAAGTGTCATAAGTTCAATACTGTTACAAAAAGGAAAGAGAATTATGCAGAATAATGGACATAAAAATACTTGGTGTCCTTAACTGCTACGAGGCTACTGCGAAAGGAAATTCATATATCTTTCTGATAGCAGTAAGGAGAATGGATATCTGTGCTGCTTAATGTCATATACATCCTTTTCACCTTGAATTGCATTTCATGTATAGTTAAAAGGTTAAAAGAATAGTTTTACATCTATTAAAGTATTTCTTTGAGTATTTTATTGCACCAAGCCGACTGTTCACTTAACTGCTTCTTCGATTTTGGTTAACCCAGCTCGTGCGAAGGCCTGATGGATGCTGGAAGCTGCAGCACTGGGTCAAATCAAGAGCACCAAGTAGGTAAGAAAGGTGGCCAGGAGAAGCTGAAGGGCTGTTATGCATTCATGGTCACATGCAAATTGATGTCTCCTGCAGCCACTATCGTTTTTTGGTTTTTATCTTCCCCATTTCATCAGACTTCACTAAGGTATGGAAATGGTCTAGATCAAACCTTCAAGCTGCAGGGTGTAAAACTGGTTTACCCAAAAAAACTTTAGAAGTAGATCTAATGGCAGATGGATGGATCACCGAGCCTTTCCTACTTCCAAATGAGATACAGGGGACACTCACAATGGGATGGAGGAAGAAGGAGGACCATCAGCATCAGCTAACAAAAAAAAAATCTCTTTTGTTCATAGCATGATATTAACTTACAGGTTATAAATAATGAAATCTTATGCCTTAAATGGATAATAAGGGAATTAATGTGACAGGCTGGTCTGGCAGAAAAGAGGATTGAGCCCTTGCTTGCCAAGTTTGTTTATTATGCTTCTTAATGAGCTCATTAATTAAGGTTTTAATCACAGTGTAGATTGTCCTGTAGGTTTGAGAGATCCAAACCCACTAATATATTTACACCTTTTTTTTAAATTGGTTTAATGTAGAAATTTTCCATTCTGTAAGCTCATATATGCTGAACGTATCTTCTCTTTGCAAAAAAAAGTTTCAAGTGTATTAAAGCAGTTTCATAGAAGATGTTAAACAAATAATTTATAATGAACCATTAAGATGATTCCCTACAAATCTGATGTTTTCTCTGGTGCTTTCACAGCTTCATTTTGATGTAGACACATAAATGTGGTCAAGTGAAAGTTTTATGACAATGTAACATTCTGTTTCTGAAGCAGCTTAGAGCCATCACAGGGACAAGCCGTGATCATGATAGTTTGATTTTCAATTATCTTGCTTCTGCCCAACCATTCTGCAGCTCATGCACCAAAGTACCCTTCTCACCTGAGAGTAAAAGAAGTTGTTGCATCATACTGCTTGCTAATGTATATCCAGTTTTAAAAATATGGAGAACTAACAATGTTACACTTCTGGGCACTGAGAAAAGGGAAAAAATTGAAATTTGAATTCTTTGAATTCTTAAAGCTTAGCTAATTCTAAAACTTTATTAAGGTTTTTCTAATTTACTTAAAGTAATTTAGATGCACAATATGGAGGTACTTTAGTAGTCTTTTATAGAGTACTTTAGGTGCATAAGTAGAATGGAACTGAGTAATCATTAACTAATGCTAGGCTGCAGATAAGTGGAATTTTAATCACTAGTCTTTACATGAGTGTTTTTGTTGGTATTTCAACTGTTTTATTTGCACTTACTCATTTGCAAGTTTATGTACACAATGATTATGTGATGTACACATTTCACATGCTGAAGTTCAATTTTATTGACAGATTATTTCTACAATATAATAATAGCTATGTTTTCCCAATCACTACAGTTAGACATCTAGAGAAATATTCCATGCACCATGCCAATATAGCTCACTAAACTGGTCTCTTGTTATTTTAAATAAGACAATGGCCTTACTGAATTGCATTAGACAATATTAAGTAGCTACAACCAGGTTGAAATTTCCTTGTTTATCTGTCCTATAGCCATAATCTCTGACAATTACACAGGCATTCTTATATTAAACATTGATTATTTCATTTCTCCTAACATACCTCATGACTTCATCAAAAAGATATTTTCAGAGCCATACTAATTCCAGAGTTTCAGTAGATGCCCTTTTTGAGCAGAATATATACCTATATGTAGATATATTAACATGCAGATTATACACTACAGCTTTCCCTGTGAAAAAGTCTCACCTAAAAATTTTCATCGGGAAAAAATTGCTGTTTGGATGGTTTTATGTGAACTCTGCAACTGCTAAAATGGCTGTCCCATCAAGCCATGTAGTAAATGTATGACTCGCCTGGTTCATTAATTCTTATTGGATATTAAATGTTTGGGTCAGGCTTTTACTGGTCAGTAGTTTAGTGGCTTACAGTGAAAAATAGGTTTGGACATACCACTACTGGTCCCCATGTGTTGGAGAAAAATGTGTCAGAATGATAAAGTGCCCACCACAAAGGCTATTGGAATTTCAGCAATTTACAGTACTGCTCAATTAGATTAGGGCACACGTAAAACCTAGGTTGTCACCCACTGACATTTGTTCAACATAAATCTGAAAGTAAGAGTGAGTGGTCTCTCAGATGCTTATGTATCAATGACTTGTAGGTGTATAAAAAGAAAAAAGTACAGAGTAAGAATATACAAATATATTTAATCTGAAGAACTCCTTCACCTTCAGAAGAAGATGGGTATTCTTAAAATTACATAATTCTATGATTAGTTTTTTAAAGCTTGTTTAATACTCAGTGGATATCCTCAAGGGGATAACTGAGAACATGTAAGTTGGATGCTTTTGTACAGCATTTTCATGAACTTTTTAAAATTAAATTGTTTCTTTAAACCAGGCAACAAAGAGAGACCATTACTTGTACACTGGAATATTTGGTATTTCTGCAATAGGAAACTGTAGTTGCAATGTCAGAGTACATAAAGATACACAATTGAAAAGAATAAGCATTGATTGGGTGATGACAGAGTGAAACACCTATGACTTCTCAGAGAATGGGTTATGGGAACCCTTAATACTTTTGCATAGAAATAATTTGCATATTTTTTCTTTGCAAATATTTTGCAAAAAATTAGGTAGCAAAAATGGGCATGTTGACCAAGAACATTCACTTCCATTCTTTAGAGATCTTAATCTTATAAAGAAGTGAAAAAGTAAAACAAGTTTAACAGAAATAATTAAGTCTCAGTATTTTTTGTGAAAAATCCTCTAAGATCGAGTCCAACCATTAAACTAATATTATAACTGAATACCAACAAAAACATGTGGGATCAAAGATTTACTAATTCCTTCTCTGGATCTTTCACATAGACAGGCAAAACAGCAAAACATCTAATCTTACACTGATTGCATTAACTATCTTCATAACGCTAAAGTAAGAGTAAAAACAGAAGAGTAACAAATTTTGGGCTTTCAGGTTCCCAGTTTGTTCTGCTTGCAAAAATTTCTGTATTTTATTAAAGATTTAATAGTTCTAAAGCACAGATTAATTTGATTGCTTCAGTTCAAGAAAACTTTCTTACCTATACCATGAAAAATCTAGGAATTTAAATAAAAATAATTATTTCTGATATCAGCCTCGGTACAATTTCTTTCTCTCAGGATCCTTGGAACAACTTCCTTCTCAGCAGAGAATGATTCAAATCTGCATAAGTCAATGACTACTTGTCACTCTCACAGGATATGTTTGTTTACAGAATGTATTAAAAATTTCATGCTTTGCATGCTTCTTTAATTATGCAAGTTGGTTACTTTATCAACAGCAGTCATTATATTACAAAGCACTGTATAAAAAGCTATCATAGAGGAAACAACTGAGGCTAAAATTAAGCAGAGGTTCTCAAGAAATTCTGTGGATCTTTCTGCTAAATTCTTGTATCTCATTTGTTAGATCTAGTACTGTCATGAACAGCTTGAATTTTTCACCTTCTTATTTTATGGCTTTCAAGCATCATCTCAGTTATTTTCAATGATTTAATCAGAAACACATGATTTACGAACTATTCTTTTTATCTTTTCATATATTTTTGGGAGACAGCCCCTTCATACTTTACTTCTTAGTTCATAAATTCAGCTGAAATTATAGAACTTTCATTTACCTGTAGACAGAAAATAACTCATTTTCATCAGTTATTATGGTTATAATTATTTCATGATTATTTTTGTCAAATTATACAATATTGCTCTTTATACAGGTAACCTTGCTATTGACAACAAATGTTATAGTGGAAATTGTGAAATAAAGAGCCCTAACTACTGTTACATTCGAAACAGAATGTCTTGATTATGAAGCATTTTATTCAATGAAATAATACCTAGGTCTTTGAGTCTGCAGAAAAGTAATATAAAGTTAAGTATAAGAAATAAAAATAAAGTTGACCTGAATTGTAAGGAAGTTACTTCAAAATATCAGGCATATAATACCCAAACTTGGAACAAAACCACATGGAATTCATAAATGTAAAATATTTTTGAGGTAAACTTACTTCTGTACTTAATGAAAATGACCCCTTCTTGTGTACTTCACTATGCTCATGAGAAACTGGGAGCTTATGACCTTTCAGTTTCATACAAATTAGGTGTTAAATGAGTATCAAAAACTCTGGAGATTTCTCCATTTGTATACAACACCAGAACCTCCGTATTTCCTGGGTAAGGCTTCTGCTACAAGAATTCTAATTTCATAAGTGGGAGATTAAGTGGGGGACTATCATACTCATTTGGTTTAACATGGGATATTGTATTTAATGACATTTCCCATACAGAATGCTGCATATTATAAGGGAATTTTTCTTTCCTTTTTTTTTTTTTTTTCAGGGAATAGCAATTTTCACTTTTTTCAGGAGTTAGCTCTTGGTGGAAAAACTTGATTTATAGTAAAACATGTTGCTATCCCCGTAGGCTTGAGAGATTTGTTTCCTTCAACTTGTTTTCAACAGGTACAAAAGGAAAAAAACCATGGCATAGAAGGTAGCACAAAATCCTAACCAACAACTTAACTGCAGGAAGAACTATGGTACAGAAATGTCCTCTCATGCTTACACTAACAAAATTTCAGTTCATTTCCACTATCTAGGAATGAGATTGTGGAGGAGTTTATGTCAACAGTAAATTGAGAATATTTTACACCTGTATCACCTAACTGTTGATGGATAGTGTCACTTAGGGCAGAGTCCTAGTACCTTTCATAAGTATGAAATTCTGTTTTAGGCTTTGAAAATGAAACATTTTTTATTCACACTAATGCCCATTTTTAATCTCAATACACAATTTTTAACAAAATATTTTTTTAATTGAAAAGTTTAAATTATTTAAGTGGACTTTCCCTGAACCATGGGCTTCATTCAACTTGAGCAACAATAGTATAATCAAATTAACTGACAAATTTATTAATAGAAAGTGTTTGCTGTAAAGTACAAACTATCTGGAATCACTACTAAATAGCACAGCCAGGAGAATACAGGAATTAGATTTGGGATATTTGCTCATTTTGAACCCATCTTGCAATTCTGCCTATTTTAAGACTATGACTTATTACAAAATTACAGTTATGCTAGTCACCCTGAAGGGCAATTGTGATCCAATGTTGCATGGATATTTTAAAGGCATCTAGACAAGGACAGCAACAATGCTTTACTGAAAAATTGAGGGCTGGACTTTCTGATGTTTTTTACAAAGTATTACACCTTATTCAATTAATAGTATCCTTTCCTTAGATTTAAAATAATTAAATTAATTAAAAAGTAATTATTGAGTAAAAATGATTTGGTTAATATGAAATGCAGAAAAATATGCAGTCCAAGTAACATTTGAGTTTAATTGCATATCATAATAATAATAGGATTACCTTTGTGGCATAGAATTTAAAAATGCTGGAAAACTTAGGTAATTGGGAGAGTATAGCATACTTCAGAATATATTTATGCTAAAAGAAAGAGAAGGTTCCCAATACTGTAAACATTTTTGTTTTAACAAATATTTCCCTTTTCATTCCATTTTGTGATATTAGATATATAAAATCTTGACTATAGTTTAAGATAATTAAGTGGGGCAACAGTCCTTGCTTTCACTGACTTATTTTTTCTGACTAACAGACTAACTACTATGGTAACAAGTAGAATAACTATCTCAAAAAGAAATTTAAAGTTTACAAGATTAAAAAGTAATAGAATCTCACAATCTATACATTAAAGAAGCTCTAAGTGATGTTTCTTTCTTTGACCTACACAGATTATTCTCTTTCATATGATGAAAGAGATACCAAAAATATTTGTTTTGAGCTATGATACCAAAAATATTTGGTTTGTCCAGATGTAGAAGCCCAAAGGATAAGGGGCTAATATGTAAGTCTCAAACACCTGTAGCAAATAAGGGCTGCTGGTAAGAACAGGCTGGGAGAAAAGGACAAGATGTGCCTGGAGAAGGGGGCCATATGGAGGCAGGGGAGTCTTTTTGGGGACAAAAGTCCTCATTCTGGCTTCTGGAAATAAGCACCAGGCAGCACAGGGCAAGCAGTAATGAGGTTGAGAGCTGAGCCTGGACTATCAACCAGAGGTCAATCTGGAGTGGGGTAGAAGCTCACCAAAGCCTCCTGAAGCCCTCCAGCCCACTTCCAGAAAGGTCTAGAAGAACAAACTCTACATGATGACTAATTTGTATAGCATGAGAGAAACTTCCATTCAGAGCAGGAAAAGCTTATCTAAGTTTAAAAAGGAACCGCCACAAAACCTGGGTGGCGGGCACCCGGAATCCTGAATGACCCATTAGCTGGAGGTAGTTTTAACCAGAAAAATAAAAGATGGATAGACAAACATTCAAGATGAAAGCGAGTCACCTATAGTGCCTTCTTCTGAAAAAAGGGTCAGTATATTACAGTTACAACTTTAAAAACCCATGGAATAGCAGTAGCCAGGAGTAAAACAATCAATTTCTCATTGTGTTCTGCACCCAATACAAAGCAAAACCAAAACAAAACAAACTTGTCTGGGGAAGGGTTTTGGAGATATAACCCTCATATAACTCAATGAGGGTTATATCTCAGTTTCATCAGAAGATTCTCAAGCTGTCCAAATATCTCAAATTAAAATTATCAGTATTCAAAATACATTAGAAAAATTTAAAGATAGTAATCATCATTTAAAAAACTGAAATTAACCGAAGTAAGATTAGAGCAACTACAGAGGAGAAGCTCTAGATTTTTTAAAATATGTGCTTGTTTCTTTGAATTTTCAATGTGATAATTCCTACCATGTTTTTATAACTAAATTCTGACTATACTGGATAATACATAGGTGCTGAGCAAGTCAATTCAAACTTCCCTTCTCTTATGACATAGTCCAATTTTGCATTATCTGCTTGTCAGAGAAGTCATCTACTTTCAGAACGAGAAGTGCTTCACACAGCTCTGAAATACCTCTAGGTGACCAGATTAGAAGCATAGATTGGCCTAAGAGTTTATCAAAGTAAACCACTTAATACTCTTTCCTTTTTATGATACAGTACATGAGATGTTTCTGTTTTCTCATAAAATGCCCTTAATTGGGCAATTGACAAATCCACTGGAATGAAATTTTTATTTTATAGTTGCAGGAAAGAAAAATAGTAAGGAGATTTAAACCAGACCTCAAATTACCATGTTTGTATTTTTTGCTACTAATTTTTTTCAAGTGTATTTGGTAGCAATGGTCAAACTAAATAGCAAACCTTTTCTATTTGGAATAGAAATCTGGAAGTTCCAGATTCCATTCCTTCCATCTGCAAGCTATTTATAATCCCCAGTGTTAACATTTCAGAACAAAACAGGAGTTAGTGCACAGTCAGAGCTCTTCTAGTTTGGTTAAAATATTACCTATATAATACTAACTTTTCTGTATGGTGTCAATATTATTTATAGTGCACTTCTCAGTTGAATTCTGTTTGAATTATATGTTCCTGGGCCAGTTATTCAAATGGCAGGGGAACAATGAAGCTGAAATAGATCTAAAAAGATTTAGTGTTACTCAATGCATGGAGGAAAATCTATTCAACTGTTTAAAGATTCTATATTCTTCTTTCTAAAAGACAGAAAGTTTACCTTCAAATTCACAAATTCCTCCAGAGATTCTGGGATCATTGGTTTGGGAAAGGCTGGTAGCCTCAGTCTCTCTCCATAACACTGCTGCAGAGGCTAAAATGATTGGAAAAAAAGGTCTCCTTATAAAATTGCAGAGAATCTTTTGAATCTTGTACTTAGTCATAACTGAAAATTACCAGCTATCTGAGTGTAACCTAAACTGTGTGAAATTAGTAAGTAGTGAATGCTTCAAAACCAAAACATATGCAACAGGAGATTCACATAGTCTAAATCTTTTTTCAAATTAATATGAAATTTTCAGCCTATAGCTTTTGAATTCCTCCATTGATACCCACCTGCACTAGTTTTGGTTGGGATAGAGGTAATTTTCTTCACAGTGACTAGCATGGGCCTGGGTTTGGATTTGCACTGGACACAGTGATAACAATATAGATGTTTTTGTTACTGCTGATCAGGGCTTACACTGACCCAAGGCCTTTTCTGTTATTTGCACTGCCAGACTGGGGAGAAAGCTGGGGGTGCATGGGAGGCTGGGAGGAGACTCAGCCAGGGCAGGTGACCCCAAATGATCAAAGGGATATTCCAGATTATATGATATTATGCTCCGTGCATAAAGTGGGGAAAAGGAGGAAGAGGTGGAGGGATGTTTGGAAATATGAAATTTGTTTTCCCAAGTAAAAATTATCCAAGATGGAGACCTGTTATATTGGAGATGACTGATGACCTGCCTGTCTGTGGGAAGTAGTGAATGAACTCTCTGTTTTACTTTGCTTGTGTGCATGTATTTTACTTTCCCTATTAAAATATCTTCATCTCAACATTCCAGTTCTCTCCCAGTCCTGTTGGAGGGGGAGTGAGCTAGTGGCTGTCTGGGACTTCATGATACCTCTCTGTGTTCACCTTCCTAAGAATATAAGACAAAAAAAAAATCGAAGTTATGCCTGTGATTTTAATGCTCAACAATTTGATGCATTTAGAAAATTTATGATTATTTTTTCTTTAATAATAAATGTATTAAAAAGTTATAGCAAAAAATAGGCCGTGTAATTTTTTTCAAGAGGAAATAAGAGCCCTGCTTGCTCTTTAGTGGCTTCCCTTGGACATGATCTAGATGTGTGTACACTGTTGAAGGACAGTAAGGGTATGTGAAAGATATTTCACTGCATTGTTTACTCTGTAATCCTCATTCTATATCAGGTTTGCCAGTTTGATACAACATTACTCATAATGAAGTAAATGATTCAGTTAAGACCTATGCAACATTATATTGTTTTCACTCTTTTTCATCACAAAATGAACTTGAAGAAAGTGCTATGAATTAAAAATGTCAAGACTGGGCAAGTCTCTCTCCTACAGTGTGGCCCACAATGAAAATATAAAATTGTTATCTATACCATTTCTATTTCTACATATTCTTGATATTTTTTTCATTATTCTAGGTTCTTTTTCTTTTCATCTCGACTTCACTGGAAGGTACAATCAAAAAATATTTTTTCCTCTGTTACAGACACTACCATATTAATACTTGCTGTGGCACTACTGCTTGCTCTTTCAGAGTAAAGAATCTTAAAGGCAAAGTAAACATTTAATGATCTTGTTTTGTAACAAAGCTATATTCTTCATTTTTTTTCTGAAAACTGTAAAATAAGCTTTCATGGATAAATTTTAAAAATTTACCATAAATTACTTGGACTTAGATAATACCGTTTCTTCATCTTCAGTTATCCTTAGAATGAAAGAAGGGTAAAGATTTCCATGTTCCTTGGTTGAAACTCTTTTGTAGGATTCATTGGTACAACCTGTCTTCATGTCACATAGGATAAAAGAATCTTTCCTCTCATAATCTCATTCCTGAAGTTGGTCCTTTCCCAGGACTGATGAATACTGCAAAATATTCCACACAGTACTGTCTTCTTTCACAGCTTGCCAGCTTCTAGGTGATTATGGTGAAATGGTTATCTGCCCCCCATTGTTTTCAATTTATTTTAAGAAAGATGTCCATTGCCTTTTCTCTCTGGAAACAATCAGAATTTTGAAAGAGAGCACTGCACCTTAACTGAATTTCATTAGAAACAATAGGGAATGGAACCATTTAAAGAGAGTGTTGGATGATCTTCTTTAAAGATTTTACGACTGATGAACATAGTGGTAGAAATAGCTATTTAACTTTTTCAAAAGGTTGAATAAATCCATCCATTATTTTTTTCTCTTAAGGCTTCTTTGAATAACCTCTCCCTGATAGGTTTATTGAATTTGGTTTTATATACTTCCAAGAAAAGACTTTACAAGCCTGCTCATTAACCGGTTGGTACATTTAACTATCCTTATAGTGAGAAAGCTTTGCTGTAAACTAAGAGCTTTGTTTCTTGCCCTATTTAGTGGCATAGAAAGTAATGTTGTCTTTACAGAAACTTTTTATTTGATACTGAAGAACTTTTATGTCTCTGAAGTCTTCTGCAACCCAAAAAAATCCCTTCTTTCAACTTTTCTGTCAGTCGTATTTTATAAATAACTTGTTCTTGCAATTATTTTCCTCAGGACTGACCCCAGTTATTCTGTATCCAAAAGTATTAGTGTCAAAACTGGTTGAAACACTTTGTGAAACCTTATCACTGTCAAATAAAGCAGAATAATGATTTGTATGTATCAGTTCCATTGCCCCACAGTGAGTGAGCCTCCCTAAATGTGTTGCAGAATTTATCCTTCCAGAATAATTTCCCATTTCCAGCTACTTATTTCCCATCTTTTATGCAACTTAAATGCATCTGCTTTCCTTTTTCTAAGAGCAATACTTTGTTATGCTTTGATTGAACTTCATTTTCTTGATTTTATATTATTTTTCTGGTCTACCAAGATTACTCTGAATTCCAGTCCTCCTCTTAGTAGTGTGTCAGCTCCCAACCTGAGTGTCAGTAGTCCATGTAAACTTTTCACAGAATCACTGTGAACCACAGAAAAGTCTGAGTGGGAGGAGACCCACAAGGATCACCAAGTACAGCTCTTAAATGAGTGGCCCACGCTGAATCCAGAACCTTGGAGTTAGTAGCATCATGCTTTAACCAGCTGAGGTAATTATGGTTTTTTTCATCATAAAAGCTAGTGATGACAGTGCTGACACACTTCAACACAGACTGTCTGGTCAGACCATGAACTCATTCTAATTAATCTGTGAGTATAATTTTTAACAGGTTTTGTGCCTATATGGCAATTTCATCCCAGCTTTTGTTTGCATAACCGCTAAGTGGAACTTTTCATCCCAACATCAAAATTTCCCACCTCTTTTGTCTTCTGCCTCATCTAGAGAGGGCAGCCTTTGAGGAAAGGAAATTTGGATGGTTTGACCTGATTTCTTTTTGACAAATCCATGTTGGCTATTTCTCCAAAACCACATGTTTTCCTCTAGGTTTTTAAAAATTGATTGTTTACCAACTTGTTCTACTATCTTCTTGAATATCATAGTTGCTCTGTCTGGTCTGCAAACTCCTACTCATTTTATTCTTTTCAATTACCATGATCAAATATCGAACAATCTAACACTGCTTGTCAGGGCAAAAGAATATATTGCCAAAAATTATTTTTAAATACCTGACTTTGCCATTTTAAATTGATGGAGAATAATGTATTCTGTGGACATAGTTTTAACAGGAAATTGCTTTCTACATCAGATCTATCCTAGATATGTATCAGACAGAGGCTGAAGGAGAAAAAAAGGGGATTGGCCCAAAGCTTAGTCTAAGCAGTAGAAAGCCTACCAGCTGAGGCTTCAGACTTTGGAAAAGGCTCTTAGTATGTGTCTGGCACTCGCATCAGTCTGGCACCTGCATCAGTTTGACAGACAGATCAATTTGTGAGCCTGGCTACGCAAACTGAAAAGTCTTTAAAAAGGCTTTGCTGCTATACAAAATGGGAAGCAATGACATGCTGACCATAATTTCATTGAAAAATGCAGCACTGCATACTCTGTGGGAGTCCCCATGCTAGGGTTTTGTGTTTCAGTAATTAGAGATTTAATAATAAGTAGAGAACTAAAATGTATTACCCTGGAGAAAGGAAAAGTGAGGAATTTAAGGAATTCAGTTTAACAAAATTCTCTAAAAATTCACTATGAAGAATAGACTCTAATAAAACCTGCAGCCAATTAAAATACCTGGAGACAGTTTATGCACAGTTTAGGCCCTGGTTTTTGTTTTATTAAAAAAAAATAATAATACCCACTAAATATAAGCTCGACCAAATCAATCCACATTCAATTTGGTTTGCATTTTATTTATGCAATTGTAAGGTCGCCATCTGGTGGTTGCTTTAACATAAAAAAAAAAAAAAAAAAAAAAAAAAAAAAAAAAAAAAAGTGAGGTTGTTTCTGAACCGTTGTAGCTATATATAACATGGGAGGACAAAAAAGATCAACATGTGAGCAATGACCATCCTAACTATATATAAGGAGTTGAGGTTACTATAATGATTTTAGCCAGGACACTTTATGGATTGCAGTGGTCATAGGTTTGGGTGCAAATATAAAACTCCTATTCAGGAAATTTAATTTAATAAATTAAAATACTTGAAAATAATACATCTTAGATTCCAAAATCAGAGATGGGATCTATCTGATCAGATATGAGAAATTAGGTCAACTAGTGGTCGGGTGAAATACAAATCCCTTTAAATAACAATTTATTTTCACCTATTAAAGGCATGCAAGATAAACATGATGACAGAATCACAGAATAAGCTGAGTTGGAAGGTACACACAAGGATCATCACGTCCAGCTCCTGGCTTTGCACAGCAGCATCCCCAAGAGCCACACCATGTACCTGCAAAGCGTTATCCAAATGCTTCTTGAGCTCTGTCAGGCTGCTGCTGACTCCTTCCCTGGGGAGCCTGTTGCAGTGCCCAGCCACCCTCTGGGTGAAGAACCTTTTACTAACATCCAACCTAAACCTCTTCTGGCACAGGTTCAGGCCATTCCCTCAGGTTCTGTGCCCCCAGAGCAGAGATCAGTGCCTGCCCCTCCTCTTCCCCTCCTGAGGAAGCTGTAGCTGCAGTGAATTCTCCCTTCAGTCTCCTCCAGGCTGAGCAGACCAAGTGATCTCAGCTGCTTCACTTACAGCTTCCCCTCAAGGCTCTTCACTATCTTCACTGCCCTCCTTTGGACACTATCTAAAAGCTTAATAGCTGTCTTATACTGATGAAATGCTCTCTGGAAGGGTTTATTTCTGTCTCTCATTTACTAGCTTTGTGACTGTACCCTTTGGACAAGTTAAGAAAAGTGGAATCCAATTTAAGATCAAGTATTGAAAATTCCCTGTCACTTAGGAGAGCTCTGCAAAGGGACCTGGAAAGGCTGGATCCATAGGCCAAATCCAACAGTCTTTTATGCTTTTAACTGTGTATCTTGACTGCAAAATAGAGATCATGTAACAACTTATCTGGATATATGACACTATTCTTTCAGACTGTTTTAAACTGTAACTCTTCCCTACACATAAATGTAGCTGTTCCAAGAGGATCTTGGAAAAACAAGACTGGAAAAACAATGCTTCAAAAATTTGCTTCAGTAATGTCTCAGTTATTCCAGCCGCTAGTACTCATGTAGAAATAGCATCTTCCATTAAAAATATCGATGTAGTTTGTACTTGACATATTGGCAAACTACTGGAATAGGGCCTTCAAAGGTGCCATGAAAATGTTGAGTTTGTCCAGGTCTTCCTTGTTCTAGTGCAGAAAATCAAGGAAAGGTTTAACAATGAAGACTACTGTGCTGTAACTGTGACATTTTTGCCGTGGTTTTAAAAGAGGATAACATTTTTTCATTAAGAGATAGAAACCAAAATGCACAAAATACAACATTTTACCTCTTTTGATAATCCCTCAATTGTTATCCAAACAAGTGAGAAAAGAAAGACTCAAAGTCTCTTAAGAAAAATAAATATATAGCTATTTTGCTTATTAGAAATGTGTTTATAAGACAATCACTGTTTTAGCGAATTCAATCTTTAAACTTTACACATTGGCAATCTTATTTTTTGATGAATTTTAATTGAAGCTATTCACATTTCAATACCTTCAAAATATTTCCCTAATATTTTTTTTCCTTTCATAAAGCCTTTTTGCTGAATATCTCGTCTCAAAAAAAAAAGTTAAGCAAACAGAAAAAGTAAACAGAGAATGAAATAAAATATTTCATCTCAGGCTAGTCATCAGGCTCCTGATTTTTTTTGTTTGTATCACTAAAATAAATATTTGAATATTTAAAATGGTTTTCAAGTTTACCTGAGAAGATCTATTTCCAAGTTTTCCATTAAATGAAAAGTTCTTTGGTTTAAGGTTTTGGAATTTCTGTCCACGTGCATACCATATGAAAATTTTGTCCGTGTGCCACTGTAAAGAATATAAGAGGATTTGTATACATATTATTTAATTACCCCATGGAAACAGCCTCTCAGATTTGAAGAGTTCTCTCATGATAAAGGACCACTGCACAAAAAGAAAGATAACACTGAAATTTGAAAAACTTCTGAAGAAATTTCTTCAAAATCTGTATAGATATTATCACATAGCAATACTTTATTTAGCTCATTTATTTTTGAGAATATCTCAAGCCTTCAATACAAGGATGAAATGAATTACCATTGTGTGAATCATCCTGTAAGTCAATGATACTGTACCATTTAATAACAGGGAAATAAAATTTCCTCATAATCATCTCTTTACTTTCCTTTCACAGCCAGCTTCAGCCTTTTTAAAGCTTTCCTGTACTCTCAGTATTACTAGGAAGCCAAATGATTACTGTACTTCCTTTGTAAATAGGATGTCATCAGAGAAAGGTTATATCATACCAAAGATCTTCATGGCAGGAGAACTAGTTTTCAATTTTGTTTCCAAAATATTTGTTACAAAACTCATTTTAGAAGAATGACTTCAATATTTTGAAATTATCTTTGAAAATATTTTTCATTTCACTTCTAATTTTCAATTCACTTTTACATTATGTGATTTTTGAATTTGTAATATGAATACAAATGAAAATATTAAAGAAAAGTAAATAAAAATCATAGCCTTTCTTTCTTTTTCATGAAACACTGGGTAAAAGGAGCTCTTTAGTAACTTTTTAAAGTGCTAAAATGGTAATAAAGATAAGAGGACTTCTGCCTTCTAGGAATCATAACTTCCTTTATTCTGTTGCTCATTAACTCTATTACAACAAAATCATATTGGAGTTCTGAAATTACTCTGAAACACCACTTTTAATAGAAGTCATGGTTTATTTAGTCCTGAAAGAAGGACTATTAATGTTCCATCATGCAAATATTGCATTTTATTTTGATACCAAAAATGAAAATTCATGAGACTTGCAGGCTACAAGTAAACTTGGATCTTCATATTCATGATTCTACTACATTAAAACATCTGCTATTCTACCATATTTGTATATCTTTTAACTTATGCAAGCCATTTAAAATGTAAAATTTTCAGTCTTTTCTTGTAGCTTTACCTTATTGTTTACATTGAATTGCATCTCCCTTTTTGTACCTCTCCTGGTTTTGGAAAACAGAACAAATTTGAATTACATAGAAATGTATCATACTTGCATTTACTGTAAAACTGTATCAGAACAACCAGCATTGTTTACATAGGAATAAAGTGGAATACAGTAAAAGATTACAGAAATGAAATGTATACAAATAAACTGAATGCTATCCTTAAGTATAATGAACTATTGATTAATAATGCATTAGAAGTTAATACTGAAATCAAATTAGTCATCTTAGGAAGTTTGCATGCAATTTTTTTTCCTTGTCACTGATGTTGTGGTAATAGTTTTTTAAGCAAGTGTGTTTCTATGATGAGTTAATTTAGTATTCAGCATAATAGCACTGATAATAATGAGCTCAATTTGGCTTCCATTATATAAGCATTAGATAATGGATACCTATTTTAAAGTGTTGCTGTTATGGTAGTGCTTTTTCTCTTCATTTGGTACACAGTGCTAAATCTTTAAAGGAAAGCTTTTATGCAAATTGTTGATGTTTTTATCTTTGAATCATGACTAATTTTATGGACTCTGGAATCCCATTATTGTCAAAGTTGCTTTTGATATGAGACTCTCAGTAATTTGACTTGCCAAGAGTTTTATTATCATTAGTTATATCCTAGCTTTTTGCTTTCATCTTTTCTCCCTTTGTCAGCTTTTTACATACTGCAACTTGTAGTATCATCTAACAAAAGTACACAGACACACTTCTGGCAATGCTCTGCTAACTTTAACACTGTTAAAGTGCCACAGCCCAATTCATTGGCTTGCCCTTCAGTGAATGCCTTGTTTGGTTTTCTGGGTACTACAATTTCCCCTGACAACTGCTGATGCAGTGCTCCTGTGTTTTTAGTGGAGAAGATGTTTATATTAAAGATTAAGAGATTTAAGTATATGGAAAGCAGAAGCTGGACTCTTATTTTATTTAAGGATCATCATACTCCACAATCATTCAGAGTAGCTGCTGTGGAAGTTTATTCACAGTTATTTAACTATGAAGTCATTTTAAGACATTTAAGACATTGAAAATGTAGAGTATTATTAGATCACTTTTGGTTTTTACTGTGTGCAAGTGTCATAGGAAAAATAGTAGTAACAGTTCTAGATGGCTTGGCTTTTTGTATGCATTCTGGTTAATTTTTTGCATCTACACTGCTGGGTAGGTAGTTGTTCCTAGGGCAGGTCAAAACACTGACAGCTTTCTGGCCTGTGTCTGTCCACTTGGCCATCACCCTAAGGCAGTAGATATACCTTTTCCAACAAATCAAAACTCAACAACATGATAGTGCTCCTCTTTAGAATCCTCTATAAAACACCTCATATCTTATTCCCCTAGCTAGATGGGAATGGTTTCCTGGTGCTTAACATTAAGCTGTTGAGCTACTGTCCTAAGAAAAAGAGGAACTCATCTTTTCTATGCTTTCTTCTCCTGAAGTATGCAACCCTGTTCTAAAAGGGAACAACTGATAAAACTAAAAGTAAAAAAAAGAGCCTAAACGTAACAGAACAGATCTCAAAAGAGTCAGATGAAGGACACTGGTGGGCATCTTTTGAATGGGGAAATACAAATACCTGTCTCAAGCTTACCTTTCAGGATTATTGTTCTGTTTAATTAGGTTTTAGTCTCATTTTTCTTTGGTGTATATTTTGAAATGTATTAGATTAATCAGATTGCTTTCTCCTTAGCTGAACATGAAAGCAATTTACAGCTTTCAAGAAACTTCATATGATAACTTTTTTAATTTTCCAACTGCACATATAAAAACTGAATTGATGAAAGGGCATTCCAGCATAAATGGTATTCTAGGTTCATTCTTTAATTACTTAATAATGAAGACTTCACCAATTTCATCTGAAATCACCTTGCCATAATAGCTTCATCTTCTTAAGCAGCCTACATGATGTTTCACTTTAATCTTCCTATCTTGTGAGAAAAGTCAAGATTCAACTGAGGAAAACGGAGAAGAGCTTATCAGTGTTAGAGTGGTCCCTAATAACAGATAACAGGCTCTGGAAGTTTTAGACTAAGGGAAACTCAGAGATTAGAGGATGCCTAGATCACATATGATGAGATAAATAGTTCATCTGAGTTCTGCACAAGGGAGCATGTTTAGGGATTGATACTTATGTCAGGCGAGATTGTAAATAACTCTTGGAAAAGAGAGATGAAATATCTTCCCTCCCTCTCACAATTTTGGAAAACACTGATTAAACTAGAAGCCTCTGAAAATCATGGGGTTTTTTTCCTTTTGGTCTGGAATGGCAGCACAGATTAATAAGAAGGAAGACTAAAGTACCTGTCCCTCACTGACACTTGCCTGCCACGCTGACACTGTGACTCCTCATGTGCAATTTCCCTAACTGATCTCCATTGGAGCCTTGAACTCTCATCTGTGCACATCTTAATGTCTAAATAGCAACTGATTATCCACCCAGCCTGAAGGAGAACACGTTTGTTTTCACACCCTTCTAGATGAAAGTCAAGGGAAATGGAAACTTTTCAATCTTTTTGGCTTTTCATATAATCGTTTTCGAGTTCAGTGGTCTTTGAATAAGGGAAACAGTTAAGGTTTATTGACAGGACTTTCTTTCCTTGAAATACATTAGAGACTGCTAAATCCATAAGAATGCTAGAATTGACTCCTCCTCTTCACTAGATAATATTGGAATATTTCCCTGATTTAGTGTTAATACTAAATCCCAAAGTATCATGGGTTGTTTTTATTTTGAACTGCAGAAGAACACTTTGAAGTTGTATAGAAACACAGACTCAGGTCCAGGAATTATCAAGCCAAGCTTCCCCTTGGCTGATAATTTGACCATTTTAGGGACTTCTAAGGTGTTTAGACCTCACAGTATGTATTAAAATAATCTGACATTTTATGTAAACAAGGTTCTTAAATTTTGCCTTAGAACAATGTTAAAGTCTCTGAGATCAAATAAAATTTAATTACTTGGAGTGTACTTCTTTTTCTTTTTTTAAAAGTAATTTGCCTTCCAAAATTAAAAAAAAAAAATCTTAGGTATCATATCTGCATTTTTTATTAAAGCCCTATACTAAATCATAAATATAATTGATTTAAGAGTAACAATTAATCAAGAGTCAGTAATTAAAGACTTCTGTCCTAGTATATATTGTTGAATTGCAGAATGTTGGATAGGACCTGCAAGGACCATCAAGTCCAACTCCCAGCTCTGCACAGGACACCCCAAGAGATTTTTCCAAACACTTCTTGAACTCTGTCAGGCTGTTGCTGTGACCACTTCCCTGGGGAGCCTGCTCCAGTGAAGAACTTTTTTGTAATATCTGACCTAAACCTCCCCTGGAACAGCTTCAGGCCATTCCCTTGGGTCCTGTCACTGGTCACCACAGAGAAGAGATCAGCATCTGTCTCTAGAGGATAATCCAGATTTTGTGCATGAGTCATATAATTATTTTATGTTCAACATGCAAGAGCATGTCTAGTATGTGATGAAGTATTTATTTCAGTATTTTGCCATATTTGCCTATCATATCACAGAGCAATAATCAGGGCTGCAATTTTTCAGGGCCTCTAAGAGAAATCATGTCATTGACCTCAATCCACAGTCTCTCTTGTATGAGGGAGGGAGTCACATATGTTTAAGTCCAGTGCATACAAATTTTTTTATTTATTTGTTATTTTGCGGTTTTAGGCAGGTGTGTGTGAGTGCTTGTGGCTTGGGTTTGGTTTTCATTTTTTTCAAAGGGTACATTTCAATAAATATTTTCTACTTTTGAAGACTTAATTGAGAAGATGTTTCAGAGAAACAACTAGGGTTTGGGTAGTGGTGACAATAGTCTTGCATCTTGTAGTTAATTTATGGACAGTGAGTACTAGCTTGAAGGCTCCAGAAACAGACCAATATTATGCTAAAAATGAAACCTTCAATAATGAACACCAAGCTGAAAACCCAGTCCCAGAGATGGAAACCAGGACCAAAGTGTATATTGATTTAGGAACTTAAAAGCATATTGATGCAGGATGTATTTCTAAGAAATAGAAACTTGGTCTGTTACAGAAGGGTTAATAATTTTCTGTACTTTTTTGTTACTTACAGTAGATGATAACTTTCCACACATGCAGCCATGGCAGCAGCTTTGAAGTCACAGTACAGCAACAGGGTTTCCTAGGATCAAACAGCATAGTGAATGATGCAGCGGTGGTGGGAGTTCAAGTTATCACAGTGGTGGCTCAAGTAGTACTGACAGGAGTGACAGCTGTAGTGGGAAGCTCTTCAGAATCATTCCACCCCCACCCTCCACAAAAAATCATGTCAGGATGCTCGAGCCAAGCTATTACAACTGCTTGCTTTTTAACTGTAGTTTGCAGAGCCTGTGAAACAGACCACCCTGTGTCCCCTCACATCTGTCAGTGCCAGCTGCAAAGCAGTGGGTTTTGCATACATGGAGTTTAGTGCTCAGGATTCATTAAGGTGGTCTGCAAGTCCCTTGGCAATTGGAATTTTTCTGTCCTGCTAAATCATGACTCTTCTTCATGTAAACACTTGTTTGGAGAGAAAGTTTCTTGAACATAATCTAGTTCTCATCATTCACTTCAAAGCACATTGAACAAACTGTTTCCCTGCTGCTTGGTGGAATGCAGAACTAAAACTAGAGTGTAAACAAACTCACTGACACACAGTGTCAGTTCAGCTCAGCCTTTACTAGATATGTAGGTATGAGTCAGTGGAAGGAAACATCCTACCATTCCCACCTCCTCTCTTTCTAGGCAGGGTGAAAATTCCAGATCTAATCCATTGTTTCACAATGACAAGTTAATGCACTGGAGTTTGGTTTTCCCTTTTGTCCTCACCATCTTTTATAGTCTGAAGCATATAATATAATATTTCTCTAAAAACACCCAGATTTTGTGGTTAACTTTTCAGTAGATCAGAAAGAGTTGCACTATAAATATGATGCAGGAGTGCCTTTCAGATGATTCTCTCTTCAGATCAGGAAGTGTTGTGGAACTAGATTCTTTAAATATTGAGGAAATTCAGAGCTTGGCACCATGGGCAGTAAATCAAATTCAGATATCTAACAAAAGATATCAAACACAATCCCATTTCCTAAGGTGAATCAAAATAATTTTCAATTATACCAGCAGAATTTACAGGTTTTTGAAAACAGCTAGCTTCTATGTAGTAAGAACAAAAGTTATGTCCTGGAAAGATAGCAAGATAATGATAAACCAGTCTTATCATTCCAATTAACAATCATCTCTAGCATTCTCTGCCACTGTGCTCTGCTTCACATGACACGATTAAGAGTACTGGGGAACTTACATTCATGAGCTCCTCACTACTGAAGGCAGTCTGGCAGGTCTAGCTACATGTTTTGTTTTGGCACAGGCCAGTTTTGTGTTTCTCTTTTACTATTACTTTCCTCCCCTATTTTTGTTTTTACAAAATCTGTTAGCCCTTTTTTCACGTCATTTGCTGGTATGATAGCTTTAGTGAGCTATCAAAAGCTGCTTCTATCTGCCATGGCAGATGCCTAGAGCTATAGTGTGAAATCAAAGGAAATAAACTCTGTTGACATGATTTGTAGATTATACTCTGTACATCATAGTAGGTTTCAAAGGTTGTCTTTGCAAAGCTCCAAAAGAAATTTCTTTTATTCAGTAGTTATCTAAAACTCCTTATATTAGGAAAAAAACCCCAAGAGTAGCTGAAATTAGGTGCAAATTATTATGAAATTCAAAGTAGATCCTCAGATGGTGTAACATGTTGTAACTTCCTCGTGTAGTTATGGCAGCTTATGCTTGATAAGAATCTGTTCCCTAATGATTACACCAAGGCACAAAATAAAAAGACCAGAAGAATGTATTCACTTCTGCTACTGAAAGTAGTCATACTTCATTACTTTTATATGGGCTTGATGTTGTCAGCTTTGTCATTTTAATTGAAAATAAGTTTGATCCATATTTTTTTAAAAAGTATTATGAATGATTTCTTCAATTTAGGTATTTGAGTGTGATGCATTGTCTATTTTACCATGCAATGAATCCCTTTGCTACTTAAAAATCTCAGATTCCCTGTGCTTACTGACTGTTCTAAAGAAGGGAATTAATGAAACAAACACACTAATCTTCATTAAGAGATAAGCTGGTGTGATCAGTGACATACTAACTAGAACAATTTTGATTACCTTGGACAAGAAAATAAAAAGATATTAATTTTTTTATTTAATTTGTTCCAGAAATAAGGAAATGTAGGAAAGGAGAATTTTTGAGGAGGAAGTCTCACAGTCTGTCCTGCAATGAGAAGAGCTTGTGAATTGCTGAAAGAAGAATTCAGATAAATCAGATCATGAATTTCTGAAAAAAATCTAGTTAGAAGACAGTACCTTTCATATAATCATAAAATTCTCTCTCATTTGACCTAGAAATAGGCTGCTGCAAAGAAAAGAAATCCTTGAGTAGGCAGTTTCAGATTCAACTGTTCTTCAACTGTACTGACTAACTCAAACTGCAATAGAAAGGCTTTTATTTTAAATCAGAAAATGAAATGGAAGGTCTAATATTTCCAGAAATAGGTTTCCATTTTAAAAGGAAATAAAATATAATTTCTGATTGTTTATCCCAAATAGATTTTCCCTTCAAATGGTATCAAATACTTACTTTCTTGCCTTAGTCTTATTGTTCGTTGTTGTGCTTCTTATTTCTTGGATTTTGACATATCCAGATCAAGACACAGGTCACTTTTAAACCTGTAAACATGCTGAATTCTTTATGACTTCATGAGAAGCTTTGCCTAGAGACAGGTGAAGAATCTAGGATGCCTGTGTCACAGGAGGGCATTCCTACAAAAATAATTATCCTTCCTTTCTGGTCAGGCGGTAGCACAGATAGCTCAAAGCTTCTAAGTACGGTAAGCAAAATTGAATTTTATCACCCCAAGGATAATGACAAAATTAATTCAGTCTTGTAGAAGAGCCAGAAGTATTCCTTCAGGTACCATTTCTCTTCCTGGCTCAAAACACTGAAAGTGAACACATTCCTGATTTTGATAATGGATAGTTACAGCCTGGTTTCCTGAGCACCCTTACTGGCTGGCTCTCTGACTCCCATCAATGTTGTGCATGTGACCTTCAGAAAAAAAAAAAAAAACAGAATTATTGGGAAAAAAAGTATGATGAGGAAAAACAATCCTTGTCTCTTCCTTTGCCACACACAGTCATGCAGTGTTACAACCATCTTTTTAGGGAGGACTGCAGTCACCCTCCATCCCTTACAGCCATCTGGGTTAAAATGGTGTCTTTGGGCTCCATGATGAAGAGCCACAAACAGAGACTGTGGAGCACACAGTCCTTACATTACTGAAAGTAGGTGTTTCATTTTTATTTGATTAATAGCTTCCTATCTAGAATAATGTCCCCTGAGTTTTGGCACTTGACTACAGCAAATATAAATACAAAAATCTTGAATTCCCTTCATTTTTTGTGAGGTAAACTGTATAAATACAGTTACAAAGCTGGGAAACCACTCAACCACAAAAGAATATTTCTGTAAAAAAATTGCTCACAAATGCAGAGTTTGTTTTTTTTTTCTAGAAGTTCAGAAACAAAATATAAATATTTGTTCTTATAATTAATTTAAAAATAATGAATATTCCCTGAAAAGCCAGGACACATCACCATAGTTGATGTGGCAGTTATGTTGTTGAGGGTCTTGATTATCCTCTGAGGGGAAGAAAATGGGAGGAGATTAAAAGCTATTTTATTCTGCCAGTGCTTTTTTGTGCTGTAAATTTCTACTGCATTTTTTGCCAGAAATTGACTTTGTCATGGGAAAATAGAGATCAGTGATCTCTTGATCACTGATTCAAATAACCTGATGTACTTCACTAAGTTGGTGTTCAGAAAAAGTAGGAATCACTTTTAAAAAGACTTCATTAGCTTTTCCATGCAGCTCAATAAAAAGCATAGGTGTCTGTATCAGTACTCTAGCACAGCAACTACATTCATATGAGGTAAAAGTAGTAAAATTACCATTTGCTAAACACTTAAAAGATGCTTCAAGCCTAGTGTGGAATATTACTTTATCTGAGTGATAGTGTCCACTGCACGAAATCACTAAGTTTGATGAATTATCTCATTTAGAAATTACAATTCTGTTTTTTAATCCATTGTCCCTTATTTTACTCCTTCTCTTGATACGTCACCTTGGCTAATGTCGTCCAAAGGCTGCTTGCCCTTTGAACTCAGTTTTGGGATTTAGTAACATTTGAACAATTGAAAACTCAGACAGGGCATGATTTTCAGCATGATGCATTGTACTGCAGTACAAACTGAAGTTGATCAGGTCAAAACACCTGCATAATACATTCCAGAACACAGGAGAAAGTATCTAGACTTAATCTTTATCCTACTGTTTCCTATCACCTAACCAAAGATGTGTCTGATACATTCATACCACTTGTTTTCAAGTGTGAGGGACAGAAACAATCCCATTGGTTGGACCAGAGAGAGTTGCACCAAAGTTATAAGAAATCTGTGACTTCAAAAGTCATCTTACAAATGCTTAGAGGTTTTTCTCTGAAGTTTTGACATAAATCTGTTGTTGAGTTCAGGCGATTTTGTGTGCCAACAGCATTCAATTATATACTCTGCCATTTGGGGAAAATTTTAGATCTGATTGTTAAGAGACCTATTTGTTTTAAAATAACCTACCCTACCTATGATTTTCTCTGGACTGAATGGGCTTGGCCTACCCATCTTCTGTTTGAGTCCACCTTTTTTCAGGCAACTTTTTCACTCTTGCTGTGAGCTTTCATTTTATAATGACTATAAATTTATTTCAATTGAAATGCCTCTGAAGTATCTATATAAAATTTTAAAAAATATTTTTATAACATTCAAGATTTTTATTTAATATTTTAAAACTTTTCAGTGTTTGGGAGAAAAAATATCCAGGCCTGGGATTTTGAGTTCAGCATGTCTTTCATCCCAAAACTCAGACCATCAGTAAGAAAAATACCAGAACCTTCAACTACAAGACAAAATAGAACATCAAATAGAATGATGCTCTCATATAACAGAGTTTTGTTATGTTTTTTCACATGTTCACATAACCACCATGGAATAAAGACAGAGTAAATCCATAACACTGTACTTCACTCAAATATGGTTGGGAATAATGTGACATTTTAGCTAACTAGTCTTGTCTTCAGGGGGTAACAAACACAGTCATGTACCCTACTGTCAGTCAGGCTTCTAATATCTTTTGCTTCTTTATGGCATATGACAGGAAACTGAGCACTCTTTGTGTGACTGCTGAGCAGCTTAAATTAATGTTAGCATGAAAAGATACAGAGACAAATCAAATATCAGCTCTTTTTCTTAGCTCAGGTACTTTGCTACGAGCTATGTTAGCTTCACTCCTTCACAAACCCCATCTGGGAACACTGAAGCAGAAGATGCTTTCCTACACACAGGTGCTTGGTTTAGATTTTGTACTTTTATGTATTTAATATAAACGAAACTGCTCTTGGTGAAAGATGAATTGGATTTAGGAGGAAGAAAATGGGTTTACTATTTAAATTGGTTGTATTCTTTTCAAAATTATTTTGCTGGCATCCTCTACTTTGTCATAACAGCAAGGTTTGTGAAGTTATGTCTGTTTTCGAACAACATCTCTTAAGCATTGTCAGGGACAGTCAAAACAAAATCTAAAAGAAACCCAAGAAAAAACACTGGTGTGTTCCAGCTTAAACTATATCTTTTTGTTCTGAAAGCATTATTTTAAAAATTGTCATTCTTTCCAGCATGGAGGAAAAGCTTTTAGGAGCCTCGCTGTTTCATTTTAGAGCAGGATTTGAGATCCTCTTGTCAACCTCTAAACTGCTCTTTAGGCTTGCAAAACTACTGGATAATCTGAGATGTACCAAGTTCTTCAGGGCCTCCCACCATGTACCTGTGGCCAATGACATTTTGACAGTGGAGTTTCACAGGACATTGTGAAAGAAATCACCCAGAAGCTAAGCATACAAGTGAAGATGAAAGCTCAAATATATAACTTTACTGTAGGTCTTTCAGCCTCAAGTGCATTTGCTAAATAGTTCTACTGGTGTTCCAAATTTGAAGAAAAGGAGTAAAGTGCTTATCACTTGTGAAACTGAAGAGTCAGTGAAGTCTGAACTTATTTCATTCCCTTTTGAGATTAATTTCATAAGCCTATCTTTTGCTGTGGTGAGCTACATCAGCCTGTGGCTCTCATTAATTTCGGGATTATTTTGTCAAAAGTATTGCACAACAATAAAGAGACATAAGATGTGGGCAGCTGGACAATACATTGAAAATTTGGCCTCAGAATTCCCAGGAGTTTTCAAAAACTATTAGGCCTAGTAGATAATGAAAACAATACAGAGTAATAATATCTGTGGAGGCTTAAGTAAAAGAGAGATACAGTTAAGCTCTCAGCTGCCTCTCTGATCACACAAACAAAATGCAGGAAGCACAGCTCTTGATAAAGTGGCAGGTATGATTACTTGGTAATAAGCCATATTTAACACCCTCTTCTTCAATTTCCTATTTTTTTTTTATTTTTCTTTTTTTTTTTTTGAGGTCAGTGTAGGAGTTATACTGCTTAAATTGTGTACTGTGTGCCTGCCATTGCCTGAAAATTTATGTAGCTGTTGCTATGGCTGCAGCTTCATCCACTGCATATTCTCAGTTCTCTAAAGCTAAAATGCCCTGTGGAATACAAATTTCCACTGCAATGGTGCAAAAGAAACAGCATAAAATATTCTGGTATTTGATCCAACTTATATTTCCACTCGTAGAATGTAATATGCATTTTGAAAAACTGAGAATTGTCAGTAACCAAAAAGCCATTTCCTTTTCTGCTAATGCTAGAGTAATTTGCTACTGTCTCCTTTCTCTTTGGTAATTGCAGAGGGCAATATGGGTTTACAGAGCCTAACCTGTTTCAGCAATTTTGGTATGGGTTTGTTTCATTTGCATTTGCTTTATAGAGCCCTCTGTTTTTCCCAGTTTAAGCACAATTGCTGAAACTTTTCTTTCAGTACTGCTAAGAGGTAAGTGCCAGGATTTAGCATGTATAACATTGTCTGAGGCATTTGTTCAGCTGTCTGTTGAATCCCCTGAAACTAATGCTCAGTCTCTATTAAAGTCTCAGTCCCTGGAAAGCAGAGCCCATTCTCTCCTATAATTAATCTTGCAGGTACTGCCTTGACATTATTGGTTCACCAGCAGAGCAGAACTGCCCCAGCCATCAATAATAATTCAGCGCATTAGGACGAGACCTGTGTACACAGCCCACAGATGTAGCTGAGCTGTGTGCAGGCTCCAGCACGCCTTGCTGACAGGGAAAAGAAGGAAAAAAATCTCTGCAGTCAAAAGTGTTTTGGTTGCTGGATAATTTTTGCAATACAAAGGTCGTGGTGTTACTCATGCTTTGGCTTTATGTTTTTTCTTCAAATGTTGGTACAGTTTGGCACAATGCTTGTGATTGTCTGTTTACTGAATCTTTATACTAAAGCTGTTACAAATTGGCTTTCACAGATGGTGGGAGCTTCTCAGATCAGGAGAGGCAGGGAATTTATTACTCAATATTTCTGTATTACTGATTGGGACGTGAGAAGCATAAGCAATCTGTTCTACTGCAGGGTTTGAGCTCTCCCTCCTCCTTCTCCCACCCCAAAATTATGGCTAGCTGGAGAAGGATTTTTTTCCTCATTTTGTGTAGATAGCAGCTGTGCAATTTCAAGCAGAATGTTTGCTTTGATCTTCCTTTCTTTAATTGAAATCCACAATTATGAGATTTGTTTCTTTTATGTTTGCTAGTTTATTGGTTTAATCTACAAAATGTGCTGTCTTGCTGTCTTACACAGTTAAAGGCAACAACACAGTTGGGATTTAAATGGCAAACTTGGAGGGGGGTTGCAGTCTCCCAGGTATTGGGAGATAAAACTTCTTTCATCTGAATTAAGATCATTATACATATAGGGTAGGGACAAGAATCCAAACAATATGTCAACTAATTGTAAAGAATATCCCTAGGTAGCCACTTAATGCAAACTAACCACATGAAAGGAAATTTTAATATGGAGGCAAAAAATCCTGCTCTGATAGCTTATTTGGAAATTTCCTTTATTTGGACGCCTTTGTTTTCACTATAGAATGATTTCCTGGACTCTCCAGTACCAAATCCTACCTACATGAGTTTAGCAAAACAACAGTCAGGGTATTTACAATTTGAGGGAGGCATTGCCGAACTGTCAGATTCAGAAGATATGGCAAAGCATCTACAAACCAAATGAATTGAGAGAGCACTGGAAACAAATTCACAAAGGATTTTACCTTGTTAGGTATAATTGGGGTGAAAAAACATCAATACTTGGTCCACCTATGGATTTTAAATTGTTTTTTAGGTAGAAAATATCAGAAAACTCTTACAAAAAAATGTGAGGAAGATAAAATTCCTTTCCCCTAGTGTCTTTGCCAAGAACCATTTCCCAACAATAGTTTTGGCCAGAAACACAATCAGTACATAAATTTTGAAAAATACTTTGTACATTTTTGTAACAACTTCCTTCTCTTGTGAGACAGAGTCCTCAGAATGAGATGGTTCTAGCTCTGTGATTACCATATAGCATGGACTGCATATCAGACTACCCATCAGTATTCCACGCTGTTTCTCCAATTAAGGAAAAAAAAACCAAAAACCTTCTGTGAAATCATGCTCAATTGCATCTCTTTTGTTACATTGCTCAAAACAGTTGAGAATTTGTTCTCAAACATATGAAGAAACCAAAATAAAGTCATTAATGAAACTGTATTACAAATTGCAGGTCCATTCTAGACTGTTCCTAGTTTATATCATCTAATAAGCCTTCATTTAAAAGAAACTTTTTCCTCATATATAAAGATATTTTTTGGTGATATTCTCAAAGGGAAATCTTATAAAATTAATGTCGAGCAGAGCTACTTCAAACATGAATCTGACTGATACCCTGTCCTAAGGCTTAGTATGGTCCTCATTTAATTCAATAAAAAAGGACTCAAAGCAACTGGAAAGACAGAAATCTGAGAAATCAGGAGGTTAAGTCACGTGAACATAGCCACAGTACTGGCTTGCAGTTCTAATGCATGGGGTTACCAAGATAAGTTCTTTTTCAGTTATAGAAAGCCCATAATGCTTTACAAGAATCACAAATAGTAACAAAGACCTTTCTCCTCTTACTAAAATGAATAAATAAAAAATGACCTCGTGTAGGTTTGTTTGCAGTGGTGATGATGGTTTGGAGAGTGAGTGCAATGTATTCTTTAATGCAGCATGTAGCCCCACACCACAGTACTGCCATTGCTAAGAGCAGCCTGCAAGCTTTGCAAGGCCTGAGTTCTGAGGTGTACTATTTCTGAACTCGTGTTTACCTGCCTGTTGCCATCAATGTGCTTTCAATGGGTCTGCTTTATCTGCAACAAGCATTTTTATTCTGTTCTTCTTTTCCTTAACTTGCCACTGTACAACCACAGTTTCATAACTCAGAGTAGTAACAAGTAGCTCGAGAAATAAAAGGCGTGTGAGTTTAATGGCTATGGAGCTGTTGTAGTTCTGTGCACACAGGGCAAACTGTAACATTTGTGACACTGAGAAGAATAAGATGATAGGACACCTAAGGACTAAAGAAGAATCAGGAATGACACAATGTCTGCCCTCTCAGGTCTGGCCACAAAGAATTCTTGTCACAGGTCTCTGCCTCTGATGTCTTGCAGAGCTCTGTGTTACAGACATTTTCTGCCACACTGGGCACATGATGGACACAAATAGTATTGGGAAGAAATACCATTTCTGTCTCAGTCTTATATTTTACCATAAGTTTCTCATTGTTAGAGTCATTTTTCATTAGAAACATAGTTATCTTGAGACCTTTCTGGAAAATCATAGCTATCCACTATAAATTCATGAATACTACAAGCATAACAAATAGAATATATATTTTGACTATAAAATACTGTGTCATTTCAATGTTTTTAATAGCAAGTAAAAAACTTCTCAATATTAAACTTTACTATCATAGTAACTCTGCCTGGTGGCTTTGAGAGTATCAAATCAGAAGTCTGACCTCAGTGTCAGAAAAGAAACTAACATTACATGACTTAATTGCTTGATATGAATCACACAACTTGGCATACAAATCTGTAAGCCTAAGCAATAGCAATTTAGATTTGCTGGACTAAAGGCTTGGTCTAGCTACTAAAAAATGAAAGTCAATTAAACAGTCAGACATCCAAAGATTGTTAGAATTCTGTGTTAGACGTAATATAAATGTATTAAATTTTGGCAGTTATTCATAGAATCATGGAATCATAGAATAATTTAATTTTGAAAAGACCTCTCAGATCCCCTAGTCCAACTGTTAACCCAGGACTGCCATTTCCCCCACTAAACAATGTTCCTAACTGCTCTGTCTAACAGGTGTTTTAAGGACCTTTTATCATCTCCAGGTGACCTTTTATCACCTCCAGGGAGAGTGATTCAACCTCTTCTCTGGGCAGTCTGTTCCAATGCTTGGCAGTTCTTTTGATGAAGATTTTTTTTCTAATATCTAATATAAGTTTCATCTGTCACATCTTGAGGCCATTTCCTTTCTTCCTATCTCTTTCTGCTTTGGAGAAGAGTCTGATCCCTACTCCACCAGTGCCTTTGAAAAGAAACAAGAAATTCTAATGAAGGCATAGAATTGAGGATTTACCTTCTTAACTTGAGGTGAGTTCAGCTTCACTTGGAGATTGTTGGTATCATTTTGTCATTTCACATTTTTTTCAGCCTAACCTTGTGCAGTTGGCATTGTGTCACTGTTACAAATTTTAACAGGTGTAAATCTCATTAGACTATTTTAAAAAGACAGAGAACTCATTTTCCTAAAATCCATGATAGAGAAAACTAAATAGAAACATTTACTCCAGCACTTTTTCTGCTCTATTAGTTTGGATGAAGGAGTTAATATTCTACTAACATATCTTACTATGTTAATAATAATGGTAAAGTTATAGACTTGAAGAAAAGGGTGGGGGAAAAAAGTAATAATTGTGTTACTTTACACAGTTTTGTGTGTGACCGTGGAGCAATTTAACACACAGGGCAATGCAAAAGATACCTGGATCCAGAGGACATTAATATGTGCTAGAATCTCTCTTTTTTGGTATCAAAACCTGGCACAGTTTCACAGTGAGTATATAATCACAAATACTCAGAGCAGACTTCCATGAATATTGCAGGAGAAAATAATTTATACCAATCTTAACCAAACTGAAAGAAAAAAAATTGTATCCATTTCTTTTTGTTCCTTTTTCTATAGTTTTCTTGTCCCATTCTCAACAATAAAATGGGATACAGTGAAGAAAATTCTGTGGAATAAAAATGTAAATTTCAACTCCTGCAAAGAAAATACTCAGGTCAATCTTGGATTAATCCAAAATGTACTGTCTCAGAATGCTTTATTCCTCTTATGACCTCCTTCAAGTAAATGGTCTCAGGCTTAGCCTGCCAAAACTGCAGTTTGGATATGTCAGTGGTGCAAAGAGAAGTGCAACTGAAATCTCGGCATGTTTTGCCACTAAATTGAACTCAGTTTCTACTGCTGTAAATATAGACAGGCCTTATAAATTGAGAATTTAAAAAGTCTGATTTTTTTAAAAAAATCATTTCTGCAGCCTGCCAGCAGTAGTTAGGATCTCAGGCATGCTTGTAAGGTTTCTCCTGAAGCTTATGAGTCTGTAGTTTCACTGAACTAACTTATCTTTATTAAATGATATCCTGGCTGCTTAAATGAATCTGCCTGCAATGATACTATATCTCTGCATTATAGTGTAATACTTGACATGCAGGTTCGTGGTCAAGAAGGTACTGCAAACTAAGCTATGATGGAAGGAATATTAAGTGAAAATAAAGAATACTTAAGAAGGGAAGTAAATTGGTTATATGCATTGGATACAACTATCTGGGGAAACAGAAACTGAACCAAGTTATAAGTGAACTATAAGATATTATTGACTCTGTTTCTGAAGAGAACAGAAAGTAAAAAGCAAAACAAAAACATGAATAAATTTGAAAAAAGTAGGCAGACTTTAGCTTTTCTAACTCTCATTGTCATGTATAGAAAAAGAGGCAGTGGAATTGATTAGTAAGCATAAATACAGCTTTTAAAGATATTGAAGCAAGTAAAAAATATATTAGGCACTTTAGAGAGAAAATTGTAAAAATAAGCAAAGTACTTTAGTGATTTTTTTGCCACTTTTCTAACAATGCAAGTGTTACAAGTGTTATTTCTCCTTCCAATTTTAGGTACAAAATTTAACTTTTCCCACATCTTTCTCTCCCCTCCCTCCCTCCCTCCCTTCATTTGTTTATTTTATTTGCTAAGTAAAACAGGACGAGAGCTAGGAATAAAGTTAAAGAAAAATTACAAGGGAGTAAACAAAAACTATGAAACAAAAAGAAAGGTTCTAGAATTTATTTTTATGACAATGCAAATATTTTGCCAGCTCTCTTCTGAGTACAGCAGAAGGAATATACCATTATCAATCTTTGTGCTTGTTACTTTTTGATGATGATCTAGATATGTACTGGCAAGAGTAAAATAGGATATATCTCAACAGTGTTTCTCTTTTTTCTGATTTGCCCATCTCCCTGGTAGGTGCATCAGACACATGCAGCTCAGTGTAAATGCATTATCTGTCATTTGGTGTGTTTTAGTGGTAGGTCACTTGATTGGGAAGAGAGTGAAGCACCTCTGGTCTATGCATATATATATATGTATTACAAATTTTCTCAAAATTTTATCTGACAAAATATTTTTGTTCTTGTGAACTGATTTGCTCTCAGTCTTAATGATCTGATGCAGACTGTAAATTCTTTGGGATGTTCTTTCAAACTCTTCTATATATTGCACTGTGCTATGGTTGTATGTTAGTGTTCGGGGGGGGAATGAAGTTGCAAGTGTGTAACTCCACCATACAATAATCTGAGGAGAGAGTGCTTGCTGCATTCTTTTCTGAGATGAATTACAGTGGTTCAGGTTAGCTGTCTCTTCAGTACACTAAACTGCAGTAAAAAAATACTCTTTTTGAGTATGTCTACATTTATTAGACTCCTACAGTTATGTCATCCTGAAAATGATGCTCAAAATGTTGCACTCTAAATCAATGAGAAAATGAATAGCTGATACAAAGAAGCACTCACTATATTATCACCCTCTGGGGCAGCATTTCCTGAAATGCTGCAATGCAGTTTTATGATATGAAGAAGGTAATGTATGCAAGTACTGAAGGTATACGTATCAAGTTCTAGCTCAATTGTAAATTAAATTCACTCTAGTGAGTAAGGAAAGGAAATGTTTTGATTGTAAAATATAACAATGTCTGTGCATTTTAATTAATATCATTAAAGATAGGACTTCAGGGCTAATTCTCAGGCAAATTTTGACCAGAGTAAATAGTTCTTATGTAAGGTATGTCAGGGAAGAAATGAGTAAAGTACATCCCTGTTAATCCCACAAAGGATCTTGAAATTTGTGAAAGTCACTTAACATGAGGGCAAATTTTATAGTTAATATGAGAGAAATATAAAATTATCCATGGTAGTTTGAACATTAATTATCCTTCAAAACCAGACTGATAAAACTCCTAGCACTACTGTGGATATTTCAGAATTCAGGGACCAAAACAGATAAAAAGCATATGTAAGACAGTGACAAACAGATTTGGAAAACCACTGTTAGGAATATATAAATTAACCTACTTTTACACTAAGAGAAATTATCACATTCTTATATTCTTGAAATTATCTGTTACATTGTCAGACTTAGAAAAAACCAATTTAACCAAAAGTTGGACTGATTCTTCTAACTATATCACCTGATCTACTAAAAATTCAGCCTAATTTACAGATGCCACATCCCTTCTAAACATATTTGTAGATCAGATCACCTCCTTCATTACCAGCTTGCTTACAGTGTTTAAATAGTGAAGAATAAATATAGCTTATTTTGGTAGCCAGAAAAATATAAAATTCAAAAATAGCCCCTTAGGATCAAAGAAGCAGCATGTCCAATAGTGACTATGCTGGCATCATTTAGAGTTTGTTTGTGGGCAGCTGAATAGTGCATTTAGATAGGCAGGAATCAGAAAGGTCAGAGAAGCTTCCTGCATGGAATTCCTTTACAATGATATTCCTGTAAATATTTAGGAATTGTAAAGAACGGAGGGAGAGTTTCTTTGTGAGAGAGGGAAACAGCAATAATATAGGCTGTCAGTCCATGCAGTAAAACAATGCTTTTAAAATCAAAGATGAATATTGAGAATAAAAATGACTCATTCTTGATGGTTAGTTTCCTTTGTTTAAACATAATTTAAAACTGACTTTACTGAGATGAGTATATTTTATTTGTTGTTCACTGATATGGGGAGCATCCTAATCTCTCTCAAATGTAGCTCTGCAGGATTGTTTGAACATTCCTTATATGTTGGCAACTTTCAGCTCATCCTTCCTTTGATCCCATGGAAAGGGCTAAGAAATGTAAGGTATGCCTTTGTATTTGAAAAGTGGCATATTCAGATGTAAGAAAACAAAACCAAGGTGGTAAAACATAAGCAGCCAAACTATTGTCTGAAACCATCAAAATGCTCTTTGCCTCCAGATTTTTTATAAATACATAGTTCAAATCTTAGGGACTAGAAAGGGGAATAATTTGGCTTTGAAGTAGACAAAAAAGATGCTATTTGCCACCAAACAAAAGAAGATTTTCAGATGGAGAGAAAAGAGAGATCTCTTGTAGAAATCATCGGTTTGATGTATATTTTTTTGAATATAAAATATGCCTTTTCTGTGTATTTAAAAAATAATTGCAAAGTGTAGAATGTGCGTAGTTTATGCCAGGAAAGGGCAAAGAGCATGAAGGACAACAAGTTGACTCCTGAATTTGCTTAGGATATCCAGGACCTCTGAGGTCAGTAAAAGATGGGAGAATCCATATCAAACCAACAAAGGTGCTTTTTTTTTTACATAAAAGTCCATCTTCAGCAATCATACTGACTATTTCTGTTACAAAGGAATTTTTGTTTTCATAGTGAAAACAAAACCTCATTCTATTGTACAGTTAGAGCAAAACATAACAGGTTCTATTCATTGATTATATAAACAGAAAATATGAACAGACTATTTAACTTCATTATCTCCTTACTGTTTGATGAAGAAGAGCAATCTCCATTAAAAAGGAACCCCAAAAGCAGAAAATTCAAAAGACACTTTTAATTGAGACAGTGATTTTCCCTTTTGATACATTCATAATCTGTTTTGCTCTGCTCTCTTACTATCTCTCAGTGTTGTGACAATCATCTCATTGGTTTTCCATTTAAATAAAATATCTCTTTTTTTTCCAAGTCAAATTAAAGGTCATTAAATATAATTGATTTAAATGGTGACTGAGATCAATTGACAGGACAAGAACTTGCACAGCAGCTGATGGCTGACCATTCTATTACCCTTCTCTCATGTTTGCTGATATTTATCCACAGCCCATACACACACACAGAAAGAATCATCACAGAGAACAATCTTTCCATTTGAAAAAATATCAGATTTTGAAGCCACAAGGACATTATCTATCAGAAAATGTTATTACCTATAGGTTTATGAGTTCATGGATTCACAATAACCTGTAACTCATACAACACAGACAGAAGTTCTTTTACCTGTACTTCATATTGGTAAAAAAACCCAGTTATTCATTTATATACCTATGTGTATAAATATACAGCCACATATTTCTGCCTATCTTTGTTTTAGTATAAGTCCATATCCAGTGAAATTATCTATAGGAGGTTGGCAGGTGAATAAGCCTTATGGCTAAGGAGCTTGCACAAATTCCTGAATATTCAATTCCTAGAGTTTAACTCCGTCATTGCAAAATAGGCATAACAATGCTTGGAAATTTGAAAGGAAAAATGAATTTTATGGACTTATCTATGTGAATAGATTTTATGGACTTATTTAATATGTATTTAGAGACCGAAATGCATATATATACATCTCTTTTAAGTGGTAGTATCTTTTTGAACTATTCAAATATCATTTAAAATGAAAATATTTTGCACCTGAATAGAACTCAGTTCCTCAGTCATGATAGACTCAATTTTTACCGAACTGGACATAAGTGGCTTAAAATATCTCATACAGGTCAGGAACAGACAAAAATGTAAAATAAGTTTTAAAATCCCCTGTGAAACATTAATTAATAAAAAAAATGATAAGCATCATAAATAGCTACTGACCTCCACTTTTGAATATCATGAGTTTGCTTACTTTTAAAAAAGATTTTTACTCTACATAATGTTTTCCCACTGATAACTTTTCTGTGCTAGTTTTCCCACTGGTAACTTTTCTGTGCTATTGAAAAAATAAAATTGTGGAGAAAAAATAAAAAATAAAATTGTAGTCAAGTATGAATGTTAAACTTATAATGAACTGCCTCTGACAGGTTGCTTTCTTTCAAGATTCATCTTTCCTAATATTTTTTTAAATACAAAACTAGATTTGGTTTCATTCTGACAGTGAAATTAATGTATTTGGAATCAGTTGTGTTAACAGCAAACATGACTTGGAAATTTAAGATGCAACTGAGAAGAAACTTTACTTACCGTAGAAATACCTCATATTTCCTAAGAAAGGAATAAAGAAAAATTATGCCACAATGTACATCCTTCACAGCCACTTCTGGAATTCTGTGCACAGCTCAGACCTCTCTGTCTCAAAGGAAATGACAGAATAAATAAAAAAATGGAGAGAGAGAGAAGACATATAAGGAAAATTAAAATTTTAATGTAAGGAATATTGACAGTGACTTTTTTATATATAAAAAAAGAATATGGTATTGTTTTATAGACTTATAAGTACATAGAAACACCAAATGTGGATTTACTGATTTTTATGTCCTCCCAGTAGGAGGACATGGGGAAATGCATGACATTAAAGTCAAAAGGGCAACTCCAAAACAATCAGCCATTGCACAGGAAAAAAGAAGCTGTAGAATACCTTACTGCAATTTGTTGTGGTAGCATCTCTGTGATTTTAGGGAGTGACTGGATAAATGTCTGAAGGAACAATAATTTTATGACTGCTATGAACACACCCTGTAATTCTGGTGTTATCATCTTCATGCTGTCAGTTTGTCAGTTAAGTATTCTACAATGTAACCTGATGATAGACATTGAGAGTTGATACTGGTCTGGGAACCCAGCAGTTTACAGCCTTGAAAGAATATACTTTGCAATTCATAAAATCATAGAGTGTCTTCAGTTGGAAGGGTCACACAAGGATCACTGAAGCCCAGCTCTTTGCAAGCCAAAGCCAAGAATCACACCTCTGGCAGGGTGGTGCTGTGACCGCTTCCCTGAGGCACCTGTCCTAGCACCCAGCCACCCTCTGGAGTAAGAACTTTTTTCTAATATCCAACCTAAATCTCCCCTGACACAGTTTCATGACATTCCTTTAGGTCCTGTCACTGTCACCACAGAGAAGAGATCAGTGCCTGCCCCTCCTCTTCCCCTCATGAGGAAGAGTTAACTGCAGTGAGCTCTGCCCTCAGTCTCCTTTTCTCCAGGCCCAACAGACCAAGTGAGCTCAGCTGCTCCTCACATGGCTTCCCCTCCAGGCCTTTCACCATCTTTACAGCCCCACTCTGGACAATCTCCAAGAGCTTTATAGCCTTATATTGTTGAGCCCAAAACTTCATGCAGGACTTGAAGTGAGGCCACAGAAGACCAGAAGAGAGCGGGATTAATTATTGTGTTAATTCTCTAGTACTTGAATTATTGAATGCCCTTATATCTTCCAAGAATGGTCCACCTTACTATTTCCCTTGAATTCTATCTATCAACATGCAAAACAACAGCAAATGTCAAAACAGATAAATATTCTCTCAAGAACAATGCTGCAGTAAAGACATGCCAGGTGGAATGCTGCTGTACTTAATTACAAACACTGAACCATCCACAGTAGACACGAGCTCACTCATACAGCCAAAATAAAATACACTGTGTCTAATCAAAGCCTGCACTATACACTCTCAATTTTCAGCCATTCTGTGAAAAATTCAGTACAACTATATTTAATAATCATTGTACTTGATACTTACTGCAGTTTGGTTCAAATGTGTTTCATAGAGTATCAAATGAAAGTTACTTTAAAATACACAGTGAATAACAGCCACAGAATCAACAAAGAAATAACAAATGGAGACTGTTAGTGTTAGAAATTTCCCTGTATTATTTTTCATATTCGAACTGCTGATAAACAATTTGCTAGACGGTTACTGAATTAAAGATTCGTGATGCTGCAGTCTTACACTGACTTGAGCAAAAATACTGACCTATCTAGGTCAATTCACTTTGGGGGGCCATTGCAAACATTTCTTTAACAGGAAAACAAAGGCTTGTTAGCAAATGGAACATATGTGTTCCAGAAGAACTTCCACACATTCTTTTCAAAATTTGTATTCATAAGTAACCTGTAGGAAAACAGATGGAAGATGGCAGGGATGGACTGCAGAACAACAAAGAAACAACCAAAGGAAAAAAAAATATTTTGGCTATTGTTCCAGGTGAATGTTGCAGACAGCTCCTGGGTGAAATATTAATTATCAATCATCTAGAAATAAAGTACTTATTTCTCCAAAACACACTGCAAATCATTTTTGTACAGTGGGACTACCTGTGTTTGAAGATGGGCTATTTTAATATGGTGGATATAATTGTCTTCAAACTGCAAATAATTTTTCCAATATAGCCATAATTCACAATCTACTGCATTTAGATTTTTTAAAAAAGGAGAAAGATGAGGAAAAGTAACCTTACTTAAACCGAAAGTAAATGTTAAAAAATTATGAATGTGGGAAAAAGCCAGTTATTTTATATTTTTTGAAAATATACAATTAATTTGAATCTAAATAATTTATTCTACATTGGCACATTAAAATATCCTTTTAATCATACTTTCATTATTATAAATTTAATTTTGGTGATTGTGGTGCAGGAATGTAGCAAGTCACTACTGATGTTCTTTCATGTTTCCCTGAGATGAAGCCTGGCAATCAATGCAAGTTGGTAAATGTAACTTTTACACAAGATAATATTCTCCTTAAAAACTGCCTCCATATCAAAAACTCAAATAACTGTATTGTCTTCCAGACTTATGACAGGCAAGTCAAAGGTAGCTCATTGAATCCAAATTATTTAATGTTTATGAGAGGTCCAATTGGGACACTAAAAACAAGTATGGTGTGATCAAAGTGAAGGACTCTGTAGGACTCCTAAGGTTCATAGCAATTCAAGCTTTAACTCACATTATGGAATAATTATTTTTTATTGTTTATAAAACACAGGTCAGTGAAAACAGAGCTAAAAATCAATATTTCTCGAGCTTGGGCATGAGCTGAAAATTTGGAGAAACTTGTATCTGGATACTGTTTGAATATAGACATTTCAGTTCCAACTATTTAGAAGTCTTAGATTCTTAAACTAAATAAAGATGAATGTAGTTTCTAAAGAATAAAAGAATGATAGTGTTCATGAACTTAGGTTCTCACACACAAACTCACAGTACCTTGAATCTTGTTTAGTTAGACATTTTTGTCATGTAGGGCATCAGAACAAACAAAAATCCTTCTGTTAAGCTGCACCAGTGAAAGTTTAGGCTAGTCATTAGAAAAAATTCTTTACAGTAAGAGTGGTTAGGCACTGGAATGGCTGCCCAGGGAAGTGGGAGTCACTGTCCCTGGAGGGGTTTAAAAAAGACGGGATGTGGCACTCGGTGCCATGGTTTAGTTGATAAAGTGGTGATAGGTCATAGGTTGAACTTGATGATCTCCAAGGCCTTTTCCAACCTAGCTGATTCTGTGATTGTGTGAAATAAGAACACAGCAAAAACATAGATGAACCATCACTTGACATTATAAATTTGTATAGTTAACTTTCATATCCACATATTCATTAAAACTATTTCTAGCAAGGAGGTATTTCAAAATCTGATGGAAAAGGAACCTGATTTAATGCCAAGCTTTCAGTACAATTTCCCCTAAAGTTGCAGTCTGATTCAGCTGATTGCCTGAATGAACATATTCCTTATTCCCTCTGAGCAAGTGACCTGTGTCTAATAGCAATGTTATTAGGCAAAGAGCCTACTTGATGTAGAGTGCTATGTGTTCTACTTTTCTAGCCTAAATCTTTGCATTTTTTCTCCTCTGCAGTACTCCTTTGTCAAGCAGAGCAAATCTAGAGTAGTATGATATTTAGTGACTTTTTTCACATGCCTGGCTGTGAAGGTTAGCATCTTTCAGTCTGTTATAGAGCAAAAAATATCCTGGAATCAAAGCAGTTTATGCTACTTGAAGAGCATGACAAAATATCTGAGGTTATAAAACTCCAAGGCAATAGGTGAATGTGGGCAGCTGAAATACACCTACAACTCAGTATTTGAGAATAAAGCACTGCAGATGTTTTAAAATAAGTGCCATTTTGAAATCAATGGCTCCTGACATTTTACCATTCTAATGGTGATTTTTAAATGTCCTTTGTTCTAGAGTGTTATTTCCATTTCTGTAATTTGATGCACTTACACAGGTTTAAATGATAGCTGTCCATTGGTTTTAAGGAACCTAGGCATAGAAAATGGGCCACTTGCAGCTCATCACACAGTTTACTACTGTATTATCACAATTTGATAAGCAATGCAAGATACCTAAACCTCTTCTGCCAGTAAGTGTTATCATCTGTTTTTCTGAGCAGACTGAAAGGTCTTACACAAGATTATCCTGATGTTCCTAGACTTGCAATTGGGCAAATTTCTGTTGATTTTGTCCAATACATTATTCAATATTATTCTAAATAAGAACAGAAAATTGCAAATTCATTTTATTACAGAGTGATTAACCAACACATAACATACTTTAGATTCTTCAAGCAAAACATAAACAGGTGTTTAATATTTCTTTTTTATAACTATCTAGCATGGTAATACAAATTAAACAAGTCATAGTGATATTTTTTCTTATGGGAAATCAAAATTGAGTATATCATCCAAATCAAGAAAAACCTTCCCTTTTTTGAACCTGAGTATTGTTCAGTATTTAATGAAAACTTTGCCTAACTTAATTCTTGTTGACAAATCATGTGTATACACCAGCTTTCCTTGTTATCATTTTTATGTACAGTTATCTATATTTCATGCACAATCACAGTTCATGGAAGTATAAAACAAGCTTGTTTTTTATATTCATATTTGTATATTAAAAGATTGTTATTAACATAATTTTTATACCTTTTTAACATACTATCCTGTGGAATATGGTTTCTCTATAACATTTTTTAAAATATATACATGTACTTCAAGCTACACTAATAGACCATGAAGAGGGGCTGAAGTTTTTACTAATTTCATTGTACTACAATATTCACAATGACCTACACAATTAGCATCAAACTATGAATCCAAATTAGTTGTGTTGTCCTCTTCATTTTCAGGCAAACAGGGAAAAAACTGTGCATGTACTTAATCAAATAATACTTAAATATCTTCTCTGACAATTAATTTTTGAAGTGAATTATTGGAAATAATTATTTCTCCTTTCTCAAAGAAAAAACACAATTAGATTCTAAAGTTGTGAAATGTTTTGTTTCATCAAATTAATATTACAGGCCCCAAAAGAGGAATCTCTTAGGCAACCCTAAGAGTCAAGCTGGAACTTGGAAGGTCTCTCAACCTTATAAACAAACCTTATTTCTGTTATTTTATTTACAAAGCATCAGATGTATTTTTATTTCACCCACACATAAGCCAGACGTGGCAGCAAGGTAATCTATTTTGTTGAGCTTAAAAGAGAAAAATCCTAGTGCTCAAAATCTAAATATAGAGAGCTATCACAGAAATTTTTTTTGCTGAAGGAAACAAACTTTGATTGTTTCAGAGTACTTCTGGAATCAAGCTCAAGATGCACATACTGGTGAAAGTGTCTGTAAGAACTTCAATGCCCTTGCAAAAGTCATAGTATCTGGTTCACACAAGATCAATCCACAAGAAAATAGTGATGATATATAAAGTATATTAAAGCTCTAAACAAAGAACTTCCTTTACATAACAAGACCTCCAGATAGGCTTAAGGTAAGTAACAAATACCAACAAAATAAAATTAAATGCTTTCCAAAGATGACCTGCTTCAAGGTCTTCTTATCATTAATGAATCCAGAGGATTTTGAACTCAACATTATCACAACGATCTATTTCATTAGTGGAGGTTTATGAATTGTTGTTATTTAATAATGTATCTTGGTAGATATTACTGCATCTATATATTGTAATACACAACTCTCTGTTCTCTATGTAACTTATCTTCATGGTCTAAATGTCTTATCAGACCTTGCAAATTCTTTTCTTTGGAAGAAAGAGAAATCAGAAAGAATTTTACTGTATATGAAGTCTGCATGTTTTGGGTGAGCTACATGAGAATTTTCCTGTCACCATATTCCAATTTCCTTTTACTCAGAATATACAGGTTTAGTCGCATGATTTCAGAGGATACTGGACAAAACAGTTCTCTTTCACTAGGATTGGCTTAATCTCTGTTTAATATCATCTATTTATACCATTTACATTTAGAAAGAATTCATCATTTCTTAGTGGTCTTTGTGTGCCACTACAGTTCACTGAAACATAATTTTCTCTAATCTCTCCCTACTTATTCTTTAGTCAGGTAAAACAACAAGAATTTTGCCTATGAATATTTCAGGAACTGGCTCAACAAGTGAAAGCCAAACCATGAGAAGATAGTTCACCCTGCTATTTTGTGTCCCTATCCTCTCTGCTTCAAAGAAATGTAGTAAGGAATATGTAAATATTCGAATTTTAGAAGCAGTTTCAATGTGTTCTGTATGTTTCTATGATTTTTAAAAATAGGATATTTCATATTTGCTGTTGCCTGAGAATTTTGTCAGGAGCACATTTATAAGAAATGCAGCAGTCATTAATCTAGATCTATGTAACTGCAGAAATTAATTTATTTGTGTATTTGCAAGTCCCTGCTATCATCTTGCAAATGTTTGAATCTTTGATGTAGGCCTTTAAACTGACAAATGATAAAAATGTGGCAGAAAGTGCAAATCAAATTTAGAACAGTCATAAAATACATGTAGAAATGTTTCTCTTTGAAGCCTTACTAGAATCAAAGGAGTTTACATTCATGAAATTTGTATCAAGCAAGTTTTACAAACAACTGATCTCCTGTAGCATTCACAAAACTCTTTGGAATTAGCATCCAAAATACATTCTGTAAGACACTAAAAGCAGAGAAGTCTTTAAAGAGTTTTGAGTGTAGAAATTTCTCCCCTGTAAAGAGGCTCAGTCAGTTTCTAGGCAACGTAGCTCTTCTAAATCCCTTTCATGCTCTTTACAGTATCCCATCCAGTGACCCTGCTAGAAGAGACTGGTTAGAGCAGCCACAGGCACACAATCATTTCTGCCTGCCAGGCTTCTTTGTTATTCAATGTTTTTGCAGGATGTCTGCTGTATAACCTAACAAGCCCCCATAGGAGACAATACCTTAGCTGATTCCCCTGGCAGCCAATCGCTCTGCTACCACTGCAGACAGAGACTTATGGCAACTGGCTGCCTCCCTTCCTCCTCACCACTGCTTGCATTTGTGTGCACACACACAAAGCCTGACAGAGACCAGTCACCCTGATCTGCTCTTTGAACCTCTTCCTTCAGTGCCTAATGCTGGTTTACTCTCATTACTAGGGGATTCAGCTGACAGCTGTAAGTAGGGTGCCTTATCTACAAAGATAAAGAAAGAAATTTTACTTTAATTAATTTCTTATTGCAATTCACCAGGCCTGTTGACACCTGTGAAATTGCTTCGGTCACTATAATGGCTCTTCAGAAATGGTGTTATTTTATAAGCACAATCTCTTGCATAACTGAAAATTTGATTTATGGCATGCATCAATCCTACCTAATGGCCTTACTGGTATATTGTACACTGTTGACAAGCCATTATATGTTTATGAAAACACTTGTTGCTTATAATTATAATCCTGCTAATTTTCTCATTCCCAAAAGCAACATTAGTGTTTGCTAATGAACTGCAGATTAATTCACTCTGAATTAGTCTGTACCCCCAGCCTGCCCCCTGCGCATACTAGATGGCACTAATTTTGCTTTGGGGATCTTAAAAGGATTTGTTGTTTGAGAGTAGATACAAATGGCCTGCTCTCTTACTTAAGACTTTGGTTTACTTCAATTGGAATTCATTTGTTCATCAATGTTCTGAATTTGAGCTGAGAGATAATGCATTAGTAAAGAAATATAGACATATTATTCAGATCAATACAAATAAATTGAACATATAAACAGTAAGAGTAGCTCAAGGCACTGTTGTTTCCTCTGGGGCATCTAATGGTATGAAGCTGGTAAACTGAAACAACCTTGAGAGTCTGAGTTCTGTCCATAATGGTTTAATAGCCACAGCATTTATGTACCAAACACAACACATTTTCTCACATAAGACTAATTTTGTACTTGCTGATTTCATTCACCTCTGCAATCTTTTTAAAAATTGAATTATGTTAAAAGAGTGATCCTCTTTTTGCTTTGCACTTAACCTCCCTGCTTTTCCTTTTCATGTAAGTCAGTATAATATCTGACCTAAAAGTGACTAGGATTCACTACCAAAGTTATGCAAACAGCTCTCAGAATTCATGATTTAAAACAACAGATTATTGCTTCCAAACTTTGTATCAGCTGCCAACCTCACACTATAATCCTTGATTCACGCTGCATGAAACCTTTCATTCTCTGCCAGCAGCTGCTTGCTAAGCTATTCCTGCCCTCCCTTTCTTTCCTTGGCAGATGATGTGTTAAAAAAAGTACTAAGTGGAATATGTGCTAGCTGCAGGTGTACCAAATGGGGCAAGCAGAGACTCAGAGGAGTGAGACAGGATGAAGTTGTGCATCCTCTGTGGTGTTACTTTTAAATAAGATAATGAAAGTCATGTACATATTGCTTTGATGAAAGCACTAGGCATGTTGGCACTCTCTGCTCCCATTTGATACTGGCTGGTTTTTAAATCAGACATGGTTTTTGCTGTATAGTTCCATTAATTAAAGAAAGGTGGACTAAATGCGTTTTTAAAATGCCAAATACATAAAATGTGAGCTTATTGTAACCCTGAGAGAATTCACATATATTCTACTAAATAATTGAACAAAAACATTTATCTTAGCGATTCTAATTCTCATTCTTCCATGGCTAACTTAAATTTCAAGTTACAGCATGACGGGGTTTTTCTTGAGTAATCACCAACTAGGACTTCAAGAATTTGGCCCATAAGGGCCAGATTTTCAAAAGAATGCAGTTTTCACTTATGAGTTAAATGAAGAGTCCAGATTTTCAAGTGCTCACTATGCAGTGGAATGATAAGTACCAAGTTATACCTAAAATGAAGCTGCTATACAGAGACTCCAAAAAGTGCACTGAGAATAAGGGGGCAGAAGATGGTTTATTAGTGTTTTTGTTATAGTGTTTTTGTTAAATCAGGCAACAGGTGTAAATTTTCATGGTTTAGTTATTTGTACATCATGGAATTGAATGATTTTATGATATTCACATCAGCCAAGAAAAACAAAAGAAAAAACAGTGCTTACTATTGATATATTTTAAAGCTCAAGCATGATACCCATAACCTTTCTTTTAGATTGCTTTTAACCTTATATTTTTTAAAACTGAATTTGATTTGAATACAATTTAATTATTGTTGTCTGATATAATTTGGTTGGATTTTTGTGCTCTACCTCTGAAATTATCCAGACAGTACTTTTTAATATATTTAAATGGGAAACAATGTATTATGTGCTGGTGTGAAATTTCATCCATCCTGACAGATTTAGGTTCTTTGGATCTACACTTTTTTCCTTGAAATTATTTCTTATGTAGAAAGAAAGGATTATGACAGGCACGAGGTATACTGACACATATTTAGGTTTAAATAAAAATAGCTGTACGATGCAATTCATTGACAGTGGCTTACTTTGTGAAAAAAAAAAATCTATAAACATCAGTAAACATTCAAAACATTTTGGGAAGTTAACATCCTTGTGAATGTTAACTTTTGAAGTTCACGCTTTTAAGCTTTTTGAAATTCAGATTAAATAATTTTTTTAAATTGTCAATTAAATTGAATCTTAAATAAGTCAAGATCCAATCAAATAGAAAATATAATTTAACTTACAGGTAAAGTCAGAAGAAAAATCTGAATTAAGGTCTTTATCTACTTTGGAAACATACCAAAACCTACAAATATATGTCTCTGGTATCATTCCTTTGGCATAGTTCCATAACTGAACTTCTGAGTGGTGAGATGTATATTTTTACTTTCTAAAAACTTGTAGAAAAAATAATTTTCAAAGTTCTTCATTACAGTGTGTACTAGGGAATATCAAAGTGATGGAAAAGGGGTCCTAAACTAATCACACAAATTCATATAAATATCCAGAATACATAGTCACTGTGATAGTGGTTATGTTGCTTTGTTGCTGTTGTATTTGGGATTCTTTTTTTTTTCCTGAAATCAGGGAAAAATTAAAATAAGCACAAATTTGGATCTTTGTAGGAGACCTATGTGTCTCTGTAAACACTGATAAAAATGCTGCTGCATCTGGGAAAAATGTGTGAGGCATCTTGTATGTAAGCTAAGCTATCTTTGCAGCATATGCTTCTGACAGGGCTGCTTATTCATCAGTGAGTTTCTTTTAACCAGTTTTGCCTGCAGTGAGTTTAACCACCCTCAAGGTGCAGGAGGTGAAGATTTTACTATGTGCCTGAAATTTGAAAGAGGTGAGTCATCACCCTTTGCAGGTTTTTATAGCATAGTTGCTCAGTGGCAAGTGTATGGAAAGAGCGCAAAGAACGGTGTTGAAGTGTTATGGATATTCTGGATTTGAATACAAGAAAACAAAGGAAAAAAATTTCAAGTTAGTGCCAGTTATTTGAAGGGGAAATTTCAGAAGGATTTCTGATGAATAAGTAAGTAAATTCATAGAATTCTCTCAATCTTCAGAGGATGTTGTAACCCTAATTACATAAAATTCTGAAATTGTGATAGAAGCGCATTTCTTTCCCAAGATTCATGGTGTTAGGCTACGAAGTAGATGTCATACCCATAGTTGTTTTCAGGTCACTTAATAATACCAAGTCTCTAACCAGCAGTTACATAGGTAACAATTTACACTGGAAACACAAGTATTAATTCTACTTTCCCTTTTATAGACAGGAACAGAGACTGCTCTTATCTATAGGTAAATATTCAACAGTTTTCCATTTTATCTGTTTTAACTTAAGGACTTGGACTAGTTTTGGACTGAGAATTGCTGTATGTACCTGGAAAGAAAAAGCATGTTCTGGCCTCCCAAGGAACAAATTGCTGTATTCATTGTAATAAATTTTGTTGTTATTCCTTAGTTCATAGCTTATGGATGTTGTAGTTCCAAATGTTCTCTTAGGAAATCTCCTTAAACATATTGTATTTAATAAAACAACAAGCAAATAAGCAAAGAATCAATGGGCATTTTTGCAGCTACTCTGTATCTCACTTTTCAAGGAGTAGTCAAATAAAAAAAAAACCACCTTTTCACCAATGCACAAAAGACAGCAACACTTATTTCAGTAGGTTCTTCAAATTCAATGTAGATTTACCAAAAATGGTTTACAAACATTATAGCGAGTAGCAAGGTGTTGCTCAAAGGAGGCAAAAATTCTTTTATTTTGTTTAGGGACAGCACAAGGAAATCATAAGCACAAATACACCATCATAGGTGTCTTTAAAAGGGCCTTGCAGCATTTCTGGCTGCAGATTTCTCCTGGGAAGAACCAAGTTTGAAGTCTTTACCACAACAATTAGACATGATGAACTGCAGTAATGACAAACTATACTTCAAATTCATGGATTATAATTAGTCAGTTGTGAGTCATAAGACTGAGTGTAGCTACTAAATGTAATGAGTGACTCAGGTATTACAATCTGTTTTAGATGTCTTAACACTTAATAGTGTCTGCAGCCCTAAAGGAGATTTTTAGGTTTCTCCACAAAATATATAGAGAACTTACAGAAGCCAAGAATTTAAATGGAAAATTCTCTAAGATGTCTTCAAGGACATAGCTCTTTGACTGCTTAGACACTCAAAAGACTCAGCCTGGCCCCACATTTGATGTGTGGAGAACATCTTGAGGCATATCATCCCTTAGCACATAACAATTGAAAATAACTTCCTAGTATTGTCTTTTTAATTACACATTGCTACGTATAGTAGGGATTTTGGAAAGACTATATCATTTTTGTCTCCTAGCATTGGTTTCTAGAGCTGGCTGAAAAGTTTAAATTACTAAAATACAGAATTTATTTTTTTTTAACAAATGTATATTAAATAAAGGTAAGATCTTTCAAAGTAATGAAATCTTTAATAAGATGCAAAAAAAAAAAAAAGATTTTCAAATAAATATTTCATCAGCTTTACAAGTTCTTTAAAATTGTAACAAAAAAGATGAATGTCCAGGGGATGGGTAAACCAAATAAGTATATATTTTTAACAAGTATTGTTGATGAAATTGGTATCTGAACAAAAGTTTTCTGACTCAGACTGCAGCATATTGTGTTTTTTGGATTGTAGGCATGTGCAAACTGTGTCTTCCAAAAGATGATTTATAGTAATAACAGTACAATTATATTCAAAGTTTTAAGAACAAATCAACTCGAATTATCAGCCCATCTAACAAGTAATATTCCTAAAACATTCTTGAGCATAATTTAGGTACTGTAGAGCAGTCACTTCTTTTTTCTAGGGGTTGGCTTATTTTTTCTTCTTGAAAGAGATTTCCATTATTTTAACATTTTGCATCCAATGAATAATAGATTCAAGAGATTCATAAATAATGGACAATTAAATTATGAATATAAGAAATGTGATATTAACAAAACACAAGGCAGTCATTCTAAGGAAAACTGTTAAATGCCAAAATCCCATTAAGATTGCAATCATTGTACTGATTAGACTCACTGAAGAAAAGTGGTGCAAAGCCAGCCATCTTGTTTTTTTTTTCTAGTATCCACTGCTTTACACTTAACCCAAGCCTATAGAGAAGTAAGATTATTCAGGATCTAGCAACTTTTCCCCTCCCACTCTTGGAAGTGTTCCTTTCTCTGTTTATAGACAAAAATAACTTTTCTAAAAGTTGTATTTATTAGACTGTGTTCCCTGCCTCTATCTGTTAAAATCCACTTGTATTAAAGCAAAACAAGACTATTCTGACCAACGTTCTGGTATAGATTTATAAAGGAGAAAAATATTAAAATCTGTTTTATCTAGGACAAATAAATCCACCATTTTAACCAACTTTCATTACTAGCCCAATTTCTGGCCTAGCTTTCTAAATTTAAACAAAGAAAGAAGAATTGCAAAATATAAATAGCTTATAATTAAGTAGCACTTTTTCTAATCAAGTATTGCAAATACTAATTTGCATAAAGTGCTCCAAACAGAAAAGGAGTAACACACAACAAATTTTAGTGAGGCCACTCAATTTTAATTGAGTAAATGGAAAGAGAAAGCTTTCATCCAGATTTTTCTTTGTCTATCTGACTGAGTCAATTGCCTCCCTTAACCCAACTGTAGTACTACCTTTAAAACTTTTAACACCTTCTGTTAAAAAAAAAAAAACGACCAAAAAAGAACTTAATCAATACAAAACCACCATAATTCCCTTTTCACTCCACCTTTATTTAGACACAAATCTATGTGTAAATGAACACCAAAGTCATCGCTATGACACTAGCTTTGGCTCCAAGCCCTCGTGGATGATTTGCTCTCATCAAGCACTGCATGTTGTAGTGTGGGGGCGCTCAGTGCAGGGCATTGCCCAGCAACCCTGAGCATGGCAGGCTAGAGACCTTTTGGAGCAGCCAGGAAGCAAGGCTTACCAGGCAAACTCATAGCCATGACACGCCTCTCATACATCAAGTCAGGATCAGATCCAAAAAACAGCATGGAAAGTAAGGGCATACTTGACCAGCATTGGTAACAGCTACAGTGCTGATGCAGAACAGCTTTGGTTGGGACCCAAGTGTGAGAATCACCTCAAAAAGGTTTTTACTCTCAGCATCTTGTTAATGGGCATGGGAAATATGCCACACACACATATATGTAAGCATGTTAGACAAATGCATTTGGCTGATTAGAGAAATTTCTGTCACAAAACAAGTAAAACAAAGCTACAGGTAAAGAAAGATTAAGAGAAAATTGACATCTCAATCTAGAGGCCTTGCAAACTCATAAAAGCTTGCTGCCTGTTACCAGAAACAGCAATGGCAAGCTACAGCAGCTCCTAAGCAAAAAGGGACATGCTTACAGAGTACTGCTGGTGACCCTCTGCACAGCAAGGAGCTGCCTCCACCTTGGGCCTGTCAGCCAGATCAGCAGCATGGAGAGGGAGAAGATGTACTTGGAGCTCTGACACAGGTGGGCTTGTTTCTGGTTTCAGGTGATCCAGATCACATAGGTAAGTTTGGTCTTAAAATTTAAGACAGGGGAAAAGAGAGAGAATGCAGAAATATTTACCAATCAGCCCATTCCAGGGAGAGTAGGAGAGAAGAAAAACACTTTAAACAAAGGATTAAATAATCAGCTTCTAGTACCTAGGAGATGTTGAAACATACACAAAATCTGGCATTAGTACAATCAAGATATTTGTAACAAGCCTTATTTCCTTTTACTGGTGAGATTATTGCTCTTGTAGGAAGGTTGTATGTGTATCACATACTTTTTTTCAACAAGTCTTTTGTACAGTCTTGTATAGCCTTCTCATATGCAAAATAACAAAAAATGGTGAAGATGAAATCATGTGTGACTGAGTCCCCAGCTTAACAAAAAGGAAAGAATATTAAGAGGAGGTCCATTTGTGGAATATGGGGTTATATTAGTTAAAGTTATAATGCCTCTGGGTTTTAGGTCTTAGAATCTAGGAAATGGACCAGATAAATAATAAATCATACTTGTGATACCCAAATAAATCATACTTGTGATACCTGACTAGTAAGGGTAGTGTGTTCTTCTGGCATGGATCATGGTCTGAATAGAATCATGGAATCACTAAGATCAGAAAAAACCTACAAAGTCATGGAGCCCAACCTCTGAACGAGCACCAGCCTGTCAACTAGACCATAGCACTAGATGACACATTGTTTCTTGAAGAAAAGTTTTGTTACCCAGTTCCTTACTCCACCAAGGATTGAAAATGCTACCATTTCATGGTTGCTGTGTCCAAGACAGCCTCCGACCACCACGTCTCCCACCAGCCCTTGTAAATTCATAAGCAGCAGGTCCAATGGGGTCCCAGCACTGGTAGGTTCACTTGACAACTGTGTCAGGAAGTTACCTTCTACACCCTCCTGGAGCCTCCTACAGTGTGTTGGGCTTGCAGCAGACATTCAGCAAGTTAAAGTCTCTGACAAGAGTAAGCAATCTTAAAACATTATCCAGCCACTGAAGTATAGAATACTTCACCTATCTCTTCATGCTGGTTAGATACTCTATATCAGACTCCCTGCAGGATATCTGCCTTGTTGGCCTTTCCCCAGGTTCCTACCCATAGGCACTCAACCTTCTCATCACAGTTCTTGACCTCTGTACAGCTGAAATACTCTCTAACAAATCTGGAATATTTTGTATTTTAGTAAATACCTTGGCTTTGGAAAATTAAAATTGCCATGAATTCAGGCAAAAAAATGTGAATTTTGAAAGAGGTTGACATAAAAAATAAGACTATATCCAAAATGAGATAATATATATTTGGGGAATAGGTCATTCTACTTAATGTAGGTAGGTCTCGGCTATAATTTTTTGGGCTGCTACATTTTCAAAACTCATCATAGTGAAGGAAGTCAAAAGGAGAACACGAGAGGGGAACATGTTTGGAAAGCATTAACAATAAGGCAACCAAATCCAAATTTTAGTAAGAAAATATAATGTTTCTAGTAATTTAAAATCTATGGTAAGATTTAGTTGCTTAAATATTAATGTCTAGAGTCAATTAAAACAGTCCACGTGTCCTGCTTAACTTCTAGTAGCTCTCTTATATATAGCTCTCTCTTTCTGCAGTGTCATATCTGTTAACTTCATCAGGAAATCCTAAATGCTTTAGAGGATCTGAAATGACACAGCTTTTCATAATTTGGACACCTGAGTGTCTCTCCAGTTTCAAAAAATTACAGGAAGAATACAAAGTTTTGAAGTAGTTTACAACCACAAAGACTTTTATGACAAAGACAGGAAAGATAAAGCTTTGACAACAGCTTGGAATCAGTACTTCTGAATTCTATTTAACAGAGGTTTATTTGTCAGTTTGGTTTTTGGCTTTTCCTTTTTTTGTCTGACTATTTTTCCCTCTTCTTTTTCTAAAGATGCCTTTATGAAAAAAACTTTGAGTCATCCAAATACTCTTTAGTTTTCCATGTTCTCTTAATCTTGCCCAGAACAGAGCAACAAATTCAGGGATATGTTGCAAATTCTCTATATATTTTAGTCTGTGATTCCCATTTGTAAATTAATCTCATATAACTGACTGATTAAATTAAAGTTTAATATTTTCATTGCCATCTCATGGCAATGACGGCTGAGCTTTCAGCAGTTCTGATTTTAAAAGCAGTGTAAAATATTTTCTCCAAAAATTTCTTCTAAAACTAAGTATAAAATAGCATGAAGTACACATCTGACAAGCACCACACTTTAAATGCTACTCTGCTGAGAAAAAAAATAACCTGTTTTAAAATATGTACTTCTGATTGTTTAGCAAAAGTAGAAGTTAAGTAGTAAGCTTCAAGTCTAAGATGTCTTACATATATGTCCAATTATGCTGAGAATGGAAGGGAATCAGGTTTTCCACAAATAAATGCATTTAAAGACAGGAATACAAAACTGGAGGGGGGTGGGGGGCTCAGAGGCAAAACAGAATAAATGGACTTCAGGTAGTCATTCTTTTCCCAGTGCTTTTCGTGATTCTTATCAGGAAGCATAGCCCCAAATCTTGCTGCAACAGCTTTTGTTCAAATGATAATGCTGTCTTCATTTCAAATTAATGGCATCTGGGTGCAATAATTCTTCTGGTAAGTTTTCCTGAAATGCCTTTTGTAGCTTTTGTTTTCATTTGTAACATAAACTGTGGTATAGAGAATGTGAGTTTGTTCACATTTTTGTACAATAAGATAAAATTAATTTTGGATTTCAATAATTTCAGAGAATGTGAAATTGCCCTAGCTGTGGAAAGATCTAAGTTAAATTGAGCCAGGAGTTATGGGGAAAACCTGATTGAAATGCTTCTACCTTTTGCTTGCTAGCAGTGAATACAGTTTGCATTAACTATAGGTTAGGGAATGCTGGAATAAATCTGCCTGCAGCCTTCCACCAAATTTAGTGAAACATTGATTGAATTGACTGTCAGGTTTTTTTCTTACTTACTTTATTATGAGGAGTTATCCCACAATATACTGGAAAATGCTGTCATTGATGTGTATTGCACATGTAATAATTCTGGGAAATTGTCTTGTTAATACATTAAATTACTATGAGAACATGCAGAAAGCACTTTGGGGGGGGAACATGGTTCTGATTCCCATCTCAACAAACTAGAGGAGAGGTTTTTCCCAGCAAGCAGACTTTTACAGAGAAGAGTCCAAATACTTTGTAGAGAGTGACTTTGGAATACAGAGAAAACAAATGTTGAACTTGCTTACACTTTTTATAGCTATTTATTTGTTTTGGATACTAGAATCATCTAGGACTTATACAGTATAATAAGAGTTGTATAAAACAAGGATCCTACCTGGAGAAGAAAGATTCCTAGAAACTGGTCTTCAAATGTCCTCTTCACTTCACAACTACATTTGTCCTCAGAAACAAAATTTCCAAGATTAGGCACCAAATCAAAGCTGACTGTAACTGAGTAGCACACACAAATCTGTCATTACTTATAAACGTGTAAATTACTGGCACCAAATTAAAAAATTACCACACACCAGAATAAGATCATGTAAAAAATGTGCTGAAGTTCTCTTAGTAGTGATAAGGCTTTCACCTAAATTTCTCAAAAAAATAATTCTGTTACCTTCACCGTTCACCTCTCAGTGGTTGTTCTCAATAAAAAACTAAACTAAAAAAAAAAAAAAAAAAAAAAAAAAAAAAAAAAGAAAACAAAACCCAAAACAGGCTTTAAAAGATTGGGATGGAAAACAAAGCAATATCATCAGATTTCAAAATCATAAACTCTAGAGATAATAATTTCATGGATCATAGTAATTCATCTCATCTTTAATTCATCTCAATCTCATGAGATTCATCTCATCTCCTTTAACAGAATTTTGCTATCAACCATTTTCTTTCTCCCAGTCTGATTAGTGTACCTTGTAACAGCCACAGCATTTATTCTAAAACTTGTACGTATCTTTGAAGATTGTTTCTTCTTTTTCTCATGGCAGAAGAACTTATGGATCCAAAAGCTTCCCTCTTTTCTCAAGCTATACCAATTGATCTGAATAAAGATACTATATCTTCCTACAAACTTTACCTAATTTGTATCCTTACACTGTCACAGCTGCAATCAATACAATCGACTTAACACCTAAGTTATGGTAACATTGAGTGATCATAATGTCTTTTTAATGCATTTAGCTAAAGTTTAACCACTTTTTGTTTTTCTCATTATATCTGTCTCCACTAGTTCTAAGACACCCATTCCTCTTATATTAACTATTGTAGTCAGTCTTTTTAATAATATTCCCGACACCCTTCTCAGATGAAGAAACCCACTAGTTTTTTAGGAGTTTAGATCAATGACAGAAGTGTCAGGTATTTGCTCAAGTTTACCTAAAATGCCTCTGGACAAAAGCACAGTGGAAGGCTCTTAAAGCTTGACTGTTCTTCTAACCTGCAGAAATATCCTTTTGCTCACTTAAAAATGTGGATAAAAAGAAACAAAAAAAAAAAATCAATCTTATGTTCAATGAATGTTTTTCTAGTGTAGTCGATATTCTGACTCAGACCTACAGTTTATTTTAAATTCTATCTAGATCACACTTTAGGTTAAAATAAGGTGATACAATTATACTGCAGGAATTCCTTGGGGATACCTGGCCATGATTTTTCTAGTATGATACCCAGCCTATTTTCCAAGTGGGAGAATTACATCAAGGATTTAGTTTTGCTCACCGAACTTCAGTTGCTTTGCTTGACTTTGGGCCAAATCTGGGATGCAAGACATATGCAAATGGTTCAACTCTGCTCTTATATACAAATGTGAAGTTCCTTGAAGTTCACATTTCTCAAATATGAACTGCAAAAACTGAAAAGCTTTTGCAATTTAAAACCACATCAAAGAGATTTTGTTTTTTCAATATATATGAACGGCATTCATCTATGAGCAGTCTACCAATTAAATCACAGTAAGAGGTAAAAACTGGAAAACTAATGAATTTAGTTAAATAAAGTAAAAATTAAAATAAAGCAAAAATTTACAAGTTGCTGATCCCAAGTTTCAAGCCATGTTTCTGCACAGGGTGTGCATCAGAAATAGTAACTACTCCAGAATTAAAAATTCTTTAATAGGATTAGCATGCTAAGTCTGTTTTTCTCAAACCCCTCAGTCTAGGCTCCTTATTGGTTCATAAATCTTGGAAAGCCTTGTAAATGTTTTCATATTTTCTTTAACTGTGACTGTACTGACAGCAAAATTATCCATTCTGACTGGAAGATGACTACAAAACAGTGTAAGGATGATGCAGAGAAGTAAAAAACAAAAGCAAGTATCTGTAGGACTTATCTATATGCACTATACAGCTCTGCAGTTTACAACAGCCCTATGAAAGTCAGTTTAAAATAATTAATAGAAAAAGCCCATTCATGACTTAAGCACATAGAAACTCTGAATCTGATTTTTTTCAGTCATGTTTTAGTCAGCTAATGAAATAAGGATGAAGCTTTTTATTTATTTCTTAGCTCAAGCCATAACATTTCCTGAGTTTTTCAACTAAACATGAAATAATACAAACCTGAGTGGTTGAATGACCTTTTTAAAATACCTTACATTACCCAGCACTTTTTGGTTTGATTTTTTGCAATTCAATGGCTGTTGCTTTTCATCAGACTAATAAGGATACTATAAATAGTTTGAAAACAGCATACATCAAGTAATGTTGCTGAAAGATGCGAGTCTTATAAATAATACAGAAAATTCACAAAAATTGATTGATAGTCCTTGCTTTCCTCCTTCCATGTCTCAGAACCCACTGCTGCAAACCTCTGAGCAATTCATTACCATGTTCCTAAACAGAAGCAAAGTAACTAATAGCATGTGTTTTTTCTGCTTCAATATTCCTGCAATACAGTTATCCAATACAGCCACTCAGAGAAATTCTTCTCCTTAAAAAGAATAGCTCAATAGGTTGAAATACTGGTCTTAGTAGTTAGGATTTCTGTCTGAAACTTGAAACTGTTTTCAGTAAAATTCTAACTTCTTTATTCCAGATGGTCAGTTATAGAACTTAATTTACAAAAACAGTTTGATTGCCATGTTAATTAAGATTAGAAAGTACTCTTTAAATGGAGATGTTGTTCTGGTTTGCTCCCCATCTTATAGTTTTGAGCCCTATAGTGATTAAAAAAAAAAAAAAAAGAAAGAAAGAAAAAAAATTAAGCCAGTAAAATTGTTTCCATTGCAATCAATCAGTGAGATTTTGAACCAGGGCCATTTATGCAAATGATAAAAAACTGAGTGAGCCATTTGCAATGCATAATTTAGCTAAAAATGTTAACCTCTCCTTCTGTTCAAGGCTTATCCACAAGCAGATCACACATTCCTTGAATTTATTTCTATTTAGACATGCTTTCTGGGAAGAAAAAAGAAATTAATCTGGTAGTTTTATAATCACAAATATTCATGAGTATTTGGCAACATTTATTTATAGTTGTGTCTGGTAGTAAGTACAGATTTATTTATTATTTGTATTTCTAATTCAAATCATGGGGTTAAAAATATTTGTGTCTAAAATTCCGTAGCATTTTCTTTAAAGAGAAAGTAGGACCTCTTTGTCTTATTCTTAATATTCTTAGTATTTTCAGAACCAGTTCCAAATACTTGCTCTGTCTGATATCCTAAAGAGCTTTCAGAAAAGGGGATTTTTCAAACTGCCTGCGCTTTAAGCCTTCCTATTTTCACAACATATGATCCTATGAGCATGTGATCTAATTCTATTTAAAATGTTATATCTGGCTTGCCTTTGTGAGAGGTCACACGGAGAGAATTGCAAACTCATTGCTCTATATGGGTGCTTTGCAGACAGAGGAGAACTTGCTGACCATGCACAGACCCTACTGGGAGCCCTGTGACCATGTAAGCATTGTAAATATTAATGTCATAAATTAATTGTTGTAGATATTAATGTCATAAAGCCCTTCTCTCATTTCTAACAGGCAGCACAGGGGTGCAGCCTCCTTCTGTTGGGTTTGTAAGACTTGGTGAGTTTACATCTGGTCATGACATGAAGAAAGTGAAGCACATCTGCAAAAAAGGCACCACTTACACTCTCTAAAAGCCCAGTTGCTAATAGAACAGACTATGTGGATTGAGTAGCAAGATATGGGAGCACCATTTTCATAGTTTTCTTCTATAAATGCAGGAAACAGGAAGTGCAACCCAGCAGGTAGGATATTGTCTTATTAGAAGAGTACTACTTCCCTATCATAATGACAACTGTAGAAAATTAAAAAGAAACAACCATTCTTAGTCAATTATAAACATATTCTGCCATGGAATGTTTCTAATTAGCTGATATTGTGATTTAGAATAAGCAATGTCTTAAATTTAGGAGAATTTTACTTCAAGAAAGACATGTAGATATTCTAATGTTTATTGAAATGAAAATTGTACTGCTAATACAGCAAAAGGTTTATAAAAGAATTAGAAAAACAAAATAATAGAAACACTGATTACAGCTAGAAAATTATGTCAATTTTTCATAACATAATTAACTAAGCACCATAAGACATGGATTGGCTGTTATCCGCAAGCAATAAAATATTGTCATAAAAAGATTAAAATATAAAACATGCCCATACATGGTAAACACCAATTTTACATTCAGTTCCTGTAAGGGCGAAATGTTTCCACTGCAGTTAATTCAGCATCCCCATTCCCTGAATGGCGTTCCCTTGGGTTCCAGTCTATATCACACCAACAGGGCTTAACTTAGTATATGAATACACTAAAATCAAAAAGATCCCAAATTAAGCATATTTTATTCTTGTTAGACTAAGCCCTTCGGATTTATTGTATTCCACTGAAATATTTTGTCTCCAAACTGTCTTCTATATTCATCCTGAATGGAGTTAGACAAACAAGAGTCATTACCAAATTGCTTAATTTGCCACAGGTACATGTTCTCTTGCTGTCCAAGGCAGGAACAGGAGAGTTTCTTAGTAAATATCACATCCCCTTAATCATCAGAGGAAGAAAAAGTTTTGTCGGCTTTGTGTCACCTTTGTTCCTGAACTACAAATTATTCTAAGAGAACATGCCACAAAGTGTAAAGATTTTAGTCTTCATTTTTGGTTTTCTCATAGTTTTATATACTATATGTGGCATTTTCTTTAATATATTCATATATTGTATTTATTCAGCTTTCCTTCCCATAAGAAATAATTTCCATCCCTTGGGAAGGAACTGAGAATAATTTCCAGGCACTGGGAATCTAAAGGATTTTCATCTGGTAAACCATAGGAATGCATTTCCTTTTAATGTTTGTGTGAACTGTCAGAAAAACAGATTTACCCCTGTAAGAAAACATGTATTATCAGTTGCCTCTTATGGATGCAGAACGAAGACTGAACCGGAATAAGAAGAAATGGGAGAGAGAAAGGGTGTCCTGTACACAGTGGCATTTCAGGAAAAAAAGAACCTCCTTATGACCTGAGGACTGATCATTAATGAATTTGGATTTTTATATTAAAGCAAATGTAAAAGATTACTTCTACTGTGGATAGGAAACTGAACAAAATAATTCAGTTCCTGTAGTGAGACTCATAAGAATTGAATGCATCCTGTCTTTATTTAATGATTTGATTACCAAATCATTAAATATATTACTTGGATCACCTCAGATTTAACTCACTGCCACATCTCAGCTTCATTCCCTAATTACAATATCTAATTTCTTTTCATTGCTAATTGATACTGGTTAGAATTTATGGCAATGGCCTTGATTTTTTTTTTGTTTGTTTATTTGTTTTATAGTTCTTTATAAAATCTACAAAGATGTATATAAAAGCAGATTAAATGAGAGATTAGTAACTTGCACTAAAAGTCCTAAAAACTTCCTCAAGTACATAATTTTGCCTCATCAAGTGATTGATTCTTTCTCTAAAAATGATGAACAGATTTCCCAGCAGAAAGGTGAGAGGCAAAGAGGTGCCCTTTCTTTCCCAGGAGTGAAGAGAATGCAAGGGTTTTGCCAGGCCATCTCTGACTCAAGGCTGCAAGTCTCCTTCTGCCCATTATATGGTATCACTTCCACTTCCTGTGCAGACCAGTGGATTTTTAAATAAGAATGCCTATGCGTATATGAACTTCAGCACACTGGTCATAAAGGGTATGAAAGTAAAGAACTCAGTTCTCACAAACAGAAAAGTCACGATTTTAAACAGCTGTAACTCGTAAACACAGCAACATTGTGAACATAGTAGAAGCAATCTATAAAATTTGTATATAAATAAAACAATTTGTAAATTATTTGCCTGCTGTGACTTGCATGAAGATCATGTGAAAAGGAGAAACTCAATTATGCAAGCTTTCTACTTGGTTAGAATAAGTTGTCAATATTCAAATAACATGAAAGTTTGCTTTTGGGCTTTTTGAGAAGTTCTCATTTTTGCAGTAAAATTTTATATGGTAGAAAAAAAATGTCAGAGTTTAAAATACAGTAAGAAGCTTCATGCTTGATTTGTCATTTTATTCTTTTGTGCAGAGATTGAATGTAAGGGTCCATACTTTTAGTCAGTGATGTCAACAAAACTGACATATAAATGAAAAACTTACACCTGAGGTTTTTTTGTGCATTTGACAAGATATAATGGAATTGTTTGCAAAGTTTTATTGAAGTTCCTGCTTCCATTTATCTTTGTTAGCATAGCTACAGAAATCTGCTTTATAATATTCCTGTATAAATTAAACTAACTATAACAGAATTGGACAAGGAGAGGAAAAGAAAATAGTGTATTTTAAACTCAAGTAAAAATGGTTTGTCAGAAAATATTTGTAGATCATTACTTTGATTTTTGTAACAATTAGATTTGGTTTATTTCACACTGCCTGAAACAATGCCTAAAACTTGCAAGAACCTCTGATCAAGGATGTTGAATAATTTGCTTTCTTTCTTTTATCAACAGGGGAATTTCCAAGCATCAGTCAATTTTAACCCAAATGCTTCATAACTACTGGCAGGATAGATTAGTATTCCTAAATTTATTTTTTTTTTGCTTTTGTTATATGATGCATGATCAAAAACTGAAGAACAGTTTAAACTGTTTGCTTAATGAGCCACTAAGTTCTTACAAGATGCTAAGCACTAATTCTCAGTCCACTGCAATATTTAGCTTGTGCATGAAGGTAAACACATGATAGGCCTCCAAAGTCAATTAAAATAAAAACCTTACATCCATATTTTCCCTCCAAATAAGCTAACTGAAAATTATCAGGACTGAAAGTCCTACCAGGAATTCAATTATATTTTCATATCTATATTTTATACCAACTTTTATAGGACTCCAAAAGTTCCTGTGACCTTGCAGCTTCAAAAATAGCATAAAACAGGAAATTCATGATAATAATGATTTTACTGTGTAAGTACAGCAAAAATAGCCAGAAGAAAAAAATCTTGGAGAATTATAAAGGTTTTCTAAGAAGTAGGAAACTAATTGTTTCTGTTCACTTGAAGTCTAACGATAAGAATATTTATGTAGCTGTCTTTCAAAATAACACAAACAAAATGATAAAGTAAAACAGAATATCCAGAATGTGCCAGTACATATTAAATGATAAGTTTCTAATGAATTTAGAAGGTTAAAACAACTATAGGTGAAAAATACATTGTAGGAGTGAATTGAACATTCTTTTAAAGAATGAACAGCCTCAATCACTTAACATTTCATACCTCATTACTGACTGCTGTCCATTGGCCTATACCACCTTCTGCCCATTTTTAAACCTCTTAATGCCTGAAGAAAATGACTCATGCCTTGACTCCAGAAATTAGACTAAAACATTTAATTAACTGAAATTGGCTTAAAATACATTTAATATTTGTTTCACTCTTTTTGTGAAAATTGACTTCTTTACCCTTATTTGAAAATCATGCAATGGTGTGGGATACTCATCACTAGACCCAGCAGTGTGGATAAGACCTTACCTAAATGTCAGGAAAAGCAAAAGAAGTTGGGCAAAACATAATCAATATTCCAGAAAGAAACCACAACATTTTTTCAAGATGAATGTTTTAATGATTCACTTTGTCCTGCCAGTGTCAAACTAGATAAAAAATACCTATGTTAAAGAAAATCAAAATTTATATTGTCTAAGCCAAAGAGTTTTAAAATTTTACTAAAAATATTAGCTAAACATATTTGATTGTTTTGTAATCCTGCTTTAATTTTCAAGACATTTATTATTTCCCTTAGATTAAGTCTGCCTGTTGATGTTAATAGAATGTGCTAAATCCTATCATGAAAATAAAGCAAAAAATTCAGGAAATGTTCATAAACACAAAACCACAGCAAAAAGGGTATTAAAAATATTTCATAATTTCTCCACAGTCATTCTAGTCCTGCAGTCTGGCTACATCACTGATAGTAAAAAGAAGTATTTTCAGAATATAAGCACAGATCTTTATCCCTTTATCTTTCTTTAAATATATCAGAAGTAAAAATTTTTTTTTCTTCTCCTTCCTGTGACTTCCTCAGTAGTTACTGTTTTAAAAAATGGATCAGAATGAATTCATCACTGGAAAAGCTTTTGGTAACAGTACTAAAAATTCCCTGTACTTGCTCTCCCTTACTGTTGGTACAGACCTGTCAGGTGTTGAAATAATCCTGGCTACTGGAAACTCAGTTCCTTTGTAGCCAAAGGGAATTTTTCCACAAGCTTTCACAAGGCCAAAATTCCAATATTTAATTTATAAATTAAATCAAACATTCATCAAATCCTTTAGAAATGTCAACTGATTCTCATGCTTTTGGGGTCCTGAAAATGCCAGAATGTGCACAGCAGGAATTCAACTCTATTAGAAAGAACTTGAATCTGTTTACTTTTACAAAATGCCAGATATATCTGAATTTTCTTTTAGGTATCTGCTTCTTCTGATTGCTATTGTCTCCTGTTGTGCTATGCTTTTCTTCAGAACACACTTGCTAGTGAATAACTTTAGTATTTGAATATCAGCTTGACGTGAGCTTTGTATTTCAAGACACATTTTCTATAAAATTTATAAGTGTGTTCATCAAGACAGCAGTGTTCCATTGCAGGGGATAACTCATTATTATGTGCACAAATAATATATAAAAGATTTATCTGAGGGTTGATACATCCAGTTGGGAGTCTGGAGAAACCAAATTTCTCCTGCTGTGAGACACAGAGCAAGGCAACTTAGACACTGTTTGCAATCTGAAATGGGCTGCTGTGCTGGTTGTCCACCCAGCTTGTCTAAATTTTTTGAGCAATTGTACTCCTATGGGTGCATTTCCTACAGTCACACATGCTGCAGAGGCAGGAAAAAGAAAGGAAAAAAAAAAGCTTCAGATTTGTTACAGTGATAAGCCTGATGCTTTAGATTGGTACACTTTCTAATACCACTTTTCACTCACTTACTACCCTATTTCAGACTGCAGCAATGGCTATGTTAACTAGTCCTTCTCCTCAAAGTTTGTTCACAATCATGAGCAGATATGAAAATTACTTAAAATTATTTTCAGGTTCTTCTGTGTCAGTATCAAATGATTCCTAACACATGCTAGATGTGTATTTCCTCTTCAAAAACTTCTATTCAATAAAATGCAATGTAATATAAAGCAGGATTTTTTTAACTGTATTTGTTATTGACATCAAAATTATATTTCTAAAGATGATACCCATCATCTAGCCCATGCATCATTGTTAAAATTATAACTTATGTTTCAGCTCTGTGCAAATTGTCCATTATGCAAGTTGTATCTTACAACACAATAATTCTTTGTACTTAAAGATCACTTAGAAAGTTCCTCGTTAATATATACATAATTAGAATTTTGCTTTTAAGTGCAATGCTTGTTTATAAATTAAATATAGGTTTTAATAAGTTAATTGTTCAAAGTTAAATTTCATCTTTAGGAAAATTGTCTCTGTGGCAATTGGTGTCACTAATAACAAACCAAAAAGCTACTTTGAACAGTTTTCATCTGAAGTAAGTTTCATGTTTCTGAAGCTATTACTATCAGATTTATTTAAAATATAGGCCACTGAATTTATAATTTATTCTTTAACAAACTGCTACTTAAAGCTTTTTCTTCCCATTACCAAGAGCGATACTGAATCTTTTGCTTTCATTGTTGTTATTTTTATAGCATTTTAGGTGACCAATCAAATTGCAGCATAACACCACCCACAACTTTGGCAATACAGTAGGGAATCTAGTCTGACTGAGTAGAGATTTAGCCTCTGAACCCTGTGATTCCCATTATCTTATTTTCGTTGGCAGTAGGCAAAATGTACCTCTCAGTAAAACTAATTCAAGCAATTGGGAATTGAATATTTGGCAGTATTTTATTTCAGTTTACATTCACTGATACAGGTCATTGTGCTAGAGATACTACTTCCATTTTCTCCAAAACCTTTGGCAAGATTATCATCACCTTTATTGATACCAAAAGCTAAATTTTAGCTTTTTTATAATGGGGTGCATGAAAGATTAAAGACGATTTGCAGGATAACTCGTATTATTGTCTGAAGCACTAAAACTTCAACAAAAATTGAGTATTATATTTAACAGGGAAAATCCTTTTAGCTCTCTATTTCAGCACTTTACTTGGAGTTCCCATTAACCTTAACAATGCCATCAGAAAATTTCTGATTGAATGAAATATTCTTCTAACAGAAAAGGCTAGATTTGGATATGATGAATCCCATGAGTAGTGTTAGCAGGTTCAAAAGGTCTGACAGAACTAATACATCAACAGATTCTATACAGCAGAGAGAGTGCCTGATTGGCATACAAAATACAGAGAGACCTTTGTCAACATTATATCCTCTCCCAACATCTTCCCTTACATTAACATTTTCTTGTCTCTCTCCAAATATTTTCTCTCATTCTTGTCTCTATTAAGAGCCCTGCATAAACCCACTATAAATCCAGAATGTGTCAAAATTCCTGAGAAAAATTTTGTCAAAATTGGGCTTTGCTTTTGCATGCAGACAGCTGCAATGTCAATCAGACAACTTGTGGGGACTGGGCTAGAAGGTTTCCATAAATTTTCAATCAATGTTTCATAATTTTATGTGGACCAGTTTCTAGGGGATGAGGCACCTTTTGATTTTGTCTGCAATGTGAACTGAATTTCAGTTTAATACCTTGAATTGATACCTCAGGAAGATGAATTCAGGAGGCTGGATCAAAGCTGAAATTACTCTTATTTCCTGGAGAGGAAAAAAAAAAGGATATAATTAAGAATTAAAATCCCTTATTTGGATGTCATAGAACATAGTAAGGAATTTATGTTTTGTGATACCTCAGTAGAGAATTACATTATTTTTTATCAAGGTGCAGAGTTCCAACAACTGACCATACTGAGGCATACTGTCTTAAAGATATATTTTCTCACCTGAAATTCCAAGGTTTTTTCCAGATAGATTTTAAGTGGTTGACAGACATATAGGGGTTACAGTCTTCATTGTCTCTTAAGTGACAATTTTTTTAAAATTCCAGATAGTCAGAAGTATAACTCCACTGTTATTCCTACAGATAGTCTGTACCAGTCAAACTATTTTTCTAAGACTGAAAATATATTTCAAAGCAAACATCAGAAATAAAGATTCTTTTTCAAATGTGAATCATCCATATCCTTGTGAGAAGAGTCATGAAAAATAAAAAAGTTAACCTAATTATACTTTTCTCATAAATTACCAGTGAAGAAAAATCTTCCTGAGGGAAGAAAATATTTAAACATAGTTTTCAAGCTAGCTTTTATTTCTGTTTTTCTTCAATTCTCTACATCATGTCCTATTTATGATAATGGCACACAAAGCTAAACGAGGGCTATTTTCTACTGGTTTTCTGCCACAGCAACAGTGTAGCATGCATATCCCCTCTGATTAATTTGGTGTTTTGCATATGTACATAAAGGATTGCCACAATTTTGCCAAATATCAGCATGCTGAGTATTAGGAATACTTCCCTTTTAAGTTATTTTTCATCTTGAATTTGTCTTCTTTGGCTGAATACTGAGCTGTTATACAACTGTACACAGTACAAGTCAAGATGCCAGAGACAGTGACTGTAACAGTTTTAACCCTGGAGTGGGGGAAAACTGTGCAAGGATTATTACTGAAGTCCCTATTATACCTTCATTGAAAGAAATAACAAGGTTTAGGGCACTCAGAGATAACAACTGAAAAATTTACAAGGTGTTTTATGAAGATTTTATTTCTAAACATTTTTCCCTGCTAACTTTGCCTATCATTTTATTGCAAAGATTTTAGTTGTGACCTCCTTTATTTTGTAAGAGATCAAAAATCACATATATTAATGCATTCAGGTGCAAAAAAGTTGGGAAATTTAATTAGGTCCAATTGGTTTAAAAATGGGATACAGAAATGAATGTGATAATGACTGTCATAAGCAAACCTTCCTTTTATACTTTAAAGCACAGTTTTTTCTGTTCTGTCCCCTCCTCTATAACTTTATTTGATTAAGTAGTTCTATTCTGATCTTACTAAAAATAACGAACAATTGAAATTTAGTCTGTGTTAGCATGAGGGGCTTTCAGTCTGCCCCAGGGCAAATTCTGCTCAGTGTCAAGGGCGTAAGTAAAGGCAGAGAATGAGCTCATTTCACGTTCTAGTTCCATGAAAAAATCAAAGTTGTTCAGTAGTTAATATCTTTTCTACCCAAATATCCTATTAATTAAAGAACTGTGCTCTACTCTTTTCCTCCAGGACCCCAAACCTCATAAATTTTCGTTCTTTGGGTTCAAAGTGATCTCAAATTCATTTCTCCCTAATCGGTTAGCTCATTAAGAAACTTTAACCACCTTATGTAACAGCCTTTATGTTAAATAAATTATAATAAGGAATCAATAGTAAAGCAAGCCTGATCAGGAAGAGGATCAAAGCTTTATACACAGATTATTTCTGCATGTCCTTGGAGTGTGATCTCTATGAAATTAAGGGCAGATGCTTAATAGTCTACAAAGTAATTTTTATATTACAAGTACACAGATACATGACCAGTCTCATGTGCATATGGGTTTTCAAACAGCCACCAAAACTGGTAAAAACTCAAATATGTACAGGTAAAAACTCAAAACACTTCAAGTTACTTAAATATCTTTTGGATATTCAAATTTGCAATTGTTTTGTAAGCACTAGCATAAACAAAACACTTCCAACCTTATTTTTCTTAAATAACTGTATTTTTAAATGTTGTATAATCTTTCCTTCATCACTTACATTCTCTAACATGTGATTAAGTAATATAAACTTTCTATATTTCCAGCACTATATAAAACAAGGTTTCTTTTCTGGGAAATTGGCAATGTTTGTATTGGTTTTAATATTTAATGAATGGCACAAATGTGCCAATTCACCACTTCTTGTATGAAAGCATTGGGAAAAATACAGGAGGAAAAAAGGTTTGTTTGTAGAAAAAATTTCACCCAGAACACAAACAATTCTTGCTGAAAGCTTTACTCTTCTCTGGAGTGCCACTTTCTGAAGTGTGTTGGGGGTGCAGCTTTCATTATCTCAGTGATTTGTGAGTAATATCTGCTTTGCATACAAGTGGAAGGAAAGTTTATTCTGGCTGCCAGCTCCACCCAACTTGTGGCCTACAAGTGAAGAAGGCAAGGTTTGGTTTGGTCTGGTGTTGGCTTGGATTTTTTTAATCAGGTATCACCACTAATAACGTTTCTGCAACTGAAACTTGACTTCTAACTTGGTTGATGAAATGGGAGACAGAATATAATAAACATCTTTTTCTTCCACAGTCTTCTTTAGAGCAAATAAATCTACTAAAGCAACAGATTCAGAATGCTTAGGGGTAAGTATCTTCAGAGGGGAACTGACCCTAGAGGGCTGCAAGAAGTGTTCAGCCCTCATAGCTCCCAGTCTTAGTCACCCTTTCTTCCTTGCAGCACCTGATATTATTTGTCTCTGTCCTCAAAATGAGAAAATAGCTCATGGGAATTGTTTATTTGCTGTACCCAAGTAATCAAGCTTCAGAAACAAATGAATACAACAGAACAAGTGGAAACAGATCAGCTCGCTTTTTCTGTAAGCTTATATTTTATTGTCACAGCAAACCTGAGTCTCATCACCTGCTATTTTCAATCATCTGGTGGAGAAAGGGCACTTGCTGTTCAGGCTTTCTGGTACACACAGGGACTGGAGCTGGTATGCACAGGGAACTGATACTCTGATTTCGTTCTGTTATAAAAACTTCCTTTATAATAGTTATAATTTTCATTTGGAGTGCAGGTGTTTTCCATTTTCAAATGTTTCAAACTTATTTTAATATGAATGTGTTTAAATATTTTTATGTGGTTCAAAAATTGACCGTTTTAATTTTAGAAAAAGAAGATTAAATGCTGTTATCTTAACTGGGCACTGTGGCTAGCCATCACAATTTTTATAATCCTGCACCTTCTGTGTTTCCCTAAATTGTTGGTCCACTCTACAGTTACTGAAAGTTTTGTGTAAAGATCTCTGGTGTTCAAAACCTCTCTCCAAAGACTGGTTTTTACTCACATATATACAGAAAGCTATTGCTGCATACATGATGCCAGGAAGTGAGGATAGAGATTTTTCAAATACCATTATAAAGACGCAACTGTTTCCAAGTGTCTAATCTAGCAAGTCCAGGTCATTCTAAATTATCATCTATGCCATAATAATACTCAGCCCTGAGGCTGATCTGCAATCTTAATTAAAATGTTGTGAAGTCAGTTCACAATAATGGATTAATTATCTGTGGTAGTGTCCCTAAATTTCAGAGAAAGAGACTCACTTCTCAATTGGCATGCACTCAGCAGAAGTACATTGATGGTTATCATGGCTGAGCTGACAGCTAAATAGATTTTATTGCTGCAGGAACCCAGTCAGGCCCAGTTACTGCTGCTCTAAATCCTATGCTTTTATTGACTCTCTGAACTGCGTTTATGAAGCTTCAGAGAGCCAGTGTTCTTAAAAAGTTCTCAAACAACGTCACCTTGTACAGAAGACTCACACTGGAACTTAAGATTTTAGGTGCTCTCAATATCTTTACAAAGCAAGCATGTATGCGTGTTATGGCTGGAGACCTTGAAAATTATTTTTGTTTCATTTCTTAAAGTTTTATTGTACTGAGTGAATCTGGGTAATAGCAGAAAAATAATTTCAAAATATGATACTTATTACTCTGCAAACATCAGTTTTCAGATCAACATCTGGAGAGAGAGAAATGGTTGATAGATACAAAACTATCTTCTCACACATAGAATTCTGCAAGAAACAAAACTTTCTGAGCTTCTGGTAATTAGAATTATAGGTCATAAAAATATTTCCCAAATACTGTCACCAGTATAATGTCTTGTGTACCAGTGTTTCTCCTCCCATATTTATAGCTTCTTCTTCCACTTAGCCTCAGTCTCAAAAGTTGCTGCACAACAAAAGTTTATACAGTTTATTAAGGCAAATAGAACACAATCAATGTCTTGATCTGAGTTTGATTAGCCTCCCCTTAAACAGATGGCAAAATCAAGCACCATGTGAGACAGAGCCTTCCTTTCCAGAGTTATCCTGCTCAATGCTTTACCCACCCATCACCCAGCGAGGAGTGCTGCCTTGCTCTGCTGGGTTGCCTGAGCTCTCTCTCACGTTCTAGTTCTAGTCCAGGAGAGGCTGGGCTCTCTCTTTCATCCAGACCATTTGGGTTAAAAGGCACCCCACTGATCTACATTAGGAATCACATGCCCATGCCCAATCACGTCTTTATTTTACAATTTTCAGTTTATTTGCTTGGTGACTTAATATTTTCATAAGGAACTTTCATGCCTTCTCTCATTTAATTATATTTTTGCTCTTATATGAGAGAACCAGGACAGGAAATTTCTTTGTTTTATTTTTTCATATATGCTTATTTCATCATTCATTTTTCCTATACATCCCTGGTTTCCATTCTTTCCTTTCAGAAAAAAAATTGCAGTCCTTTTACATTCCTATTAGTTCTTCAATGCCCTTGAACATTCTTATTTTGTATGAATACCCTCTATTTAATCTTTATTTATTTTTTACAGTGGTTAGAAAATTAATTTTGCATTTAACAAATTATTTACAGGTATTTGGCCTCCTCTATATTCCCAGTTTTAAAGTTTCTTCAATTTTTTAAATACATTGAGCAGATTATTTTTCTGAAACTGCATAACTGATTTATTAATCATTAACCTTTGGATATTTGTCATTACAGTCCTTGTAGGACTGCCATCAAACACCTGAAAAGCAGATCTCCTGTGTGAATAGATAAAGTATGAATAGATCAAATACATTCTATGAATAATATTACAGCCAAATGGTAACTTTAAATAGCACAAATTATTCATAGATGGGGACATTTTGAAAATAAGGCTCTATGACTTAAGTAATTTAAAAGTTTGTGAAAATTAAGATTTTTAAATTCTTAGATCGTAAAGAATACATCTCTTCATCTCTTCTCATTCAATAGCTGTATAAATTCAATGTGAATGGTTTCAATGCAGATGAACAGGAATACATTGAACACTACACTCATAAGGAAAAAACCTTTAAAATTAGATGTTTATATTAAACTTCTTAATGTTTGTTGTATATCAAGAACAGAGGAAGGAAACAAAAAATTACCTGGCTATCTAAGCTATTTCCAGGGATTTTAGACAATCCCTGAAAAGCCTCTAATACCTTTCAGGTTCAAAGTGCTACCTAAGTCCTTTAGGCATCTTTAGAAATGTTACCCTTAGAAAAATGGTGAGTTATGCAAAGACACACCTCCTTCTACTGAAACTGAAACAATGGGTGTAAGATTGTAATTTTAAGCAGTAATTTAAAAGATGGAATGTTAAACAATAATAACTCAACCAGCTCTAGTCACATAATAACCTTTCCTGCCTCTTCTTTCCTTCTCCTTTTTTTTCCCTTCAGCATTTCCCTATAAAACTGCAAGTCTCTTCCAAAATAAAATTAAATGGGGCAGTAGATGTTCAAAGGTATTATTAATGTTCCTGTCAGAGTAGTTTCTTGTCTGCTGGGAAATTGCTCATTTATGGTGAACCAGACCTCGCCTATACATGGAGCTTTATAAGCTAAAAAAAGTTCCCTTCTCAATAATAAAGAAAGAACTTTGAAATAATGCATTAAAAATGTCACTGAGGGCACTGTTGATGACTAATGAGTGACTTGAAAAGGATGAGTGCAATGTTTAGTCTTATAAGATTATTTATTGACTGACTTTTACCTTTTATCTATTTTTTGATTAACCTTTTTTGAAATATAAGAATTACTCTGTGTCTGTCACCATGTTTATGAGGTTTTGGTGCTAGAGATTAATGGATGAAGATATAACACAAAAGATTTTTTTCTCTTTTCTTATTACATTTTAAAGGGGAAATAAGTCACTGTTCCCAGTGCTTCATCTATGCTAATGGCAGCCTGCATACTTGCAGTTACTTGCAGGCATCAGTTTTCCTTTTTTATCACAAACTTGGTATCCACAACCTTCTTTTAAACAGAAAACCCAACTATTTCTATGAATAATAACTTGTGCTTAAAATGTGCATTTTTGTAATTGCCTTGGTTAAATGTTTAGGTTAATTTAAATTAGATAACAATCTCATATATTTAACAAAATAATTCATAACAAGCCCTTCACGGGAAATAAACAAATTAGGATAGTCAGAAATTGCATGAAGAATTCAATGGTAACGCAAAACAAACCCACAACTTTGATCCTTCCTCTTGACAGAACTAAGAAAAGCCAGCTTCAAATTTTTCCATAATATCCAGAGAATAAGACACATTTGATTTCTCAGCAACAGGCACAAAGTTGGCATTTCAGTGAGAACAAACGACACTGAGCAGGAATAGGACGATTATACCTTTATGGTGAGTAATGAAGCAGTCTCATGCTCATGAAGCGAAACTGGTGACAAAAGTGAGAAGAATGCAACTGGCAAGATCAGGGAGGCAGTGAAGGAGGATATGCACCTCACACACACTAGCTCAATGTCATCCCGGCCTGGATCAGCAATGGTGTGGCCAGCAGGGCTACAGAAGTGATTGTCCCCCTGTACTCAGCACTGGTGAGGCCACACCTCAGATCCTGTGTCCAGTTCTGGGCCCCTCACTGCAGGAAAGACACTGAGGGGCTGGAGGGTGTCCAGAGAACGGCAGCAAGGCTGGGGAAGGGTCTGGAGCACAAGTCATGAAGAACAGCTGAGGGAACTGAGGTTATTTGACCTGGAGAAAAGAAGGCTCAGGGGAGACCCTACTGCTCTCTACACCTGCCTGAAAGGAGGCTGCAGAGAAATGGGGGTTGGTCTCTTCTCCCAGGCTGCTGGTGACAGGACAAGAAATACCTTCACATTGAGCCAGAGGAGATTTAGGCTGGATCTTAGGAAAAATATCTTCAATGAAGGGCTGTTCAGACATTGGAATAGCCTGCCTAGGGCAGTGATGTAATAACCATCCTGAAAGTATTGAAAAAGCATGCAGATATGGCACTTGAAAGCATGATTTAGAGGTGAACATGGCAGTCTCAGGTTAACAGTGAGACTCAATGACTTAAGTGGTCATTTCCTACCTCAATGACTCTGCGAGTCTATGTCGTTTAGAGGGAAAAAAAGAGCAGAAAATTAAAAGGAAAAAAAGGAAACATTTCAATGTTTTTGCAGAAGAAAATGTCTCTTGTAACTTATTAGACAAATCTGCTCACTGTGTATAGAATTCTAGTAGAAACTTAGTGAGTAAATTAAGACAAATTTTCATATCTAATGTGGAAATGAATAAAATCTCAGGTAAAATAATTTTAGTAAATACAAAAGCATTTTACAAATCTGAGTTGGTAAAAAGTCAGAAAAAATGTGCTGTTTACTGTGAGATTATCCAACTTTTATTATAGAATTCAGGCCCTTGAACTCTGTCTCATTTTTACTTTTTTTGTTTAGATCAGTATTTTTCACATCTCTAAAAGTACTGTCTCGCTGCTTCCAGAAACCAGGATTTTATACTTTACATTTTTCTCAATTATTTGGTTCTGAATGGCAGGTAGTTTCTTTCTTCTCTTCACTCTGCATATGTCTCTTCCTATTCAATTTCATCTTCTCTCCTCCCATCTCCTCTCCTGTCAATGTGTGGGCTTCTGCTCTTGCAAAATTGCAATAATTTGATTTATTCGCTTCTGCCATGAAAGAGAATTTTTATGAAGTTACAGCGTCTCAGCTGACACAGAATGGCTTTTTAGCTCCAGCAATTTGTTTGTGGGTCTAAGTCTTTGTATTTCTTTTTAAGCTTTTTTCAAATATTTTAAAAATCTAGTGAAGTTCATACGTTGTAATCTGTCTCTTATTGGAGGTATCAAACCACACACTTTAGTTTTTTCATCAGTAGTCTCATTGAAACTATCAGGACAGTTTACATACCTGAGCTTCAATAAGAGCTTTATAAACCTTCTGAGAGAGGTATCAATACCACATTACTTTCCAGTGTCTGAACTGCCACACTGCTCTCTGTCTGCCTCAGTTTCCATGCTTTCATCTTCCTTCCTCTCTCAGGGGACATCTACAAGTCTACACAGCTGCCATAACTACCACTAGACTTGTGCTAACTGATCTGAGATGAAGAATTCTCAGGGATAGAGCTGTGCTTATTGCATGCAAGAATATTAGTGTGGGAGAGAAGAGAGATAAAAAGACTAACTCTGTAGGTTGCTCTTCAAGAATTTGTCAGGGATATGCAACACAGAGATTCATGGAGATCCTAGTCCCAGGAAATTTGAGATAAATACGCAAAAGTGATACAATTTTCAGTGGAATCACTGGGAAAAAACTCTCAAATTGCTCCAGCATATGTGGGTTTTGCATATACACAGGGAAATTAAATTCAAGTTCTGGCTCATAATCTCTTTCATATGAACAAGTAACACTGCTCCTTGTGAGTGGTGCAGCTGGGGGTTGATCTTATTTTTCATGGATAAAGGAGACTACAAAAATGTCTTAATGTAATAAAATTAAAACCTGAAATAGATTGATCTTTGTAGCAGACAGGAAAGCACATACCTCTGCTTAGAACAGAGATTTAAGAACCTGTGTCATACTCTTTTTTTTTTTCGTTTTATACCCAGAACATCTGTGAGTCTTTGCACAGCCTCGTAGTTCTTACCATGAGATCTTCTGTGTGAGAAGTTTGTTTTGATGGATGTCCCCTCTAATTAGGTTATGCAGTGCTGATTTTACCCTGCCTTAATACTTTTTTAAGGAAATACTCCAATGAAATGTAGTCCAACACAGCCTAAGGTACTATACACCAAAAGAACCACCGACCTCTTCAACTGTGCTCCTCTAGTGCTCAGTAAATGTGATGTCATTAAACAGAGCTAAGAGTTGGAATGTAAAGAAGGGTGAGCAGAGTTGCAGACCTGAATTTGGCCATATGGCACTCTTGGAGACTGCTACCATTGCTCAGCTGATACACAATAATTAAAGTGAATTTCATTGTGTGTAAATCCCTTAAATGCTTCCTAAATCTCTCAGAAAGATGCTGGCAGAATGATATGTACTAATGTACTGCTTTCCTGCCTCTACAACACTTTTACAATTATAACCAGATTTCTTCTTTGGTTCAGTACTGCCCTTAACATTCTGATTGTTTTCCATAGCTACAAGTCATGATCTGTATTCTCTTCCTGTTGTGAAACATGACAGAGTATGCGTCTGTCCAATTAACAACATCAGACTCATGTCTTATCTTTCTACAGTGGAACATACTCCATTGTGAGGATGCAAGGGAACTGAGTTTGTGATGTCTTGTACAACACTGTGAAGATTAATGTACACTGCTGAATCTCTGACTACAGGGGTTCCCACTGGACAACATGATGGGAACAGTAGGATATTTTGTTATCTATGGCCATGACATTATGTCCTAGTTTCACGCACCACAATACACAGAAGTTGATCTACTCAGAGAAGTTACTTACAGAAATGATGTAGGTGGAATAGCACAAAGACAAAAATTATTTGATCAAAATGAATATCCCATGATTCTTCCTAAGAAAGCGTGTTGTTTGGCAATTACATTAAACAACTTCCCAAAAACTGGCCCCTTGCAGATATGTGCTACTCTGCATGATTCTGAATGTCAGGTGCTCTCAGTGGTTCTCACCTCCACCTAGCTTCCAGGCATTCTATGAAATTCTCAATATGGCTACACAATATGGCTGTGTAATATATTTCTACTGTGATTCCTGGTATTTGTCATGATCAGACACTGAGCTGGGTTAAAAGGCATTAAGTACAATGCTTGCTCGTATAGTTTCTCTTAGATGTCAGACTGGATCCTTCACACCCTTTTATCTCCCTTGCTCTGCTGTTTTCTTTCTATGGTGAAAGACTTTCCAATGGCTCTACTTTGGTCTTGGTCTTTACTGTCATAGGGCCTTTTAACATGCAGGTTAAAGCTCTCCTTTCCATAACTAGAGCCAACAGAGGAGGTTTCATTCTGAAGTTGCTTTAATGATAAAGCAACGTCTTCTCAGCAATTCAGCAGTATTTCAGAAAGGCATCAGAAATTTTTTAAAAATGGCCTGTTGAATAGGCTGAACTGGATTTTAGAGCCACTCCTGCTAGATTTCTTCTGCCATATATTGGAGGAAGGGTATTATTGATCTAGTATTGAGTGGAATTTTAGTATTTTAGAATAAAAGTATTTTCCAAGATAAAAATTATTTTGAAACTAATGCATGAGACAGAGCGCAAGATGAATAGAGAGGATTTTTTTTTCCACAAAAGCCCTATAAAGACAATCTTTATGTGTTTGCACACTCAAAACAAAAAGAAAAAAAAGGAAAAGAAAAATAAAAAGCCCTGGATGCAGTGTAGTTAGCTCTAGAGTCTCTATCACAGTACCAATTCTGAGCTGTCAGAAGGCTGCTCTATTTTATTCTTTTTTTTCTCTCTCTGTGTGACACATTTTAGCTTTCTACAAAAAGGGAATAAAGGGGAAGCAGCTCCGGCTAGCCTTGGAAAAGCTATTTAGCTTGCATATTGTGGAACTGTCTTCCCTAGCTAGTTACTGCCATTTTATAACACTGCAGCATATTGGATCAAAGACTAGAACTGCCACCTCCTGTTTACAATGGGCTGGAGCAGTCACAGAATTGTCAGGGCTACTTTCTGTCTCGGTGTGACTGGAAATAAGACTGAAAACGGTAGGTTGCTACCAACAGGTTAATTTCTTTTTTGTTATTTAATTTTTGGCTTTCACCTGCAATGTCAATGCAAGTAAAGCTAAAAATATTTAACCCAGAAGGGCAAGTATCTTTTTTAATCCTTTCAAATATTCTTGAGTATACCTGGGATAACAGGCACAAATATGCATGCAATACTATTGTTTCAGAGATAATTTCAAAGGCAAAACCACTGAGCCAGGAAAAAAACCCCTAAAAATAATCCTTGAAATGTGTTCTAGATTTTTAATATATGTTATGCTGAGACAAGAGCTGTTAGACTGCATAAACACTATGTCCCAAGACTTAGAAAGATTATTTTTGTAGCTCTGCCAGTACCAAATTTTTGTAAGAGTCATTGGTGATTTTCATTTTGCAGTGACAATATGGTGTTTAAAAATATCAATTGACTGATTAGAATACTTCCTTTTAAAAGTGAAATTGCATTCCACATATCTGGAGGGTGTTATCTGGGGGCTCTGGTAGAATAAGAAGCATTTGACAGGCAGATTTCTAGTTTATATATCTGATTTACCTTTCCAGCTTTAAGAAACTAATTTTGTTGCTTATACTCACAAAAAAAGAGACATAGAGAAGAGAGACAACAGACTGCAATTTTCACACTGGAGTGAAATACAAACTTTTAGATTCCCATCACTGTGTCTGTTAATTCAGGTACCTTAGCAAGAAGATGTGCATATGCCTCTAAAGTTGGGTTTTCAAGAGACAAAAGAAACACAAACAAGAAACATGGGTACTCACCATGTTCTTATAACACCAGCTAAGGTAAGAGATCTGTGTCTTTCTTCTGTGTCACTTCTTATATCCCTTAAACAAACAATCTCATTCCTTTTCCTGCATGTGCCTTGTGCAAGACCTAGGAATTGCATCATTGCTCCCATTTAGTGTTGCTAGTTGGTTACTTAGGGGTGCACACTGTAATGTGAAAAATAATGGGATAAAGATGAAGCTGATCTGCTGCTCTCTTTCTTACAGTGGGCTTTGACGTATGCTGAGATCAGAGAGCAAGATGCATGCTGCATGGGACCAAGGATCTTAGGAGGATATTTGGTATCTGTAATATACCGTCTGCACGTGATTTAAGTCACTCTCCAAGGTGCAGCCCTTCTGCTTATTTATTCTGTGGTTTTTATTGAAAGGCTGACTTGTATGTGCAAGCATCAGTTTGTGGACTCAGCAATGACTTAAGGGCTATTGTCTAGAGACTTCTAAGGGGTTTTTGCAGCCTGTACAGGTCCCCTTTTTCCTTCATGGTCCAACTAGAAGTGCTTATAATTTTAGTTTCAGAAGTTTCTGCTTTAATGCTGGTGGTGACTGTGCATCCATCGCCATCATGCACACTGGATGTGTAATATTTAAAGGGATTGAACTTTGGCAGTACTGTTTCCTTAGGTCTCACAATGGTGTATATAAAACAGAGTATGAACTATTTGGTACCTTATATAGTCTGGTATATTGAAAAAAAAAATTGACACACTGCTAAGTACATATTTTGTAGAACTTTTACAAAACTGGATCAAAAGTTGCATTTGCATCTCCCTTCCTTTTTTTTTTTTTTTTTTTTTGGTGCATGTGTGAATGAAAGTATACATATATATATCTGTAATGTATTTGGGACTGAAAAGTATACAAATTTTTTCTTAAATATTTTCTGCTTTCTGCGTTGAGAGATCCTTAGGTTAGTAAAATCTATTCAACATTTTTTCTAAACTCACCTTCAAAAATGAAGAGACACAAGACTGCGTTTTGGGTCTGTTAATAGAACAAGAAACTATGTCAATGGAAACTAATTCAAGAAGAAAACCTGGTGCTCAGAACATAAACAGAACTTAGAAATGCAGATCCTAGAACTTCCAGCCTGCTTCAGTATCATAATAAATTAGACTGATTATAATTACTACCTAGCTATAACTGTATCTTTTCATTAATTATCTTTTCTCACAGACATGTAGGCTCACACATTGATGCATTAACATTCAGGCCAGCCATGTTTTTTAATATTCTTTTTCAAGCCTTGGTATCCTTGTGTGTATTTGCTCAAAAGAGAAGCCAAGATGAACCATTTACTTTCTCTGTATTTACCAAAATTTATTAAATTAGTGGTGCAAAGAACACTTACTTCACACCTGCACATCAGACCCACTTCAAGTAATATTCTAGTACCATTCCTGCTACTCCTTCTTGCCTTGTATAATTATTTTAAATATCTTCTTATAGTTCCTCTCTATGTGAAACTGTTTAAAATAAAGGAAGAAAAGAACTCTGGAGGTTACAGGAGCACTCCAGAATAGCTTTCTCTGCCTCAAGTCTCCAATTGGAGAAATTATTTCTCATTGATGACTCAACTCTCACTGAATTTTTGAAACATTTCAACATGGAACTGAAAAAGCTACTCTACAAGGAAAGGAACTGTGTCCTTGCCATGTAGTGGACAGGTGAATTACATTCAGCCATTTCTTTCCTCTTTTCTTCTAACTGCAGTCTGCAAGCCCTCTTTCAGCAATATTATCCCAGAGGACAGAAAAAAAATCCCTGAAATGTTTGTTAGATCAAAGGCATTCTTTAAAAAAAGAAAATATATTAATTTGAATACTGTTACTTAGGCAACAACAGAGACTCAGCATAGCTTATCACTTACTAAGAAGGAAAATTGCTCCAGGTACATGTAAATCTAGTTCATGTAATTTCTTATGGTCTAGGAAAGCTACCAGTTAATCCCAGACCACCTGGTCAGGCTCTCTCTTGTTTTTGAACCTAACAACTTAGTTAAACATCTGGTCCAGTCGAGAAAAAATAAGGAAAAAAAGGTCTAGCTGGGTCGCTCTCTCTCTCTTCATAAATAAGAGTAAAGTCAGGCATTCCTTAACTATTTCACCTGTGATTTGGATTTCATTTTTCTTTTGAGAGAACAGACATGGTGGGATGATGACTTTAAAATCCCTTCCCTGTGTTGATATTTATAAACCACAGAGGGTGGAGGTTAAGCTCTGGTTCTGTTTTCAACGGCTTCTCTCATCAGCCAAGGTCAGGAGCTGGGCTCCTGAGGGACCTTGGGTTCATGGTTTTATTGCCAATGAGTAATGCCTTGAAACTGCATCCAGTTCTGCACTTCAGAAGTTTATGTGGTGCTGTTTTTAGTATCTTGATTAAAACTTAGTAGTAAACATAAAGCAACTCTCCTGTCACTATATATTTTCAAGTTTTATTATTTTTTCACCACTCCTCTTTATGATCAGAGTAATAAATGCACCTATACAGGTTTTTCCCTGACATTTTATGCTTCTGACTCCACAAATAAAATCTGCTATAGAAATGCTGAAACAATGTTTCAGGCAGTCAAATAAGCAGAATGACCTTATTAAATTGGTGTTTTTCAATATTAAAAGTAAGACTTTTTAGATAAAATATGCAATTCACCAGTTTTGTGTTTTCTTTTTTTTTTCTTTTTCCTTTTTCTCTTTTTTCTTTTTTCATTCAGTAAAAGAAAACCTGGAATTGCTCACCTCCACCTGCAAATAAATGTGGAAGGAAGCAGCCTGGACAGATTTACCTTTACAGAACATAATTATGATAATAGCTACACATATATTTATTTAAGATTACCCCTATTCTTGGCATTTTCTTAAAGATTTGTGGAACTCCTAGCATTTTCTCTTCCTTATTTTTTTTCTCCTGGTAGTGCAGTGTGATGATCAGGTTCAGGGTCTAATGAGGCAGCCATTCCGAACACGTAGAGACAAAGAAGAGGTTTCCCTGGCAACGAGGACCATGCCAGAGCTCTCAGAACAGTTATTTCCCCTGCATTCAGGTTCCTTTTCTGTTTAGGATGCTTATTAGGGTGAGTTCACAGGGAAGGCCTGGCAAGCTTTTCAGAGATTACAGCTCCTAAATATACACAACAAAATACAGCTAAGGCTATGATTTATGAGTAAACTAAAAAGTGGTAAGCTGACACGTATTTTTTTCATTTTTATCTTTTTTGATAGATTCTTAAAACAACAATGACTACAAGTTCATTACAAATGTCTAAAGCTATTAAATACTGCACATATCTCTTTAGAACTTCATTGGTCTCAGCAAAATTTGTGTGAGTTCACTGAATTCTGAGCCATATTTCTGCTGTCACTAGAATAAGCATTGATCAAGGTTTTAGATCTGAAACACACATGAATTTAAGCACATAGAGATGTGATGAAATATGTAGAAATGTATTTAATATAACTTGAATTTAAATCTGTTTCAATGTAGCGAAAAATTACAGTAATAAAGTATTGAAATATTAGATATTTTTTACTATTTAAAAGTAAAATGAAAGTACAATTAAATTAAATTCTTTAGTTCAAATCTTTACTTGCATCTGAAATGTACAAGCCTTTTATGATGAAGACTTCTGAAATCAGATTAAGAGACGAGCTTTTCCACATCCTTACAAGTTCTTGACAGAACTGAGGAGATTAGTACACCACCCAGCCCAAAGCTTGGTCAGTATCCCGAAATCATTCATGCAGGGATCCAACTCAGCAGAGAGTTTTGATCTGGAAAATGTTTTCAAAGTGAACTTTCTCACACACCTCAAACATACAACAGCAATTGCTACTTCATGTACATCAGAAGCATTAATCTCATGTCCATGATATCCACTGGAGAGATGGAAAAAAATAGTCCAGGTTGGAAGGGACCTACAAAAATCAGCTAGTCAATCTGATAAAAACATGTATTTAATTCCACCATCATCAAGCAAGAATTCAAACCAACCAGCTAGCTATCTTGCCCTTCCTTCCTTCCTTCCTTCCTTCCTTCCTTCCTTCCTTCCTTCCTTCCGCCACTTCCTTCCTTCCTTCCGCCACTTCCTTCCTTCCTTCCTTCCTTCCTTCCTTCCTTCCTTCCTTCCTTCCTTCCTTCCTTCCTTCCTTCCTTCCTTCCTTCCTTCCTTCCTTCCTTCCTTCCTTCCTTCCTTCCTTCCTTCCTTCCTTCCGCCACTTCCTTCCGCCACTTCCTTCCGCCACTTCCTTCCGCCACTTCCTTCCGCCACTTCCTTCCGCCACTTCCTTCCGCCACTTCCTTCCTTCCGCCACTTCCTTCCTTCCGCCACTTCCTTCCTTCCTTCCGCCACTTCCTTCCTTCCTTCCTTCCTTCCTTCCTTCCTTCCTTCCTTCCTTCCTTCCTTCCTTCCTTCCTTCCTTCCTTCCTTCCTTCCTTCCTTCCTTCCTTCCTTCCTTCCTTCCTTCCTTCCTTCCTTCCTTCCTTCCTTCCTTCCTTCCGCCACTTCCTTCCTTCCGCCACTTCCTTCCTTCCTTCCGCCACTTCCTTCCGCCACTTCCTTCCTTCCTTCCGCCACTTCCTTCCGCCACTTCCTTCCTTCCTTCCTTCCGCCACTTCCTTCCTTCCTTCCTTCCGCCACTTCCTTCCGCCACTTCCTTCCGCCACTTCCTTCCGCCACTTCCTTCCGCCACTTCCTTCCTTCCTTCCTTCCGCCACTTCCTTCCTTCCTTCCTTCCGCCACTTCCTTCCTTCCGCCACTTCCTTCCTTCCGCCACTTCCTTCCTTCCGCCACTTCCTTCCGCCACTTCCTTCCTTCCGCCACTTCCTTCCGCCACTTCCTTCCTTCCTTCCGCCACTTCCTTCCTTCCTTCCGCCACTTCCTTCTGCCACTTCCTTCCTTCCTTCCTTCCTTCCTTCCTTCCTTCCTTCCTTCCTTCCTTCCTTCCTTCCTTCCTTCCTTCCTTCCTTCCTTCCTTCCTTCCTTCCTTCCTTCCTTCCTTCCTTCCTTCCGCCACTTCCTTCCTTCCGCCACTTCCTTCCTTCCGCCACTTCCTTCCTTCCTTCCGCCACTTCCTTCCTTCCTTCCTTCCTTCCTTCCTTCCTTCCTTCCTTCCTTCCTTCCTTCCGCCACTTCCTTCCTTCCTTCCGCCACTTCCTTCCTTCCGCCACTTCCTTCCTTCCGCCACTTCCTTCCTTCCTTCCTTCCGCCACTTCCTTCCTTCCGCCACTTCCTTCCTTCCGCCACTTCCTTCCGCCACTTCCTTCCTTCCGCCACTTCCTTCCTTCCTTCCTTCCTTCCTTCCTTCCTTCCTTCCTTCCTTCCTTCCTTCCTTCCTTCCTTCCTTCCTTCCTTCCTTCCTTCCTTCCTTCCGCCACTTCCTTCCTTCCTTCCTTCCTTCCGCCACTTCCTTCTGCCACTTCCTTCCTTCCTTCCTTCCTTCCTTCCTTCCTTCCTTCCTTCCTTCCTTCCTTCCTTCCTTCCTTCCTTCCTTCCTTCCTTCCTTCCTTCCTTCCTTCCTTCCTTCCTTCCTTCCTTCCTTCCTTCCGCCACTTCCCCCACTTCCCCCACTTCCCCCACTTCCGCCACTTCCTTCCGCCACTTCCTTCCGCCACTTCCCTCCCTCCCTCTCTCTCTTTTCTTTTCTTTCTTTCTTCCTTTCCTTTTCTCCCTTCCTTCCCCCTTTGCCTTCTGTCCTTCCTCCTCTCCTCTTGTCCTAATACATGCTACATCACTGTATGAAGCAATGGTCAAGCAAATGTTTGAATATTCTGAGGCAATAGAAAGGACTGAAGGACTGTTTCTGGACAGAACTGCAACTAGCTAACTTTTACTGCAGTCATCATTTCATCTGCCAGTAGCTGAACTTTTAAATCATTTATCCAGCTCATTAAAAAAAAAATTAATATATATATATATGTCTACACACACACACACACACACATATATCCAGAGCACTTTAAAGTCCTCCAAGCTAAAATTCAAGCATTAGGATCCCAAGAGGAAAAATCCTCCCTACAGCCTTGAGTAAAGAACCTAAAAGGCAGAACTTAATCTCTCTCTCTTCATTATTCACTATTGATGATCTGTAGGAAGCTACATAGTGTCTGTGCATACTGAGTGGAGTCTTGCATATTTAGAGAGGACCCTAGGCAGTTGCTTCTTCTGGGATGTTAAACGGATGGCAACTAACTCCTCATGTCTGTGAGACAGGAAGGTTTTCTAACTGTCCTGGAATAAACAGGAGCCTTAAAAACAAGCTCTGCAAAGTCCCTTGTATCAGACACTAACCAAATCACTTGTCACAAGTTCAGCTGGGATTGATAGGCCTGGGAAGAGATTGCTTGACTCTTCTTTATATCCTGTCTCATATTCAATTCCATTATATGTAAAGTAAGGCAGTTGCAAAATAGTGAGAAACTAAGAAAAATAAAAAATGAGAAATAGGAGTAAAAATAAATTAAAAAGTGGGATCTTGCTTTGAGCCTGTAAGGAAGATATTTTCATTTTTTTCTCCTGTGAAGATTGCAAAGGAAACTCATTTCAGCTTTGTAAGACCACAACGATTGCTTCAGACACAAAATGAATCAAGCCTCTTGTTGGATTATGTGGGTGGTATTTCCACTCTTCCCTAGTGGGATAATTCACAGCCTGCAGCTGTGGCATGAAAACTTAAATATTTTTTCTCTTTCTGTCTGGATTTAAAAGGAAGGACCTGCATTCATTTGCTGTTTTAAAGAAAAAGGAAAAAGAAATTGAAGGCCCATTAAAGATTAGTAGTGTGAAACAGAGCAGTCATAAAACAAAACTGCACAAACAAAGGAATTAATTTGCATCTTTCTAAGCAGTTATGGTCTAGTATTTGAAAGTGAATGAGAAGATATGTACTTGCCCAGGTGTATTAATAACAAGATAATGGTAGTAAACAACCCCTTTTGTACTGCTAAGAATCATGACTCTTTACTTACCTGCTCTTAAAGAATTGTTTTCCTTTTATACAACAAAATTTTTAGTAGTATTATTACCTATGAAAGCAATTTTCTTGGATTCTTTGTGTGCAATTCAAACATATTAGATAATACATAAACTATACATTTGCTATTCTGTATCACTAAAAACTCTTTGCAAATTCCCAGCAGAACTTAATTTCCAAGTACATTTTTATTAGTCTAGGAATATCTTCTCCAAGGAAAAAAAAAAAAAAAAAAACAAAAACAACAAACCAAAACAAACAAGATCCATAGCAACAAAAAAAAAAACCCCAAACAAGCAAACTTGAATTCAATGCTTCTCTTCTCGCTAATACAACATAAAGTTGATCTTCCATGACACATTTCTTAAAAGCTGCATTAAAGTTTTTCCATACGCTGTAAATTATTTTCTTTCCTTAATAGCTTGTTGTACTGTTTGCCACTACAATGACTAGGAAATCACTATTAACACTTAAGCTAATTAAGGTTTTCAGAAAACATTGGTTACGTTGTTCTCATTAGCAGACTTTAAAAAAAATACTTTTCAGATATATGAAAAAGAAGATTGCTTTTAAATCTCAAGAAATGAATGTAAGTGTTCATATTCTGGTACATTAACAGTTTGTTCCAGTACATTGATATTTTATGTGGAAATCCTACTCTGCAATTAATATGCTTGATGCAAATTGAAAAACCCATAATCCATCCTTTTCTATTGTATTGTAAGAGCACACTATTATTGAGAAGCTACAGGGTATCAGAACCATTTTTTTAAACTTGAATGCCCATTACCTTAAATCTGCATATAAAATAGTTTGCTTTCATAGTAGGTAATATATAACTGACTTTACCATGATACAAATGAAAATATAACAAAAAACAGTAATAACAATAATAATCATTAGTCCACTCTGTTTCACCTCCACAATTACATATTTTAGCATTAGTAAATAAAAATAGCTTAAAATTAAACACAAAAACTTAATTAAATATCTGGCTGTTCTAGATAATGAGATATCGCCATGGTCACCTAATGTGTTAAGTTTGAAAATAGCTTGGTCTTTATTATATTTTTGGAAATTTCCCAAATCTACTGAAAAGCAAAAGTGATATTTTTGAACATAAAATATAAGTTAATAATTATGTAAATGTAAATAAAATATGTCAATGCCACTTACTATCCCCTGGAGACATTTTCAGTTGAGGTGATTGCCAATGATTGATTGATGCTGAGATGTCCTTTCCTGGTCTTTTCCCCTGGGTCATTCATATATTATGAAGGAGCAGGGTTCTGGTGGGTTGACCCTGGCTGGACGACAAGTGCCCAAAAAACCATCCTCTCAGTCCCCTCCTCTGCTGGACGGAGGGAGAGGAAATATTAGGAAAGGTTCACGGGACAAGAACAGAAACGATCACTCACAAATTATTGCCACAGGTAAAACAGTTTCAGTGTGGGGAAATTAGTTTGATTTAGTGCAAATGAAATCAGACAAAGCTAATGAGAACTAAAAACACATCTTCAAAAACATCTCTCCCCCACCCCTCCCTTCTTTCCAGGCTCAACTTAATTTCTAAATTCTCTACCTCTTTCTCAACAGCAGTGCAGGCAGATGGGGAATGTTGTTGTCAGTTCAACACACATTGTCTCAGTCACTGCTTTCTCCTCAGAAGAAGGACTCCTTCACAAACTGCTCCAACAGGAGTCTTATCCACAGGCTTCAATTCTTCACAAACTGCTCCAGCATGGGTCCTTTCCATGTGATGCAGTCCTTCAGGAGCAGTTCCAGCAGTGGGTTTCCCACAGGGTCACAAGTCCTGCCAGCAAACATGCTCCAGCATGGGCTCCTCTTTTCATGGGGCCACATGGCCCTGCAAAGGACCTGATCCAGCTTGGGCTTCTCACTGTTACATCTTCCTTTGGACAGATCCACCCAGTCTGACATGGGGTTCTCCACAGGCTGCAGGTGGATCTCCGCTTCCCCATGGGCCTCCATGAGGCGCAGAGACACAGCCTGCCTCCCCATGGGCTGCACCACGGGCTGCAGGGGAATCTCTGGTGCCTGCAGCTCCTCCTCCTCCTCCTCCTCCTCCTCCTTTACTCACCTTGGTGCCAGCAGAGTTGTTTCTCTCACACATTCTCACTCACCTCTCTGGCTGAAGTTGTCCATACACAGTTTACCACCCATCCCCACCCTCTTTTTGACTGTTACACCCAAAGTTGCCATTGGGCTCTGCCTTGGCCAGCAGTGGGTCTGCCTTGGAGACCGCTGGCACTGGCTCTGTCAAATGTAAGGGAACCTTTCTGGCAGTTTGTTACAGAAGCCACTCCTCTAGCTCCCTGCTAGAGCACCTTGACACACAAACATAATTCCACACCTTGCCACTGTGAATCACTTATTTAAAATTTGTCAGAAAAATCCATATTCATCACACAATCTTCACAAACTTCAATCACGTCATTCACATCCACACCAAACAAGTTGCTGGTCTAGAAATTTTTCCATTAACAATGATGACAAGGTCTCATAGTAATCAGCAGCACAGCAACTTCCTGCAGCTGCCTCATTTATACAGACTGCTGGATACTCCACTGCTAGTACTCCTACTTTAGGTGAAGGGAAATTAAGACCTCATGTATCAAATACCTTGAAAACTCTTTTAAAGCCAGAAAAAGGTTTAATACAAGCAAATAAATAATGTGTAGCAATATATTTATACAATGTAGAGACACCACCTTTGTGTCTGCCATAGAACTCAAGAGATTTTGCTATCTGGTTCATGCAGCAAAAGTAATTGGGATACTGCACAAGATTGTGAAATCAATATCTTCTTTCCAAGGACTGCTCTCTGAACAGAATGCCCTTTCTGGAGACACGGGCAGCTTTCTGGAAACAGAATATTTGTGAGACCATATTCAGAATTCATTTTATCGTTCTTCAGGAGGAAGCTTCTAATTTTCTTCCTTCTACAGAAATTTTCTTCCTTCTACAGACTTTAAAAGTACTGCTGTAATTTGTATATTACAGACCTATCTTGAGCTGGCCTGTATACAGAATATCTAAACCACTGCTCCTGCACTTACCTGGCAACAAATAGTTCATACTTCCTTTCTTTATTTCTTCATACTCTGAAAACAAGGTTTCTTATAAGCATGTGTAATAATACACTCTTGCAGAAGCAATTAAAAATAATGAATTAGTGTGCTGCTTTCGGCTGAGGTGTGTTTACTTTCTTCAGCAGCTAGTGTGGGGTTGTGTTTTGGATTTGTGTAGAGGACAAAATTGAATTAGTTATTGCTGAGCATGCTTTACCCAGAGATGAGCCCTTTTCTGCTTCTTGTACAGCTGTGCTGGGGGAGGTACATGGGAGACTGGAGGTATATGGGAGGTTGGAAGAGCAACCTGTCACAGCCAGGAGAGGTGGCCCCAACTGACCAAAGGGGTATTCCAGACCATGTGGCATCATGCTCAGCATATAAAGTGGTGGGAAAGAGGAAGAGGGGGATGTCTGGAGTGATGGTGTTTGTCTTCCCAAGTCACCATTACATGTGATGGGGCCCTGTTCTCCCAGAGATGGCTGAACACCTTCCTGTCCATAGGAAGTAGTGAATTAATTCCTTGTTCTTCTTTGTTTGTGTGTGCTGCTTTTGCTTCTGCTTTTAAATTGTCTTTGACTCAAGCCAGTTTTTTCATTTTTCCAGCTTTTACCTCTTCAATTCCCCCCTGATCTTGATAGTGGGGTAGTGAGTGAGCAGCTTCTTGGGGCTTGCTTACTGCTTGGACTTAAACCATGACAAACACTCAAAACAGACATCACAAGAACAAAACCACCTTGAGGTGGTAATGAATGGGAAGTGAAGTTTAAGGCTTTGAGGGATGCTGTTGTAGTTACCAAGCGGGAGACTCTAAAATTCTGTTTAATATCATAACTTTTTAAGAAAGCACTTGGAAATTCACAATAATGACCTTTACAGATAGTTTCTTATTCTCTGGAAGTTGTCATCACATCTGAATGTATTTGTGAATGGAGATGTATGTATGGAGATATATGTATGGTTCATACCAACCCATTCCTGCATTTCAAATTATGTAGACATGTAAGAAGATTATTTTTATAGCTAATGCAGCTCTAATCCAAATTTTCCCTTTCCTCTGATTGCAACTTCCTCCTGCAGCTCATCTAGCACTGCTGATCTGTGATTGCTCCTGGTGTATAGGTCTGTTGGAAAAGATTGTCATCCTGAGCAGATAATAGACATGTTCAACTCCAACATCCTCATGAGTCAGAAATGTCTATCAGCCACAACTTTACCCTTAACTTGGTTTAAATTTGGAAAATGTGTATCAAATTGGGAAGGCATTTTATGTTTTAGGTTCTTTATTCCCAACCTCTGAATGACTACTGAACAGATCATTCTTGTAGGGTGCTACAATATGATGTAGCATAGAGTACTACCATGGTTTACTATTCAACAGCACAACCCTGAGACACACTGTGACACCTGTGTCATGGTCAGAGCAGGTGGAGAAAGGAAGGGATCTGCACACTGTAAGGCAGACAGCCACATCTCTATGGCTAAACATCCATTCTGGAGGAAACAAGCTGATAACGTTCACAGTGGCTGTGACTTGTGGCAGAATTGCATTAATTATGTTCTTCACACTTAATAAAACACCAAAATATGAGCCTTAAAATTATCAGTACTCAAAGCAAAAATGAGAACAAAATTTATTGAAGTGATATGTAATTTTAAATGAGATTTTATATAGGATATAGGATCCTTTGCATTCTACTTGCAATTATACATATACAGACTATTTTTCTCTCAGCTTTTCTTCTCCACTCTTCTTCCCCTAACTAGCTGCTGATTTTTTTTCCTCTCTCCTTTTTTCTTTTTTTTTAAAAAGTCCTTCACTCTATCATAGTACTTGTTCCACTTTGTTCCTCTTCCACCATCACACTTCAAAGACTTCCAGGAGTCAGACAGAGTTCTTTCAACAAGGTAACACTTTCCTTCACAGAAAGGAAAAATTCTTCTCTAAGGCAGGAGCAGTGGGAGCAGTCTAGGTACCCTTACCAACCCCTTTTTTTTTTTTTTTTTTTTTTACATATCCTATACTCATCACTGTTGGAAAAGTATGAGACCAATGCAGTGAGCTACAGTTGTTAAGACAGACCATATGATTTATTTATTCTCCTCTCTTCTCCTCACATCACAGAGGGACTCAGTCCCAGACTGAAATGGAATCCAGATCTATCTATCTTTTAGATTTTTTTATATCATTGTTCCCAAATTAAATATTCTGCTTTAAGATATAGAAAATTACTTGCTTTAGAAAATATTTTTTCAGATTATTTATTTTAATAATTCAATATTTTTACAAGCCATATAATTTCAGATTGCTTTTGCACAGAGGAACTTGAGATTTTTATTTAACTGTGTAGTGAAAGCCATCTTAGACTGCCTGACTTCTGAATTTCTTTGGTTTTTTTTAATTATTGAATTTGAGTACTTGTTACACTGGGGTTTTTTTGTGGGTTTGTAGATTCTGATATCCACAAATATTAAAAGACAGTACATGAAGACAGATATTTTATTTCAATTGTACAGTAACTATCTGTAAAGATGTTGTGATGCAAAAATGGTAATGAGGGCTGTCTCAGAGCCAAGCCATGGAAAACACTGTTGTTTTCTGGTTTCTGTAGAGGCTTTAAAATCTTACCAAGCTATTGACATATACAGTTTGACACTGACAGTTCCTGAGGACATTTTATTCACCTGATGGGCTGAATATATTTTATTTGTAAAAAGACAATATGATTATTAAACAGTTTTATTTTGCTTGTTTGATTGTTTTCTGGTTTACGTTAATTTCAGTACATGCTGTATTTTTTTGCAAATTTAGGTAAAACTAGTAAATTACATTATAGCTCTGAACATATACACCTTGAAAAGTCAAACAAACCAGTTTTGACACTCTCTGTAGGAAATTGCAATTGTAGCATACAGTAAGAAGACTTTACAGATAGCGTGTGTTTCAATAAATAAATGTTAAGCAAGGTCGATTTGTTTTTTGGGGTTCTTTTGGGGGGGCTACAGTGATGTCTTCTGTGAGCAGGACCCGGTGTCAGAGCAGGTCAGGCGGATGCCCGAGGAGGCTGAGACCCAGTGGGAAGCAGGTCCTGGCAGGACCCATGGAAACAGGAACCCACACTGGGTTCTCCATCTCTCAGTTCCTTCACTGAGAAGGAGGAGAGTTTGAGTAGTCCTTAGACTGAGGAGGAGGGAGACATAGAGAAAAAGTGTGGTGAACTGATCACATCCCCATTGCCCATCTTTGCTGTGCCACTGGCAGGGAGGACGTGGAGAAAACTGGGAGTGAAGTTGAGCCTTGGGGGAAGGGAAGGGTGGGTGCAAGGGTTTTTAAGATTTGATTTTATCTCTTGTTGTTCTACTCTGATTTGATTGGCAGTAATTGAAACTAATTTCCTCAAGTTGAGTCTATTTTGCCTGTAACTATAATTGTGTGAGTGATCTTTTCCTGTCCTTACCTCAACCTGCAAACCTTTGGTTCTGTATTTTCTACCCTGTACAGCTGAGGAGTGGAGTGGCAGTGCAGCTTTGTAGGGTAGCAGATGTCCAGCCAGGATCAACTCACTACAAAGTTATAGCTGTCATTATTAGGGTTTTTTAACAACTGGTAGGATAATTGTGATTTTTTTAAAAATAAAAAGTTATTCCAAAAGAAATATAAATACAGCTAATCTGAAGCATGAACTATTACAGACATTCTCACAGATTTCCATTAGGTAAATGTTAGTTTCTCCAGTCTTTCTGACAACACACATTTTCTCTTCCCTTTAAATTAATTTTACAGCAGATTACAATTCATAAAACCTCCCTGGGGACTTGAGCTGACTGAAAAAGGAGAGCTGCTGAAACACTATATGAAAGGTGAATACTTTTCATGACTGACACAAACATCTTAGAGACCTTTCCAAATAATTTCAGTTACTGTAGCATGTTCTTTATCTTGAAGAATATTTTGACCCAAACCAAAACCCAAATACTTTGACCCAAACACTCTTTAAGGCTCTGCAAAATTGACTGCTGAGCCAGACTGATTTTTGACAACTAGCTTCACCTTTAAAATTTCCTGTTTTCACGAAACTTAGATTACCTCTATTGGCCAAAGTGTTCTTATGTTTTCTATCTGGTCTAATTAGACCACTGCAATGTTTTCCCAGTAATATATAATGTTTTTATTCTGCTTCTTTTGGATTTTTTTGAGGATTTTTGGCCAGGGTTTTTAAAGACTTTCTGTTGTTTTCTTTATATGTAAGACCCTCCCAATCCTTCTTGCATTGTTCAGTCTCCCGTAGGTGATAAATAAGTGGCTTAGGAGTGTGAAAATTTCATTGGACCTGAATAAGCAAGTCCTCTGATCAAACAAAGCTGAGGGGAGAAAACTGCTCAGGCATTTTCTAGAATCTGGGATTCTAGTAAGCCCTGGCCAACTCTGAGGTACAGACTCAATGTACTGGAAGGCTTTAAAAAGGATAAGGTTATTTTTCTCAGCTATTTTTCTCATGCCACCATCCCCCTGACAACCAGGAGCCTCTCTTTTATGTGGATTAAATCCGTGCCAGCTGCTGTTTTCTCTCAAATTCCCATTCAGTAAACACTGCCTTATTAACAAGACCATATTACTCCCAATCGTTAAAAAGGAAAGTCAAAAATATTGTTATGTAGTTAATTATGATTGTATATTGATGATATCAAATCCTTATTTACCCTAATTTTATAGAGTTCTGTATGTTTGCTTGCTAACAGCATGGTAATTTCAATGAATGGGGAAACATAAAGCCCAGAAACATACACACACAGCCTCTTATTTATGTTTTTGACCTATTTACATTAAGCACAGAGTAAATACACTTTATAATTAACAGAGGGCTAAGCCAAAGTCATCAATATGGGAGAACAAACCCATGTTTTGAAGTCTAGCTCTCCCTGATACTCTAAGGTGGATATGCACAAGATCATTATGTATTCTTCACCACAGGTCAGTTGCTTAGCTACCAGCGAAGTAGAGAACTACTAATTGAAAGTATTCAGTATTGCTGGCAGCATCTGTTACAGGACACTGGTCTTGGAAACACTCAGATATAAATGTTGCAGGGGGATGAATAAAGGAAAAATCCACACAATATAATCTTGCTGAAAATGGCAAATGTCTTCCTTCTGTATTCTAATATATAAATTATCATCAGTAAAATTACATTGATTCTGATGACCATCAAATGCTTGTGTAATGAATTTTGTTGTAGAGATTAGTTATTCACAGAAGTTTTACATGCTGTGGTTATATTTGAGATGCAATTGTTGCAAATACTGGAATAATTTCTTATTTATATAGCTCCATCACATTTCCAAGTGATTCATTACATTCAGGGGGCTCTAGTTAATAGTAGAGCCATTAAAATTTTTCAAAAATACAGTCAAGCACTGGCAAGAATATTATCCTCTCATGAGATCCCTCATTCCTAAAACTCCTGCATTTAGTTCACATGAAACTTAAAACTTTGTAGTGCAACGAGCGTTCCATTTTACCTCAGAGAAGAATTTGACAATACATTATTAACTTTTCACAGTATTCTCCAGTGTAGGTGTTCTTTTTTTATATTTTATTGTTTTTCTTTTGCATTCAGTCTTTTATAACTTCATTTTCTGCCACTGTTAATGTCTGGAATAAAAAGGTTAAGGCCATCCTGTTGGGATAAATGAGAGGCTCTCTTTAATCGATGTCCTCATATCAGACTTTTCAAATGAGACATTTTCAACCTTTACCTTTCAGCTGTCATATTGAAAAAAATAAATTTGGACTAGAATTATGTTCTTCTGAAGTTTTGCATATAAAGTATTAGGAAAACATTCCTTGAAACAAAATCTCAACAGTTTTATTGAGAAAGTTCAGTTAAATTTCTTCCATAGAGAAATGTCTCACTGATAGCTTCACACAAATCCAATTAATCTATATTTCTACAGACAGACAGTTTTTAAAGTTACGGTTGCTCATAATGATGATTCAGTTTATATACAATTTTGTAGATTTGACAGCCCTGTAAGCCAATGAAAGAAACAAGTTTGTTGCATTTATCTGATTTCCAGAGACTTTAAAACTAAAGACAAATCTTCAGACTTTCTGGGCCTACTTGAAATACATTGTCCCAAGATTATCTGTTCAGATAACAGGATTTCATATTTCTTACCTGGAAGGAGAATCCAGAACTTGAGGAAGTAAAACATATTTAATTGACATACTGCCATTTTAATTTAGCACCTTTTTATCTTTTATTAATGGATCAAGTGGGCGATTGTAGAGCTCCAATAATATAACTTGCAACTCAGTAAATCCTTTTAAATTTTGTTGTGAATCTGGAAAAGAATCTCACCCTACTTTTTGCTTAAATGGTACAGTTGTTGACTACAGAGTGGGCCCAGAACTGTTCCTTGGATGCCTCTATGAAAATATCCCTAAACCAAATCACCAGGGAAAGTAACAAGTGCAGCTTGTTGCAGGCAACTTCAGCTCACACAATTGCACCTTCTAAGACATTCAGTCATCCAGTTGAGTATTCAAATATTTATGATTGCATTGCCTTGCAGTCAGGAAAAGGTCCACAATGTAGCTGACACAGTCCTTCTCAGAAGTAGTACGTGATCCTCAGGGAGCACAGCAAACCACCCCAAGAGCAGAACTATGTTTATTATTGTAGGGGGATAGAATATAGGTGGGTGAAGGTACTATAGAAAGTAAACTTACCCCCAGAAGATTTGCAGCTGGGTTAATTATTAAAGATCAGGAGCAGACCTGATGTTAACAGGCCACAGCTGTAAGCCAATAAGAGGAGTGTTATAAAAGAGTGGATTGGTTGGTTGGGGGGAGCTGGAGTCAGTTGGCTGCTGTGAGGGTGAGGAAGAGTCAGTGCCCGGAGGAGCTGCGTACAAGAACCATCAAGGAGGTCTGAAACTCTAGCAATATGGAACCTTTGCAATGTAATGATAATAGAACTCTTGCAATATAATGATGACAACATAATATACCAGGACTATCTTAATTATAACCTATGAATTCAACCAAAATTTCAGTTTTCTCAATCAAATGAATTCTTCTCTAGTAAAACAGTTATAGTTCTAAAAACACTAAAATGTCACTCCTTAGTCTCAGTTAATATTTGACATCCCAAGTTCTAGGGAATACTAGTAATGTCACAGCTTCCTTGCCATCCCATGGGTCTTTCCTGAGATGACTCTACTGTATTTAAGCTGTGCACTTCTCCTGGTTTTCCTTTCTATAACTTCCTCTTTCAAAACTCAATTTTCTATTACATGGAGTAAGTAGATTTAACTTGGAGTAAGTAATTTAACATAATTTTAAGAGAGCAGTTTCTTAGTGATTACTTGCCAGCTGTGCTTAAACCATGACAGTGACTAGTGGTTTTCTTCCCTTCTTATCTTTTTTTAATTCCCTGAAGTCCCTATAGACTATTCAGGGCTCAATAAATCTTTGGTTGCTTCTTAGGTATTCCCATGACATATAAATAATAAAGCTGCTAACATAGAGGACTAAAGTTTATCAGTAAAACCTGTTTTAAGTTTGGGAAATAAGTAAGTGGTGATTGAAGGAAAAAACTACTTTTCATCCAAGCAGATATTAGGCAGAACTTAAACAAGAGCTAATAAAGTTACACTTTTAAAATCACAAGTTATACATAATTTACAAACAGTAATTGGAAAAGGCTCAGCTAATGAGGTCTCTAGACCATTAATAATCTGTTTCAATAACAGAGGATCTCAAAAGACCGGTGAGGAACTGCCACTGTATGTCTGGTTTAATAAGGTAAAACCAATGGCCCAAATAACTATATATTTTTCAGTCTGACCATTTTCACAGATTGAGAAGGATAAATACTGATGGAAATTCAATATAGACATTTTAAAAAAGCTAAATTAATTATTGATTATTAAATCTTTGCATGATTGGAATATGAATAATCACAGAGGGCATGGAGGCTATATAATATGACACTAGGTCATCGTGTCTTCTGTATTTCCCAATTCAACTCATACATCAATAAATTGGAAGGAAAAAAACAACCAAACAAACAAATGACCCACAGCCGATAGAACTGGGTAAGGTTCCAGATGGATGAAAAGATTTTGGCTTAGTTAGGTAGAAAAATAAAGCGTCCAAAGGTTGGTTGTGGAATTTAGACATTTGAAGAAGCAATAACCCATACATTTTAAATATAAGTATGTTACAGTTTCAAATCAAGAATGAGATCAGACTACTTGATCAGGACTTGATTTACAGACTGAAAACTAGCTGTCCCTTTGATTCTCACAAATCAGTCTGCAACAAGGGCCAGCAAGATACCCTTACAACTAAGAAGGTCGACAGCATTCTGGACTGCATTAGGAAGACCACCACCAGCAAGCAGATTTGTGTAGTTGATCCTTCCCTTATATTCACCACTGGTGATATATCTGGAGTGCTGTTCCCTGTGCTAGGTGCCACAGTACAAGAGGCATGAATGTATTGGATAGAGCACAGTGAAGGACTGCTAACATGATTCAAGGATTGCAGCATCATTTAAACTAGGAAAGACTGAGAAATGGGAGTATTTCCCAGGAGAAGAAAGGTTTCAGCAGGATCTTGTTAATGAGTATCAATAATTAATGGCAGAAAATAAGGATGTAGAGGCCAGGAAGATTAACAGGCCTGTGTTACTCTTCTCAGTAACACCTAACAAAAAGACAGGAGGCAGCACGCACAAACTAAAAAACAGGAAATTCTGGCTAAACACAAGGAAAGATATAGTTCTTGTAGAATTACTAAAATGTTTGCGTTGGAAGGGATCTCTTAAAGATCACCTAGTCAAACTCTCTGCCATGGGCTGGGACAGCTTTTACTCAGGTTAGACTTTTTACCAGATTGCTCAAGACTGTAAGGTGGTTGAACACTGTAACGTGTTGCCTGGAGAGGCTGTAGAGTCTCAATTCTTGGAGACAGAAAAGAGCCAACTTGATGCATAACTGGGCAGTCTGCTCTAAATCATCTTGTTTTGAGCTGTGGGATTGTGCAAGATGATCTCTGCAGGTCCATTCCGACCTTAATGGTTCTGTGATTCTATGATGAAAAAAACAAAAGGTGACCATTACATTACTGATTGAAATTGAACTTCCCACTTCCAATAATAGATCTAATAAAGATCTAGTATTAGATACTGAAATATTTCAGGTATTATAATTTATATACAAATTGTCAAACTGAGGTATGGACACTTGCCTTATGAACTTTCCCTTTCTTTCTCCTCAGTACCCACAGAGTCCTACAAATAAATTTTACTTCCTCTCTTTATCAAACTTGCCCTGCAATCACTGAAAATTTTGAGACCCTCTTAAAGTCACTGTGAATTTTAGTATTATTTCTTGTTTTCAATTCTCATGAAGGCCTCTTCCCAACAAGTAGCCATAACTGTGAGATACCTAAATTCTATGCACTAATAATAGACTTCAAAATTTCAGATGTGCATGAGAGGTGGAAAGCATTCACTGAAATAAAAATTGTGAAGTTTTCCAAGAAAAAAATATGCTAGCATTGTAAAAGAAATGGTTTCCAGTATTTTTCATCCTCAGAGGGATTTTCTGTCTTTCTGTGTGTCTGCCTTTACTAATTATCAGACCTTTCTAAGGATAACAACATTTTTGTTGGGTCTATTATCAAATATTTCCTTCATATCATTTCTATATTAAACCAAAAAGCAAACACTTTTACGCAACTGTTCTTTCCTGTAAGAGTTTTTTCTATTAAATGTATAGGGAGGAAAAAAAACCCTGAATAATAGAAAAGTAATGTTCAGAATAAAAAAAAGCTGACTAAGATTTACTATATCGCATGCTTCTTGACCTAGCGTCTAATTTCCTCTTCAGTTATATATCAATGACTTTGACATACAGAATTATACAGCATTGTCCTATTAAACTGGTGCTTTGTGTAAAGGAATGGTTTCCCACTCATTTCCTGACTCTAAGCTAGTCTTTGAAAATGTCATTCCTGGATAATTACCTCCTATCCAAAAAGAATCAATATTTGTTTATACCCAAGTTTATGCATCCTTTTTATGGCATGAACAAAAACTGGGTGCTTAGGCTGAGCTTGCAATAATAAGTCAAGCATGCTGCTTCCTGAAATTTATTGTTATTATGTTTCTTTTGCCTTGCTGATGTGGCTACTAAATGTGCAAACTGAATTGGTTTCCACAGTCCAGCTGATAGGAGTGTTAGAGTTTGTCTGCAGTAATTGTTGTTCTGGAGATGATAGTAAGCACTTCCCACATTTCCCTCATGTCTGCTTTTCATACTAGGAGGAAGAAACAAGTTGGAATAGTCTACGTTAAGAACAGTACTACAACAATTTGTTAAAACCTATCAATCTTCTGTTAGTCTGTCATCTCTCCTGCCACATTCTTTAAGAAGCCTGGAAAATTGGAAAAGAGGAAGCATCCTTAAACTTTTCTTGGCATTTCCTTCTTACAGTGAAACCATAATCAACTCTCGCAATTTCTAATACAAATATATCTCTTGATAATACAGCCAATAAGTTGTGCACAAGCAGTTTAGTCACTAGAAGGAGCATAAAATTTAAAATTTTATTTAAGTGTGTGAATTCACATAAAACTTATTCCAGCCATACTAGGTTATTTCATTTTGTTTCATTCTTGACACGCTCACAATGTTTTTCTGACACCATGCCAGGATGTTCTTCAATCGAAGTTATAAATGCCCTCTGCCTTCTTAATCCAGGTGATACCTTGATAATCAAATTCTAACCATTTTCCTTTTACCCCAGTTCCCTCATCTGCCCAGCCTGCTTTCCAGACCATTCTACTTAAAATTGTCTGTCCTTTGGGAGTCATAAGCTGAAATAAGGGGGGAGTTTTGCTGATCTGTGGGTTTATGTCCAATAAGGTTTTAAGACTGTAGAATCATAGAAGTAGAAATCCAGAAAGCCAATAATCATCTAAATTCCTACCTGTACTCTTTATTCTATGTCACCCAAGATGCCAGCTTATTGAATTGTGACTTATATTCCAGTGTGTATTCTCTAGTTCAAAAATATAAGGAAAGCTCATTTTCTTATCCATATAGATTCAGCTTATGCTCAATTTGTATGCAAAGCAAATAATTTGCTCATACTTATAGAGGATATGCATTATCAGAGCACAACACCTGCAGGACAAAGGATAGGTTAATTTCATTGTTGCCATGAAGCAGAGGAGATCATTACAGAGCCTGCAGTAACCGAGCTCTGTGAAATAGCTGCATTAGCCATTAACTTTCCAGCACTAAATTTCATATCAGACTCAATTAACTACTACATAGCTTTTAATGACAATATTTTTCAGATGCAGCTTTTGTTTACTAATAAGATTTCCCATCACAACCAACTTTGTCATTACTTTGGTGGCATTAATATTCACGTCTTGCATTTCTTTGAAGAAAATGGAGCAAAAAAAATCACATTTGCTGAAAGTAATCCTTGAATTATTCTTCTAAATTTTAAAGCATTTGAGTTGTACTTTTGCACTAAATGGCAATAAGTGTGTAGATGAATGATGTCTCTGCATTATATCCACAGAACAAACTGGAGTTGTTTCTAGAACTTCCATATGTTTGAACATCCAGAACATTTCTTTGTGTTTGAGGCTTTCATGATCAAAGGCTTTAAGTTTATTATTTTCTTATCATACTGAAATTCAAAGCTCAGAATAAAAGAAGTCATAAATTTAATATAATCAGAAAATAGTTTGCATCGTAATTAGCACAATATGCAGAAAATAAGACGGTTGGATTAAGATATCCGCTCACTCACCACCTACAGAAGGAAATATTTCAGAAATAATCTTTGAGATTTCAGAAATATTTTCATGTCTATGAAGTGAACCCAGTAAGCCAACATTAACTTTTTGCTAATGTTTACTTTTCAAAGGTAAAACCTTCAAATGGCACCTATTTAGAGCCAAAGGAAGAAAAATATCTATTTACTGTATTTTGCTTTAAAATACAAAAGAGCAACTTTAGCTGTTACTGGCTTTATTATTGCACCTGGAAATAGTTGCTTTGTATACTTATATTAGAAAAACAGAAGCTAAAGCTCACAATTTTCTGTCATAATTCCTTTCCCTATGCTATTACCATTTTTGTCTTCAGCCCACCTGGAACTGCATTCCATTTTATGTATCTTGTCATTTGTAGTCATATCATCCGAGCTCCTCATTTCAAAGCTGATCAGCTCCCTGTTCATTCCCCTGCTCCTGGGTTTGGAAATACTCACTATGCCCTTATTTCTCTAGAATTGTTTTAGATCCTTTTCTAGTTTGTGCTGGTTTTGCCCTTTTGAATTTTGCATAGGAGTGGGCAAATTTTCTGTTATAAACACATATGTCATTTTGTCATTTTCTTTCCATAAATTTTCATCATCAATTTCTCAAGAATTCTTCAGTGACTTCCAAGAATTCTGCTACACTAATCTAGTAAAGTAGGGAATTTACAAGTCTGCTTTTGCACCACTAAGGAGTATTTAATTTATCAATAAATAGCATAGAAACAGTAATGTACCAGGTTGCATTCAAAACCAAAGAGATCCTTTCTCCTAATTTCAGCATTCAGATTAGCGTAAAAGCACTAAAGCACACATCACTTTAATTACCACTCTTTTGGACAAGGAAATCAGACAGGAGAAGTAAAATCTGTATTGAACATTGGTTTTCTTTTTAATCTTATAATAGCAGCTGCCTATGAATAGGATTTGTAGAACCCTTTCATAGTTGGTCTTAAAGGTCAGTATTATCCAAAGAAAGGAGCTCGCAATATTCAGAAAAGAACTGATTCTGAGGTGACTGCTTGCTGTCTTACTTTCTGCTACACGAGAAGCCATACAAATGCTAAGTTCTGAGGACATAAGCCTTAATATTTACTTTCACAGCTTATAAAGAATTTTGAAGTGTTCCTTTTTTGAAAAAAATTAAAATATGATAAATCAGGCTGGCAGATGCATTACACAGATTTTTTTTTTTTTATTATAAAATAAAACCCCCCAAATTTTTACCTCCTCATTATATTTGATCAGCCTTAACTGCTGCCTTAACTAATGGCTGAAATATTATACTTATGTGCTTTATGTGCCCGAAGAAGCCTTGCAGTTATAATCCTACCGTAACTGGTAGAAAAGGATTTGAAAGTGCCTCATGAGTTTACTTTCCTAATAGTGAACATTTATAAAACATTTCATGCTTCCAAAATGATCTTGTACTTTTATGCCTGCTTAAATAACATTTGTTGTGAAAAAGCGTGGCTCCAAGAGCCTGTGTCGCAGGTTTGTCTTCTGTTAGTCTTTACAGTTTCTGCACAGTTGCCAGACATTGAAAAAATTGAAACAATTTAATTAGAAGTGCCCTCTTCAAAATCTAGTTTCCACTGATAGATTTCCGCTGGTTTTTCCGTATAACTCCTAATCTCTCAAGTGGTTAAAACCTCCTGATAATGTCTCATCTGTATTGACTCAGGGATGTTGCAGATTTAAGTTCCAGAGTTCAGAAACCAATTTTTTCCAGTCAGTTTTGCTGAAACAAATAAATATCTGAAGGATGACACAAACTTTAGGGGATATCCTGAAAAAAGGTCTTCAAATCCACCACATTAACATCAATAAATATGAGGAAAACACTAAACTGAGGCAACTGGTAAGAATTCTCACAGTCTTATTACAGAAATGTTCCTAAAGAAGGACCTGGGCAAACCTGTAGACTACTGAAGACGAACAGAAGCCCAAAGAAAAGCAGTGACACATTTCACTTGTTGAAGAATCTGATTCATAACAGGCCAACACACCTCTTCTTCAAAATAATCATTTTAAAGATTGAAAAGTAGCAATGCTCAGAGAAAAGCTGATTAGTTTATGTGTTCTATGGCATGCATTTAACAGCCACTTTCCTCAGTTCTAATTTCTCTGAAGTTTATCATAATTTTGCTAGTTACCTGACTATTCAGGTATTTCTTCAGATGAAGAGAACGGTCCCAAGTTCTTCCAAACTCTGTCAGCCTAGTCTGGACTGAAAGGGCTGGTTCATTTTGTTCTGACTACAAGCACCTTTGCAGAACTGAAACCTTACAGACATGTTCCAACAGAGAGAGCTGAAAACTGCCTGTAAGGTGTGTGAACAATATTGCCATTCCTTTCTGTACCTAATATGAAAGGCACTGACAATTAGCATTTGCTGAAGAGCTAAGCTCTGTCTTATCTGTGATAAGAGTTTCAGCTCTGTTCTCATCCTCTAAATTAAGGAGGGAGTCTTTTACTCTATTTGAATTACTCTCCAGTCCATTCAACCTGTGAGGGTTCTATTTATCAGAACATATAAGTTTATTAGTCCCTGAGAAGTCAATAACACCTTTTTTTTCCTACTTGCTTAGCTGATCAACATTAGCACTAATCACATACTTGTTAAGGTTTTTGGTAGTTAAGAATACAGCCTAACTGATGCAAGCAGTTTTAAAAATGAATTAATGAAGGAGGTTGTAGTTGTGCATTTTCATAATATGCATTAATTCATTGATAAAATTCATTTAGTAGTAAAACCACATTTTCAAAAATTGAGAAGGATCCCTCTGTGAAGCCATTTTTAACTCTGATATTTATTAAAAATAGCCCACTGCAGAAAGTCCTCACATTCTTTTCACAAGGGGGGTTAATTTTAACCCTCAATATGAAGACACGACCTTACTGCTCAAGCTGCAAGATATGTTAACACTTTCATATGGTTACTATCATGTATATTGATACAAAACGGTCAGAAAAAAAAGAGATAATCACCTCATTCCTCACATATTCCTACCAGAAGGTTCCCTCCTAACAAACCAAGGGCAATGGCTTTGGATTACAACTTTATTTGCATCTTGTCTCAAGGGGGAAACACAAAAGGGTTTTAACCAGGCATGTAGAGATATGATGTTTTTCTAAAACAAACAACAACCACAACAAAATTGTATTCTGGTTCTTGAAAATAAAAATCTCCAGGGCAGTCTTGTCATCAGCCTTTGAGGACACTAAATGCAAGACTATTAATCAGAATAATTCAAAAATATTTTGTTCATTACAATCATTTCATTACTGAGTTTTCACAGGGACTCAAGAAACACCTTTTAAATGAACTACTTATTTCAAAATAACTTGATATAATTTTAACTTTGTTAAGATGAAATATCACTATGATGTAGTTGGATTACTCTTATAAAAGAGTTCATTCTAAAGTCAGGCTGTAAATGTACTCTTTTCTCTATTACTAAATGCTGTCTGAGTGGCATAATACTCCTAAAATCTGTTTGACTTGAGTCCTTGATGTATTAATTTGCTAGGACCTCCTTCCTCTTGAATTATACAAAACATATACTTCTTAAATTATACAAAGAATAAGGATAGGTCACAGAGAATACTTTAAGTATGAACTGTTTGAATCTCTGAGTTCCAAAGGAGAGGATTTGAAACAAAATTAAATTCAATACACTGAACTCAAGTTCAAAGCAATTCCCTGACTTTCTGTTGTTCTGGGTTGTTGGTTTTGTGTTTGTTGGCTGCTGAATTTTTATCAAATTGATTTCAAGAATTGGAAAATTAAGCTGAAAAAAGGCAGCTCTGTTTATGAAAATTTTCATGCAGCAAACACACATTTTTCAAGAAAAGATGATACATGGGAGCGACCTTATTTTTTTACTCAAGATCATTTAGAAGTGCCTTGAAAAAACAGAATTTGAAAATCGGTTCCAGTCTGTTCTTAAATAAAAAATTCAATTCAATAGTTTAATCATAATTCAATCCAAATAGTATCTCTAACAGAAACAGAAGACTACTACATTTTCACTTTAAACCAGAGAATTTTTCATATAATGAGCAATAATATACAAAATACTACAAGACCAATTCACCAAAGTGCTGCAAATATACTTCTCTATCTTACTATTAGCACCTGTGGTGAGTTAACTTCTGGTTGCCAGTAGCCTACCAAACTCTCTCACTCCCCTTCCTCAGCAGGGCATAGAGTGAAAACAAGATGAGCAAACTCACAGATCAAGGCAAAGACAGTGAGATCACATCACAGGCAAAACAGAAAACTTAAGGAAGACTAATTTAAAAGCCTTCCATTTTAAAAATCCATAATAAAAATAGAATAATACAGTATGTAACAAAAAACATAACTAAAAACGTCTTCTTTTTCCCATTTCTCAAGTTCAATTTTTCTTCTTCATTCCCAACTGCTGTACCTCCCCAACCCCAAACAGCACAGAAGGGATGGGGAATGGGGGTTATGGTCGTTCCAGAACGCTTCATTCCTCCTTAAGTTTTTCCCCTTCTTCCTCATGGTTCTTTCCCATGGGCTACAGTCCTCCAGAAACAACCTGCCCTGGCATGGGTCCCCATGGGCCACCATTCCTTCCTGAAAGCCTCCTGCTGCATTAAGGCTTCCCCCTGCTCCAGCTGGAGCTCTCTGCAGGCTGCAGTTGGGCTTGCCAAAGGGGAACAGGGACTTCACTGGAGCCTCCTCTGTGCACTATACAGGATTGTCCAGTTTCCCTCTCTTAGGGTCTTAAGGGTTTCTCACATTTGTCTCACTTCTCTCTCTTGCTGCTGCACAGCCTTTTTACCCTACCCTAAATATTCTATCGCAGAATGATGGGGATGGGGATCAGCTTTAGCCAGCACTGGGTCCATTTTGGAGCCAGCTGAAAGTGACTGTGGCCAAAACAGGGAGAGTTTGTCTCTTCTCACAGAGGCCACCTCTAAAGCCCACTTGCTACCAAAACTTTGCCACGTAAACAATATATATTATCTGAAATTATTTTAAATTGCTTAACACCCTGAAAGAATTCTGATATCTCACCTTTAAATGCTTCCTAGGTTTTTCTGTAAGACAGTGTTAGTGATTTCTTACAAGGGTTCAAATCCCAGCTGTTACTCTAAATTTTAATGCAAAGAATATTTTCAGCCATAGACCTAGAAGGCAACTTCCATCAGAGTTGACAGATTCTTCAACAAAGCTAATAAGAGCTGAAGAAAAAAAATTAAATTCCTTAAGTGTCTGAGATTTGAGATTTTAAGTTTCTGTACATTATTTTTATGAAGTACTTGCTGATATCATGAGACTGAACACCTTTTCCTTGTGTATATGCTCTACTGTATGTTTACTGTGAATAATACAGTTTATTTTACAGGTATACCTTTTGATTATAGATGTCAGGGCAGCTGGGGAGGTTCACTAGTTATTCTGGGGAAATAAAACCCTGGCTAATCAAAAGTTAGATCAAGGATTTAAGCTGAAACAGAAGATTTCAAATTTCTGTACCTGTGAACAGCAAGAATGAGACAAAAGAGATTTGGAGCCACAGTTTAAGATAGTATTTATGTTACCTGAATAGGCATCTTACCCTTCCTTTCTCATAGGCCAGCAGCCTTTTCCTGCTCATTCAATCCTGTGGTGAACCAAATTGAGAATCTGATCTAAGTTAAAATTAATTGAGGAAAAAAAAGGCAGTTTCAGCTCTGATTGGTTCCTTGATCTAGTTCAATGAACAGCAGCACAAACATTTCTGCTAGCCCAAGGGAGGAAGCAAAGCAGGGTGAGAATAAGCTGTCAGGTAGAGAAGGAGGTCAGGACTGCTGCTCGAGGCGCAGAGCTAGCTGACAAAGTACTTGAAACTGCAGCTTGAGGTGTTTTCATATTTGCATTTTTTTCATCAAAACCAAATCTTCATGTTCTGCTCTTGATTAATTCTGGTGTTCCAGAGAAAGGACTGCAGCAGAGAAAGGACTGCAGCATGAATCTTTACTTTTAAATACTTTAAAAGTATTAGCCATTTCTGTTTTTTCAAAATTAAAAGGTTTATTAATGAAAACAAAGGTGAGGTCACCATTACAAGAGGGGGGCAATAAAAATACAGCCCAGACCAATGCAAAAATAAACTAAATGAAATTATGTTGCTCCATCACTTCACACTAGCAGTGTTTATAGACTAGTTTCTAGTTTTTAGCAGCTCCTGTAATTGTTTGCTGTGGAAAACTGCCTTTCCTGGAGGGTCCTATTTTTGAGGGTATTACTGTGATATTTGAACAATTTTGCAAGCCACAGTACATATGTAGCTGTCTGACATGAACACTAGCTGTGTGGGAGTGAATCAGTATTCCAGTCTGCACTGGTTATAACTTCTAAAGCAGCGATGCTTGCACACAAGACTAAGATTCAATTTATGTACCTATAAACAGGGAAGACTCAAACAAACCAGCTTTCTGTGAAAAAGCAGTCAGTTAAATTTACAGCCTTGTATTCACAGAATGACTGCAGCAGAGCAGATTACGTTAATTTAGAGATGAAAATCAGTAGATCTACAGCAACTATTGCATTTCATTCGTACAGTTGCTGACTGAAAATGAGGTTAAAATGCAGCAACATGTCATGTAAATAGCATTTGCTACCCTGCAACAAAAGATCACTTACATGGCAAAGAAATCACCTAATTTTTCACACATTCATGAATCATAGCCCAAATTAACTACAAAGATCTTCAAATATTTTTCAGGCAAGGAAACCTCATAGGTATTGCTTAAAAAAGCAAACTGAGGAAAACAAGTCTGGGTGACCAACTGATCTGATTGTTTTGAGTGATAGTATTAAACAGAAATAATATTTGCTCATCTGTGCAGCAACAGAGAGCATTTCAGCATCGTGGGCTCACAAGGCAGATGTGATGCTTTGTTATAGCTGTCAACAATTTGCTGCATTGCAGGCTAATGGTAGTGGTGTAGGACAGCAGTGCTACGGTAATGTTCAAAGACTCATCATTAACCATCACACCCAGAGCCTAAAATAAGATATTAATTGAACACACAGGTGTGTTAAAATGTAAGTAACATTGTCTGTTAAGATTGAACATTAGTAGATTTCTGCTAGATCTTTAAATCTGCAATTGCAGCAACCTTACAAAATCAGAAGTAGAATTTTAATACAAGAGCCTCCTCAGAGAATTGCTTTTACAGTTGGACAGATGAATGCAACAAAGGAACGGCAGATATCTATTTCTGCTCTCCCCTTTGAACACACATCTAGAAACACTCATCCAAAAGCACATGCATACATTTGTTTAATTAACTAAAATATCCCTGGTGGCTGATACCTACTTGCTTTTTAATATTTTACATCTGCTTCATTAGAATAGAATAGAAAAAAACCCAATAAATTATTATAAAAATTAATAGATGCTGAAAAATTCCATAAAAAGTTATAAATAACTTATTTTGTCTCCTGACTGAAAACATCAAATGTCTGATTCTTCCAGACACTGATAATCAGAAACGCATTTTCTCCTTTCTGTCTCTGTTTTTCAATAGCTATCCTGTGCACAAAGGTTCCAAGGACAAATTCACGCAACAACAGAAAATCACCTAATCATCTAATTTTATATGACTAAGACAGAAAAGAATACTCTTCAAAAGGCATTTTCACATGGATCCCATATGGCTTTTCCTTAAGCTGTTTTTTGTCACTTGGATTTTAGGTGAACCAAAATTAGCCTTTATAATTAGATATTCACAAAATTACACCAAAATTTACATAAACCTAACAAGCCCTTTTAAAAATTTCTCTTTTACATGATCTGAAACTGTCTATTAGTGATTCCATCACTAAACTGAATTACTCAGTTTTCCATAGCTGCAGCACAATGCCTATAGCCCTCAGGACACAAACTTGAAAATGCCATTCATACAAGGTTTTTTTGTCTCATGTACATTCAACAAAGTGATGGGGATGGTCATGTACAGAAAGGGTGAAAGCAAAAGCTTTGGAATCAGTCAGTTACTGAATAGTTTTTTGGCTTAGAGGACATATTGTCATCACAGAGGGACAACCCTGGAGCATTAAACTGAACCCTTCCTAACAGAAGTGTCATATAAGTTTTAGGTGATTTGCTATCATCTGTTTCTGTCAAGGTGAATATTACATGGGAGAAAATGAGTCTTGCCAATTTGCACATACTAAAGCTTAAAAGAATTAGTAGTGTAGAGGTCATTGCAGAATATGATGCTGTTTTTCTTCCTGTGTGATTAAACTGGAAGACAACAGCAATCAGGCAGCATTGATTAACTGGATGATGAAATAATTTTTTTTCCCAAATCCTGAAATTAAGGCCAAGAGATTTCAGTATTACATTATTTGTTTTATTTGGATATTTTGTTACTTGGATTGTTTTGATAAAAAGCAGAGTTAAGTAGTGAAGGGACTACAACAGGGACTGATGGAAGATCCTAGAGACTGATTCTGAGGTGATGGATTATGTGAAAAGGATGGACTGTGACTGGGATGGTATAGTACTAAAGGGACACTTTAGTGGTAGGGTGTGAGAATCAGAGATGAAAGTAATACATCTACTTTTTTTTTATGTTGAAATTTCCTACACCATTCCAGATGCGAGATGTTTGCAATGGATGTAAGTCAATACCCAGGGAAATCTTGGCTTTCCAATATAAGTTAAGTTATTGATTTACTTTTCCAAACTGGTTGAATGAAAAAGCATTAGGGAGACTGAGCATCTCTTCCTAAACTCTTGAGCAAACAAGATCAAGAGAAAAGGATAATTTTTTCTCATGCATTCCCTAAAAATTAGGGTAGGGTCTACACTGGTAGCAACACAGGATATATCTCCCCACCTGTTCTTTGACCCAGAACTGGGAACAGCCTCTTCTAGATGCACTTTTCATGTTGTGCCAGAAATGAGGAACAAATTAGGGGTTAGATGGTTTTTCTCTGACCCAGTATTCCAGGAATACCCAATTCTCTAGCAGAGATTATAGTCTCTGGATTACAAATTACTGATGAAGCTTTAAAACAGAATAATGAAAAATTAAAACGCTGACCCCTAAAACATTCCTATGATTTGTTTTCTTGAACTTCCAACTCCACAGCAGTATTGTCTCCTACTACTCAATAGCATTCATATAGCATCCTTTCTGTTCGTAATACTTTCCTATAAATCTGTGTGCAAACTCCAATTACCAAAATAGATATCAAATTCTAGACATAGGACTTCTAGAGTTATTTTCAAAAGGAGAGTTGGAACAAAAAAGAAAGAGAGAAACCTCTGAGCAATGAAGTAGGAAGCAGCATGGCATAGCAGATAGACTTTCAATCTAGCTCTTCCAACAGTGACTAAGCACATCTTGGTAATACATACTCATCCTTTATCTTTGCAGATAACTCAACATTCATAGAAAAAGACAAACAGCAGAGGAGAGACTATTTCTCACTTTCTCCAAGGAAGACAGTCATTCCGATGAAAAATTTACTCTTGGATTAGTCAGAAAGCCATCTCCAAATTCTAGTATTTGCATTGTTCTTGCACTGCTAAAGTTGAATCAAGTCAACACGCTTACAGGTGAATCAGCTTAATAGCACAGGTTTGACATGGAAAAATAAAAGGAGTCTGCCTTTCAAGGTAATTTTTAAAGGTCATTTCATTCAAAATTTTTTCTTTCAAGTATTTCTTTCAAGGTTACTCAAGAGCTGAAATAAGAAAAGTGATATTGATTTATATAACTTAGTCTTTTTACTTACTGCACACTATATTATGTGCTGCTTGTTTTGGGAGAAGAAACACAAAATAGGGACAATTTTAGAAGATTTTGCTCATATAAGGAAAAATACCAACTGATTCTAGTCCCCTACTTACTGCACTCCTTCTCCCATGTTTGAGTTCTTGGAGATTTTTCTCATTAAATAAGAAAGAATTAACATTAACATACTTGATGTGAGCTCATAACACTAAGGAGGATGGCTCGGAAAGGCAACAAGAAAGTTACTGTTTGTTGGATTATTGTGCACTTACTCACATGTGTATAGAAATAGCTCCTTGGGAAAAATACAGTGGAAGGATTTAATAGCCAATGTCTATTCAGCTCTTAAGGTGATCCCACAGAGTAAATTCCAAACAAAAATCCAGCAACACAATTTCTGAGATGTGACATAAATCACCACTACTAGACTCTTCAAGACACTCTGTAAAGAATTAAACTTCAGAACCTATAAAGGCTATCACCACAATTTGCCATTTGTTACCTTGAACACATATTTTTTTTCTAAATGTCTTTTTTCTTCCTCAAGTCCTGCTTTCTTCCTGAATTTTATAACAATGTTTAGTGACTCTTTTATATATGATGTAATTTTTTCTAGCTTGTATTCCCAAATTACTTATCCAAAGTGAAAAAATGAAAAAGGAAATCAACATACATATTTTAATTCAAAACTCATGTCATTAATAGAGATACCCAATCTTTCACCTGTAAGCATTCATAGGCCTTCTCTCCTCCTCTAAAGCAAAAGGAAAGCACATGTATGGCACAAGTTTTTGCTGCAGGTGAATATGCAGTAAATGTGTGAACTCTTAGATCCTGGGGATTTTTAAAGAAATTCATTACATAAAAAAAACATTGAAAATGAGATAGGCACTGCTTTCCATCGTTACCAAGCCTGATCATTTTGGTAAATTCCTCTTGAGCTGTGGCCTTAAGGATGCTGCTCTTAGGTAACTCCACGAGCCTGCCCTAGACCACATTTCAGACTTTCAAACATCAATGTCTTTGCAGGAGTTGGTATGTTTGGAGAACTTGTGCTAAATTTTAGGAGATGAATTTCTTAATCTTACCTGGAAACTGACATGGCCAATTTAAATTTCTTACTGCGAGAGCTCAAAGAGAAAAGGGAAGCTTTCATCATACTTTTGATAATTTTTGAAATGCAACCTCGTGTCTTTAGCTGATTATGATGCTACTATCATCTGGAAAAAGTCTATGTAAATCTGTCTCCTGTAAGATTACAGCTTTGCCCTATTGAGCTAAGTCAAAAACCCTAAAACTTTGAATTTCTAGAAATTAAAAACATCAAAAATATATGTGAATTAGATATTATCAAAGCAGTACTGTAGATTTTCGGCAGCCATTTCACAAAGTAGAACAAGGGGACAAGTATTTTAGTGTCAGTAATAAATATGCATATTTCAATACTGATATCATAAGCCTTAATTAAAAGTTCTCAATTACCTTGTACAATTTATGATAGGACTAAAAAAAAAAAAAACACAGAAAGAAATTAAATTTGGAGAGAAATCTAATTTACTCAAACAGTTTGTTTCATTTCTGCTTTAAACATGCAAAATCCATGAAACTATAAATTATTCTTTATCTTCCTATTTCATTTGAGAATTCTGCAGCCAACTTGATAAAGGGCATGGGGACTTAATTTGTCCAGTGAGGAGCTATCTTCACTAGCAGGGAGTGCTAAAGGTTCAGGGACACATTTCCTGGCTGCTTGTCCAGCCTAGAGGGTGTCAAGGGAGAAGAGATCTCCCACCAATTCTTGAAGGCATATGGATATTCAGATTTGTTCCTGAACCTCTCTATTCATAACCTCAATACAGGGGACATTTCAAGGATGGGGGATTAGGAGCACAGGAAAAGCCAGATGACATGCTTCAGTGATATTTCAATGATGTATGTTCCCTGGTGATCTGAAAGGATCCAAATGTAAGTTTATTTCAATTTGTTAAAAATTGACCTTAGAAACTGAAACAAATTGTAGAACATTTGCCATTAGACTTACTTCTTCAACTTCTTATTGTTAATTATCATGCATTTCAATAGCATTGTCGACATCCATTGCTCATGATCCTGCTTTTTATAAAGGAATGTGTTTGTCCTTTTTCTATAGATGGTGTGCCCTTCAATTCTGCCAGTTAATTCTCATGAATGTCAATGTTGTGAAGTTCAAGAGAACTTGAACCAAAATGTTTAGGGTACCAATTTATTTTTTTGTTCTGAAATGAATGAGTTATACCTAAGTTAACAGAAAATCATATGGATATGAAAAACAAGCAATAAAAATTAATACCTTGCTCTCTTGTTCCTTAAACAAATTGTTGTGTTTAATTTGCTCATAAAAATGATTTTTTTCTCAGTTTTTTCTAAATTGTGTACATGTCATTTTTGAAAACAGAAGATATTTCACAGAAAATGTTTGCAAACAAGATGTTTAATGATCAGCTGAATTTAGCCTCAGGTAAGCACTAAAAAATGTATTGCAGTCTTAAAACCCATTCAAGGTGTTCCTTAAGGCTTTGGTTAGATTCTCATTTGATCTTTAGTGTGTAAATCAAGATCTATTGGGGAAAAAATCAAGTATACACTGTTTATCATCACAAACTTAATTCAGAATTCAAAATCTTCACATCAGCCACCAGATGTAAAAACTGCACAATGGCTACTTGTGACAGAGCTAAGAAAAAAACATTCCCAGGTTTAAAATACTGGTAGGACCTCATATAACAACTATTCCCCCCTCTCTAATACAGAAGACTTAGGGTTGAATTTCTTTTAAAGATTTTGAAATCAAGCACAAACGTTATTTATGGAACTGTCTTTGTATGTGACACAGAAAATGAGTGCACCTTCAGCAAGTTGCAGACAACATGAAGCTGAGCATTGCAGCTGACACAACAGAGGGAAGAGATGCCATCCAGGGGAACCTGGACAAGCTTGAGAAGTGGGCCCTTAAGAACCTTGTGAAGTTCAACTAGTCGGAATACAAGGTTCTGCAGCTGAGTCAGGGAAATCCCAGACATGAGTAGAGACTGAGAGAAGAACTCAAAGAGAGCAGTCCTGTGGAGAAGGACTTTTGAGTTCTAGTGACTGAAAAGCTGAGCATGAGCCAACAGTGAGCACTTGCAGCCCAGAAGCCAATTGTATCCTGGGCTGCACAAAAAGCAGCGTGGTCAGCAGGCTGGAGGTGTTTGTGCACCTCCGCTCTGATCTCCGGAGATTCCATCTGGAATAATACATACAGGTTTGGGGCCTCAGCCTTAGAAGGACATGGACCTGTTGGAGCAAGTCCTTTGGAGGGCCATGAAGATGGTCCAAGGGCTGGAGCGCTTCTCCTGTGAAGGTGGGCTGAGAGAATTGGGGTTGTTTAGCCTGGAGAAGAAAAGGCTCTGGGAAGACCTTCTTGCAGCCTTCCATTACCTAAAGGGTGCTTTGGAGAAAGGGGAGAGCAACTTTTTGTACAGCCTGATAGTGATAGGACAAAGCAGAACAGTTTTAGAAGAAAAGAGGAGAGATTTATATTAGATATAAGGAACAAATTCTTTACTCAGAGTGATGAGGCGCTGGAACAGGTTGCCCAAATATGGGGAGGCCCCATTACCAAAAGTGTTCAAGGCCAGGCTGGATGGGACCTCAAGCAACCTGCTCAAGTGAATGGCATCCCTGAGCATGGTGTGGGTTGGAACTAGATGGTTTTTAAGATTCTTTTCCATTCTATCATTATATGAAAGGGAGCTGATATGAAAATTAAGAGGGTCTTATGTTATTTTCAAGGTAGGACATCCATATTGTTCTTAAATTACATATGTATTTTGAAAGTATAAGACAAATACATAAACCTCCCAAAAACCCTAAAACAATAGCAATTGTATTAATAAAATAAAAAGGCATTGTGAGTTGAGGGATATTTCTTTTTGAACATCTCCCTTTACTTTCATATACAGAGAAAGTAGGACAAACTCCCGGGGAAAAGTCTAGAGAGTGTAGATTTTTAACATGGTGGAGTTTACTCTCCAGAAAGTGGAAATCATTAAGATGATCTGCATAGTTTCTAGATAATTTAATAAAGATGTAATCTCATTAAGTCACAGTCCTTGTATCTTGTCTTCTTTCATGTATGGGACGAAATCTAGTTCTTCAACACTTTGTACACTACACTAAAGAGAAAGAGTTCCATTACATTTTAATGGCTACTTTCTGAGTAGCCATTGAGTCTTTACAAATCTGTGTCATTCCTCTTTTACAGAGCCAGTCAAAAGCTATGTACCTTGTAATGAAAGATGTGCCCTTTGAGTGCTTTCACAAGAACATCATCCTCTCTATCATGGTGCTGTGTTAGGGCACAACTGTGGGCAAGATGGAGCACAGTCATACTGATTCCAGTGTCCTTGCTACCCAGGGGTTGCTTTCAGAGTCCAAAAAAGATGAAAGAGGCAATCAAGAAAGAGAATCCATTTCACTTTCTAGTGAGGAACATTCAGTTTGTTTTTGTGCAGTGTGGTTCTGATGACTGCTGACATATGAAGAGAGACCTTAAAGCAAGTCTTCATCCTCTTATAAAATGTAACAAAGGCCACAAGGCTGGCTCACTTTTTTTCTTACCATCTGACTTCATTCCACTGGCATTCTAAGTAAAGCACCTCAAAAGAACTAAATATTTTACAAAGTAGAACTAAGCCAGGAGGGAAAACACAAAAGAGGAGGTAAGGGAACTTGGCAAGGATATACACAGCTGCATTTTTGTCTTGCTTGCTTAATAGTGTAAACAACTTTTGTTGGTTAGCTTTGTATGTGACCATTCAGGAAACCTTCTGTATAGACAATGTATCTTGTCAACCATTTCCTCTGTGTGTAAAATGTAATTCGTCACCCTGCGCTGCCTTGGCAGCAGCCTTGTAAAGAACTCACTGAATTAATGAATATTTCATAAATATGTGATTTATTAGCATTCCTCCCCCTCAGCTTTGAAAAAGATCCATCCTTCAAAAGCTGAGTGCACAAAAGCTATCTGCAGGTATGGAAAGGCGACTGAAACCCCTGAAGACAAAACCAGGATTTCTTAATAACCTCTGGGCTCTACAGACTTTAGAAGAGATATTTAGTCAATCTTGTATTAATATTTTAGATGGCAAAGAAAAGCCATACTAAGATATTATGCTGAATTTGGCTGTCAGAACCATGGGCTATCACAACAAAAAAAAATATTACCAACTCAGAAACTTTTATTTTCATATATTTTAAGGAACATATAAAAAATAGTTCATGGCATAATGCAAATACCTCTAGGCCTTCTGTGGCGCCCAGATTTTCATACTGCTACAGAGCACTTTCCTTCCAGAACTACCAGCAAATTCATCACAGGCGCACATTATAAAGTTGTAGGTACCTACAACTAAGCACCTACCTGTGCTTTTATCCTCACCACTAATATCCTTGAGTACTAATACAATAACTACTATAAGAATAAGCATTCTTTTCTGTTATTACAAATATTTATTGTGCTTAATTGCTATGTATAGCCTTGTTTCTTATGCATTAACATTCATTTTCTGAGAATTTGCAGATTCTGACACACCAGCATTGCAATACCAACACAAAATAAACTGAAAAATCAAATGTGATTGTGATATGTCAAAAAGCTAGTATTATCAGTGGCAAAAAAAATTACAGATGTATTTTTCCTTTTTTTTTTTAACAGGAATCCCATATTTGCAATTCTAGTGCAATTCCAGTATTAATTGTCCTCTGTGTATTTGATCCAAAACACCTGTAGCATTCACACAATTATTACAGCTGGATTGCTAAGCTCTTATCTTCAGCTGTAAGAATTTATGCTTTCAAGCCAGGAATCCTCTTATTCTGTAAAGATGGCAAATGCTGCATAATGTCAGACCATGGCAAAATAACACAGAACTACTTCACAACAAGACTCATCTATTATGGTTGTGTTTAAATCTCCTTGACTAAAACTTTCTTGGGTCTCTTTCACTGAGAGAAGATGAATAGCTCCAATGCACAGCTTTGGGACTTGAGGTCAAAGGAGAAAAATGTGTGTGGCAAGTTATAAGGACAGAGTGATTTTCCCAGGTAATAGATGATACTTTTTGTAGTGAGTTTTATTTTTTTTAATCTATCTTAATTAGGTAATCTGAATTTATTTTTTTTTGTGGAAGAAGTACCCACTGTGTGTCTTTAGACTTCAGAGAAACAATCATATATGAGGGAAAAGAGGATAATGCTACAGGAATAACATTACAAAGAGGAAAAAGGAAACTAAAGAATAACTGAAGCATATTCAAACATAATACGAAACACGAGACAAGGACTGCGTGAACTTAACATCTGCATCGAAATAATTCCTGCATTTTGTTTCAGAACCCAGAAGTACCTTCTCACTTACCAAGTTATGAATCTAAGCCCAAAATATTAAGGGAAAATATGGAGGTATACTTCCTAGAAGCTTTTTCTTGCACAGGAGCATTCATCTAGGAAAATATACCTATAATCCATCAAGAGGGTGTATGAGATATCATACATAGCTCAGATAAAGCTTATAAAATGCTCAATCAAATATTGGTATGATGGACATAGAGAAATGAAAAACTATATCAGAAGTTAATGTTCTCAGACATATCAGAAGGAAAACAAGAGATTTTCTTGACACTTCTGTCATCCCCTTCCAGGAGCCATTCCCTGGAGTCTTGCTGTATATTGTTGGTTTATTCTATGATCACCACAAAAGAGATATGTGGTTGTGGTCATCTGATATTTGCTCTGTAAATTCAATCCTTTTCCTAATGCAGAGATTTAAACACTATTAATGTGTATATTTCACTAATTATCAAAGTCAGAGAAACATACGGTCAGAAAAGTTTTTAAGGATTTATGGAACTAAATGGGGTAAACCAAATAGTTAGACTAAGAGAGTCCTACGAACACTTTTGAAGCAGAAAGTGATTAAGTTACAGTTTTGCAGTGCTTGCGCTCCCTAGATAAACTGGCATACAATCTGATTTAATCACCTATCTAAATGGAAAAAAAAATGGAGGGCATTAGAGATTTTGGAGAGAATAGAACTGAACAGGACGCTGAAGCAAGCATTATATGTGCTCAGAGGGTCAATACTAATTTACCTTACATGATGAGTTTATAAAGCTGTTCCTTGGCAAGGAATTTGCAATAAAAACTTGGGTAAACGCATAGGGCTTGAAGTCCAACTTCTTAGTTATTTTTAAATTTCAGCAGTTTCAGAAGTGTTGGGGAAAGTCTATTGATGTGGTGAAAAGGGTTAATAACATTACTAATAAAGTAAAAAAACCCTTTTTGTTACCTTTTTTGTTCCAAGGTCACACACATGTGACTAGGCTAAAATCCTATCACAGCAGGGAGGTGGTTGTGAGCTTCAGATGCAGCAGGGAGAAGAGAATTCAAAGTGAGCACAAGATAAAAGGTAAAGTTTGAAGAATCATTTCTAATTGATTTTGTGATTTTTGGCATCATCCCCAAAGAGCTAGAGTCAAACATGGTGGCTTTGTAGTCATTTGTGAAGTGCATACCTAAATAGGAAAATGTCAGAGTAGGAATTTGTAACTAAATCTTTGTAACTGTCAGATCAGGTGCAAAACTCTGTGTATGAATGCTGTGAGGAAGTAGCAAAATGAAGTTGCATGGAAATCTCTGGAAAGCCAACATGTCATTGGCATAGATGCTTTTCTTTTTTGTATGACCCACCAGATTACATAAAGAATAGAATGCCAGCACAGTGGATTTAAATGAAAAGCCCTCTTTCCACAGAGGAAAAACAAAACCAGTTCTTATCACTGATAAGAGACAAGATCATGTCAAAAGGCTGACTAGTCCTCCAACTGTATATTGAGGTGGGTCAGCTAAATGCTGGCTGTATTACAGTCATGGCATTTCTGCCATCCCCTCCTTCTGAGACTGGAAACAGAAAAAAAGGAAGCATGGAATTATTTGGGGAAACCTACCTTCAGACATCACACTATTCAAATCATCTAATGTAGTTAAAAAATCACTTGGAAGATAAGGGAAGAAATCTATCCCAGTCCCTTAAATGTGGAGACCTTTACAGATTGACACAGATGCCTAAAATCAGTCTTCCACAGACCTTTCAAATATTACGGAAGTTCTGTGGAAAATTTCAGTGACATTGTTTTACTGTTACTGCATTTTGTAAAAAACAGAAGGTTGAAAGGTAACCAGTCAAAACTTTTCAGAGAGGCTTGAACTAGATAAAGGCATTCTTGTCTTAATATTTCTCATCCCATCTTTACTGTCCCAAACTTTGCAAAAATATTTGAGCATATCTCCAAGATTTGAGATGTGAGTAGGAAACTTGGAAAAGATGGAGAAGGGGAATAAAACCTATCTTCTTAGTGTTCTCAAGGCAAAAAAAAAGTGTAAGCAAAATTTTTCCATAATGGAGAAATTATACTCTCTAACAGCAGAACCATTATCTGATCGATTGTAAATGTAGGCATCTCTCATACTAGTCCCCTTTAATCTGGTTTGACAGAATGAAAGGAACATATTCTAAATTGCTGTAATAGCGCTTTCTGCTTCAGGAATTTAATATGAGACTTGTTCATATCAAAGGCAAAATGTGCATATCAAAGTCGTAGATTTTTTTTGTCACTTTCCAAAACAGTAAATGAGATGTTTGCATTTAAATTATGCAAATTTATTTTTTCTTTTCTATCTGCCTTAACCTTTGGTTTGTGTCAAGAGACACTTCAGGTTAGTTGGCAAACATCAAAGCACTTTAGTCCCTACTGCTGTCATTTTTACAATAATTGTATTAGACCACTTAACAAAGTTCAGTTTCTTGTATAGGTCTCACAGCTACAGAAAGGGCAAGGAAAATAGGAGGGTGAAAACTTTAGAGACCCGTAGAGGTTTCCGCAGAAATTGTTAATGTTTGAGTGCACTGGTGTGATAGGAACATATCCTAGTGTCTCACACTAGCCACAGAACTACTAACAAAACAGTCAAAGAGAAGGAAGACTGATTGAACTTTGGGGATCTGTACTAATTTATTATAAAGATAAAATATATTTGTATTTGATAATTAATACATTACTTTTATTTTTTACTATTTTTGCATTAGTAAAAAAGTATCAATTCCCTCAATTATTACCATAAAAAGTATTCCCAAATACATCTCAAAGATGTCAAATAGTACTACCTACACAGAGGATGTTTTTCTCTTTCTTTTTCTTTCTCTTTCTATTTTCTATTTTTACAATTTTAAAAGCAACCTTTTTCATACATAGCTTAAAATATATCGATTCTCATATAATTTAGGGTCAGTCAAAAGCATTCAGAAGGTTAGGTCTGGTTCTTTATGATGCTACACAGTGTTTACTAGGAGGACTTTTATGGGGTTGAGGGGTTTGATTCCTATTGGGGGAGCATTGTCTGCCTAATTCTAGCAGAGTGACTAAGATGGAGTGACTAAACATTCAAAAGAATCCAAGCAAGAAGAGTGCTTCAGAAGTGATGAATAGAATTATTGCATGTCATAAGCCTTTCTGTACAGTTAGGGTGTGGTGGCCGTGGAATGTGTTGGCTCATATGGCATCTCATCATTTCTGCAGTGGGACTAGGGCTGTGCAAGTGGCCCTGGGCTCAGGAGTCAGGAGGAGATGCAGTGGAACCATATGGTTGGTGCTGAAGCAGTGACTAGGGCAGTGCTGCCCTGAAGACTGGTCAGAGGCTTGGATCTACCATGTGCAGGGAATGCGCTTGGTGGGCAATTAGATATTTTAAAATATTTTCTTATAGATATAAGTTTCATAAAAGAAAAAATACGTAAATTGGACTATGGCCACTGCTACATCTAGAACAGTTAGTGGGAGTAGGATTGATATAGTTGCCCTGTTCCTTTTCTGGAGAGCTCTCTACATATTGCCTGGACAGCTGATCCTCTGTTTCAGAGTCCCCACACACAGAGATATAGATTTTGATCAGCTGGACTATATCAACTGCTCTCATCAGCATTTGTGCTGAGATACTAGTCTGCAAAATATGGCTGCTGAAAATCAGACCCATTCCCTGTTTTCTCACTTTTGTTAAAGAGGCAGAAATTTCCACAGAGGATCAGAGTGAACACATTATGGAAGACTCACATCTTCAGCTGTCTCTACTGAGTATACCACGCCTTTCTTCTCAGTTGCACTGGTTATGCAACATGAACACAGGAGGGAAAGGAGAAATACGGTCTAATAATACTAGTGGTTTGGTTTTAGGGGCTTTTATTTTCCCTTTTGTGTCAGTATTCCGAAGGTTTGCACTATTTCCTTTTCTAATTTGAGTAAATGAAAACTCATTCCTCTATATTTTGAGCTTCTTAGGTCAACTGAAAATCTAAGCACAGCAGGCTCACTGAGGAGTGACATTTTAGATTTAATGCCCAATTTTCTGCATTTCAGTGATTTAATCCTTTTTATATGGCTTTTAAAGAACATTATTCTGGACTCTACCAACATTAATAGTGGCTGTAGTAGTTGAATAAAAGTATTCTTATGGACTGCATAAATTTATATTTGGATGTTAATTTCAAGTTTTCTTTTTGTATGTGTGGAGACCATGATATTAATATAATAATTAATATGATATAAAGTGAAGGATACAGAATTGTTTAGCAAGCAGTCTGAAAACTTTTGCATATTCTAATCTTATAAAAATATATTGCAGAAAAAGGGAATAAGTACAAGAATAATGTACATCATTTCTAAGTGTATAAAACTTCTATTGCCAAATGACAGTTGCTGATTTATGGTATGTCATCTGCTATACAGCTCATAATCTAAATTCTCTTTTTAAATGCATGTCATGGTGAATTTGCATGTAAGTGAAGTTCAAAGGATTTTTAGCTATTCTAAATGTCATAATAATGTGTTTATTTATCCTTACTTATTCAGCAACATGTTCATTAAGTTTAGATCTATAGGTTTCCAAATTACAAAATTCCACAGGGCTCCAGGTAGGCATATGCCTTTGAAATTGCTTACAAATATTTTTACCCTGTAAATTGAATGTATTGAAAAAAACCTGATTTAAAGGCAGTCCTGACGTTTGTTTTTTTTTTTTTTTTTTTTTCAAAGAAATAGAAGTAATGCCTCTGAAACGGATGGATAGCTAATTCTTGAGACTCTGGAGTTATACAGTAAGGAAAACATAGAAAATGACAGAAAATGCCACAGGCGGATTGTTCATAGAAGTAAAAACTAGTGACCCATCAAAAATCTCTGAACCATATCTTTCTATGTTATTGCAGATGTGACAGTTGCAATTCATTTTGGTTTATGTTGAATCTCTGAAATCTGGTTCTCTAGAGCTGAGAAAAAAAATATAGGGCTAATGTAATGGTTATTTATGAAGTTTCATCTGCTGTCATAATGCATATGTTACATCTAAATATTCTCTTTCAAAAACCATGTCATGGTGACATGTCAAGGCTTTTGGGGCCAGTGATGTTTTACATCTCGATCAATGTTCTGCATGAGGGAATCCAGTGCAGCCTCAACGAGTTCGCAGACAGCCCTGAATTGGGTGGGAGCGTTGGTCTGCTGAAGGGTAGGAAGGCTCTGCAGAGGGATCTCTACAGGCTGCATGGATGGGCTGAGGCCAATTGCATGGGGTTCAACAGGGCCACGTGCCAGGTCCTGCACTTGGCTCACAGCAGTCCCAGGCAGCACTACTGGGAAAAGTGGCTGGAAAGCTGCCTGGTGGGGAAGGACCTGGGAGTGCTGGTTAAAAGCAGCTGGACATGATCCAGTGTGTGCCCAGGTGCCTAAGACTGTCAACAGCATCCTGGCCTGTATCAGCAATAGTGTGGCCAGCAGGAGCAGGGCAGGGATTGTCCCTCTGCACTTGGCACTGGTGAGGCCGCACCTCAAATCCTCTGCCCAGTTCTGAGCAACACAGTTGGTGAAAGGTCTGGAGAAAAGGAGGAACAGCTGAGGGAGCTGGGGTTATTTAGCCTGGAGAAGAGGATGCTCAGGGGAGACTTCATCCCTGTTTACTACTGCCTGAAAGCAGGCTGGAGCAAGATGCAGGCTGGTCTCTTCTCCCAGGCAGCTAGCAATAGGACAAGAGGAAATGGCCTTAAGCTGTGCCAGGGGAAGTTCAGACTGGACATAATGAAAAATTTATTTGCTGAAGGAGTAGTTAAGCAATGGAACAGGGGTGCCCGGGGAAGTGGTGGAGTTACCATCCCTGGAAAAGTTTAGGGAATGACTGGATATAGCATTTAGCACATGGTGGTTTTTGGTCAAAGGTTGGGCTTGGTGATCTTGGAGATGTCTTCCAGTCTTAATTATTATATGACTCTAAATGCATTTTATTGTGAATTAAGAGAAGGATACATTTTTTTTTTTTTCTAGGAAACAAATCATCTAAGTTTTTTACAAAATATTTGAAGATTGTTTTCCATTACGTATTTTATATCTATTTATGTCTATTTTATATATTTTTATGCTCAATAAAAGACTGCCTGTGTTAACTACCAAGAAGAAGAGTTCTTAAAAGCCTGGTTAAGAATCTTTCTTTTTGATATATTTTTGTTATTGTTTGAATATATGAGAAATTAGAGCTCAAAAAAGGGTTACAAAATCAAAATTTCACAAATTGCTTTTATGAGGCCAAATTCTCCAACTGATTGTAGTGTTTTTAGGTCCAGATCAGAAGGAATAACAGAGCAATATTTGCCCCTAAAATTCTTTTGTTATCTCTCTATGTTAGAACAACAAGTTGCAAACACATTTCTAAAATTTGACCATTATGTTAAAAAGTTTGGGTGACATAGAGAGAATATATACTATAAATTGTACCAGAATAGATACTTCAGAACGTGATGAGCACAGAAAAAGAAAACATGGACCATAACTGGAATAAAATTTTTCAGAGCTGGGTCCAGTCACAGAGGGTAAATATTTTCATGGGAGTGCAGAACAGCCCAGGTGGAAATTACCAAGTTATTGTCAAACTGTCATCAAGCCTCAGCAGAATGTTTTGATCTTTCAGATCAGAATAAAATCTTTCACAACACACAACTAAGAGACGTCATCCCTGTGGGTGAAGTAATTCCCACATCTTGAGAGTGAGCTGTTAACAATAACAAAACAAAAGGAAAACCATTCTTGGAGTCCACAGATACAGGAAATCAGAGGAGTCAGAACACCAGTAATAGTGGCAAATTCGTATCACCAGAACTGAAGACTCAGAAGTTTTCATGGCCCCAGATACTCAGGTTACCAAAAAACAAGAGGTGCAACCAGACACAAACGTTTTTCTCTGCATTTCATGGAGCACCAAGTGCAGTTCTCACTCCAATTTCATTGAATGCTAAAAGCAAGACAGGGAAGCAAAACATATTGATGAATAAAAATTGAAAAAACAAAGTGATTCAAATGCTGAAATAAGTACACCTTGGTTAAAATATATACCTAGTCTTATATTAGATATATTTTAAATAATCTCTGACACAATTGTTCTTTGATCTTTTGTCTATCCAAACACATTCATTTCAATAGAATCATAGAATTAATTTATTGGAGTTTGCTTTAACATTCTAAAAACGTATTTCTACTCTGCAACATCAATGTAAATCTGGATTGATTGCCTGTAAAATCTTTGTATACCTCTGGAGTGAACTGCTCTATGAGACTGACATGACACTGAAAGAACTATACATATAATTTTGTCTATTATGTCCTTCTTTCCACATAAACATGAAGAATCCATATAATTTGGAAATTTTTATACTCTATTAAAAAGAATCAGTGCTTCTGAGTGGTGAGTAGGATTAAAAAGGTAACAGCATTGAGCAGATTTCTTTTCTTTACCAGTTTTAATTTGCAAAAATGCCAATTTTGATGTCATTATCAAAGGAAGCAATTTTGCTCATTTGTTTACTAAATCATATTTACACTGAGAAATGTATTACTCCATTAGTGAATTGCTTTGCAAATACTCATGTGCATTTATATAAAGAAAGCGACAGCTGTTCTTGATAATTTACCAATTTGCAGAACATTCCTTGACTCTCCAAAATGTATGTCACAGCTGAATAAAATATTGCAAAATATTTTTCAGACACGACCTCCAGAGATGGTTTTCTTTGTATGACTTGTTAACTGTTAGACATCATAAGAGAGATGGTATCAACCCAACATTTTTTGTTTTCTTTCTTTTCCTTGTGAGGCATCACTAAAAATTTAGTAGGCTCTAGGGACCCAGGACCTAAGATAAACTGTTTTTTTAAGGTACCACAAACAAATCAAAAAAATTCCCAGACAATGATCATGTCATACACAATAGCGAAGATACCTATTTTAAAAGAGGTTTGAAAATGCTGAGCATTAGACTAAGCTGAGACAATAGACAGGTAAGAATTGTACTTGACCTATTACTTTGGTACAATACAAACTCAGTACTAACCATGTATCAATATTCATGTTTTGGCTGATTGGAAATTTGGGATCAGAGTCTTGTATGAATATTAAAGGCTTATCTCACGCTTATTTTAGTGAGACCAGTTCTCTCAAATTGCCACATCTGACAAATTCATTATATGAACACAAAACATTCACAGGCTAAAGAATGAAATTAAATGGATGCAAAATTTAAATTAATTTTAGACTGAGTATCTTGCAGAAAGTAATTATTCTCTCAGAAGAGCAAACATGGCAGTGAGGTACATAAGAATAGAATTTGGTCTTCCTTTTTAAAGGTGGTTTGCATCTTTAAAATGATGGATGGCTGTTGCAGGCCAGCGAGTTTGCCTAACATATTTGTTAAAACAATGCTAAAAAGAATCATTTCAGTGGGGAAAAATTCCTACTAAAATCAGGATACAGAAGTCTAGTATTTTTCTATTTGACCAAAATGACAATATGTGTTGTTATTAACAATAAAAAATAATCATCAGCATCTACATTTTCATATTGAAAGATTTTATTTGGGGATCTTTTGTGCTATGGAATGGCAATTAATTCTATTTCATAGTTGAGATAGATAGGAAGACAGTTTCTCCATACCATTCCTGCCACATTAGATGTGAAGGACATGGGGAAGGAAGAAAAGCAGCACCAATGAGGAAGATGTAACTGTGATCTGGCTACCCTACACCATCATAATAGTTTGGAAAATACCAGTTATACACTAATGTTATTTAAAACACTAACCTTAGTATTTATATTATCAAGACTTTGTAGAGCTTCAGCTAAATGTGAAATATAGAATGTGTAGAGATAAATCTGAATTTCATCTCCATTCTTCTTGCAGTTAGTAGAAAAAAATGTAATAAAGCAAAATAATCATTTCTACATTTCATTAACAAAACTTGAGTCCTTTAGGTTGTTTCACCCCTTCTTCATCTTTATTAATGTGTTCTATTTTAGTACTGATGCTGTTTTATTTTCCGTATGTGCCAAGCCACTATACTGTAGAGCATTGTCTCACACTTCATTAATAGGTCTGAAGTCTTACCAAATGAAATAATAAAAGAAATTTAGAGAATGAATCCTTTTTAATATATGTGCATCCATTTTTGCTAGAGTGTTCTCATTCTAGAGAATTTTTCTGCTTCAAGAGAAATTAATAATAGTGCATTGCTATGGAAACCTTTTAGTCTTCATATTTTCTTTGCTATTTCATCACCATTTACATTAAGTTTTCTATGGCTTGTAAGTTCACATGCATGCCTTGCTTTTACCTTAACTTCTGATTTTAACTTTGTTAGTACTGTAATAAATTTCTCCTAAAATAATAAATATCTTGTAACCATAATGTTTATTATTTTTACACCTAAATATATTCAAAGGAGAGAAAATTATTTCATATTTTTGCTCACCATAAGTTCTTTTCAAATGTGTGTGATGTATTTTCAATGCAAAATGAACGATTAAATGTAATTATCAGACCACTAGGGATAAAAAAAGTAATATGTTCCATTTTACTTACATTTTTTTAAGGAATGAAAACTTACCAGCAACCATCTTTCAAGCTTTGTTCTTCCCCCAGGCTTGAAATGAATATAAATAGCCGTCATAAACTATGCCAACAAACCACTGAAAGAATACAAACTGTAAAAGTGAAGCTGTTTTACTGTACTGCTGTGCCCACTGCATCAAACACAGCACAAGCTCTGCCTTCCCAAAGTGTGTATGTGCATGCACTCACACATCTGTAACATGCGCAGCTGCACTGTAAAGCATCTTTTCTTGCTGTAGATGATGAGGCACGTACAAGTTTCTATTCATCTTGAAACAAATATATATTTAAAAGTGTATATTTAAGGTTCAGAGGAGACGATAGAATAGGAGAAATTATGCAGGGAGTCAATAAGCCCAGTCATAATTGCAGTAGACTTAGGAAGGTCTCAGACTGAAGACAAATTCATGAGGGATTTTTTCTTGTGTTACCACAAACTATTTCTAAATATATATTTAAACCAATATATATAAATTATTGTTGCATACATAGATGTGCTTAAATTATTCTTCTAATACATAATTAAATCTATATACAAAGGCAAAATGGAAACTGAGCCATCAGATACGTATCTGTTGCAATATAAAAGCTATTCTCTCAAAGGTGAAAATAAATTCTGCACTATATTTATTATGAAATATATGACAAACATTTGAGAAAATTCTGTGTCATTCAAGATTCTATTAGCTCTTCAAACTCTACTAGCTCTGCAGTGATGTGCAGCAATAACTGAAGTAATCTATACCGCAGAAACAGTATAACTAGGCTAATGCTGGCCTCTGCCTGCAGTGCTGACAAGTATAAAATGGGAAAATCTGAAATATTACTATTGAAAGAAGGTTCTTGGTACCCTTTTGGAACAAGTTCTCTTCCTGACAATGAAATGCTCACTAGCTCTACTTCAGAAAAAATACAAAAAATCATCCAAAACTTCAGTTTAAAGTACTCTTGCTTAAATTGGTTTTATTGGTTAAAGACAAAAGGAAGGTCAGATGAACCAGTATTGACAGAGCTTTTCAGGTGGCAGTGCAAAGGAGAAGCAGGGACAAATGGATGTTTGGTAGCAGTATCTTCAGAAGCTAGTTGTCTGCTAAATGAATACCTTTCCATAGCTGTTAGTCTTTTCTACTGGGGCAACTTTGATTTTAGTACCTAAATAGCTACACACCTGAGTTGGTTTTGAGAAAGCTATCTCAAGTAATGAACACTTTTGGAGCTGTCCTGATCTGCCATTTAATGGCAGGATCCATGGCTATACTAGCCAAATAGCCACCCCTGAAACCATCTGACTGTTCTTTTCCTCTTGCTACACACCTCTTTTGCATTTACTTTTAACTTACCTGTGTCCTGAGAGACACTGGTTGTGGATGTCCAATTATTCTTCCACGTGTAGCTGGATTTCCTCTTTTTATCTTAACCAAGTAGCACTGCTAATCAATGTCAAACAATGCTCCTAAGTTAAGACCAGATCACAGTATCACAAAATTATTTTCCCAGGTATTCAAGAAACCATTTTGAACACTCTTAAGCCTTGGCTTAACCCAAGACTCTGAGATATCTTTCTGCAGAGCAGTTTCAGCACAAAATTGTTTCTGCAAATGTTGACATGCAAAAGATTAAACACCAAGATTTATGTAATTGTAGGTCTGAGTAGCAGCTCAAAAGCAGCTTTGGAGACTTTGGGACCTACGGAAAGTAAAGACAGAGGTGCGTACATCTCTTTGGAGCCCCTTTTCGGAGAGTTTAAAATGCCAAGCTGTGAAAGTACCTTTAGAAATGGCATTTACAAACCTGAAACTTGTAATTATACAATTAGCTCACATATGGACCACTCCATGTGAAAGAATTGGCCAGATAAACATATATGTAAGGGTAAATAAGTTGTCTTGATTAGCAGAATAGAATTCTGCCAATATATAGGAGGAAACTGTTCAAGAAATAGAATCTCAATAAAATGTTTTCTTCTTAAATCCCACATTTATGAAATTTCTGTAAAAAAAAAACAATTTTAAAGTCACAATTTTCATTTCTTAATAAATTTCTATGTAAAAATTAATATTTGAAATTGAGTCTGAAATGTTATTTTTTTAAATGTTGACATATTTTACCATTTGATCTCTTAATTTCATTGTTTTCTAAAAAATCAAACTCAACAAGTTTCAAAAGAAAATATTTATTTCTACAATAAGATTGTTAAATTCTTTTTCTCCAGAATAGATTTTTAGAGCACTTGGGTAACTACTATGAAGTAGTAAACAAGTGACATTGCTTTCATGTATCTTCTACCCATGGTAGTTCTTCATGAAGTTATAACATTGCAGCTTTGATAATGATGGCTTTGCTTGGAATGTTAATATGAGAAGAATTTTTGTGAACATAACTCTAGCAGTCTCATTATAGAGTTCTGAAATCATTACCTTTATTGCTGCCTGAAGATATAATGCATCACTTACAATAGAAGCCAGCAGTGGCATTTATCTTCCATCACTTCCAGGACTGACTTCATTTTTTGTATTAATTTATGTACTACATGTCTTGTATCTAAAAGGATTAATGCATAATGGCAAAAAGTGCAGCACATGCTATAAAATGGCATACTTTCAGGGTAGATATTAAATGTTTAGGTATAAGAAATGCAATACACTGAATTGTTATTTTCATCACAGAGCAGTAGGTGGTATCTGGGACATCACATTTTTATACTGCTTTATTTATATGGTTGCAAACATGGCAATGAGTAGAAAAAATTAATGGGATTTTTTTAAGTGATGTGAGATCACCCTCCACAGGAAATACCATAGAATGCAGAATTCCTTATATCCTGCAGGTTCAATGTAATTCCCCTGTGTGCTGGTATAACTTTCCAAATATTCCACAGCATTCTCCTGTGGATGCATCTTGTTCAGTCTCTTCATGTTTACCCATCTTTTAAAAGCCAACACCCCTTTCAAACACAGAGAACTGAGACAGAGGACATTTTCCATATTTCACAATTTTTGGTCACAGCTTTAACCAATTCAGCCTGCAATGATGTAAGTCTTACAGAGAATAATCTTGTTTGGAAAATTGCTGCCCTATTCCCTCTCCCTTTCCTTTTCTTTTTCTTCTTTTTCTTTTTTTTCCCTTTTTTTTCTTCCCTTCTTTTCTCATTTTTATTTTATCTCATAATTTCCTTTCCTTTCCTTTCCTTTCCTTTCCTTTCCTTTCCTTTCCTTTCCTTTCCTTTCCTTTTCCTTTCCTTTCCTTTCCTTTCCTTTCCTTTCCTTTTCCTTTCCTTTCCTTTCCTTTCCTTTCCTTTCCTTTCCTTTCCTTTCCTTTCCTTTCCTTTCCTTTCCTTTCCTTTCCTTTCCTTTCCTTTCCTTTCCCTTTCCCTTTCCCTTTCCCTTTCCCTTTCCCTTTCCCTTTCCCTTTCCTCTTTCCCCTTTCCCTTTTCCACCTGTTTTGTTTTTAAGTCACTTACTTAATTTAAAAATTCAGTAATACATATTTTCTTGATTCATAACAGGACTGATTCACAATGGTTTGTCTTTTCTTTCAAGTAAACTTAGGTAGAAATAATTGACAAACATGCATTAAAATTCCTAAATAGATGTTCCAGGGATGAGGAATCCATGTCTTCAAAAGAAATATCTCTACTCTGGGTGGTACTGAAGCTGTTATCCTCTCTCAATCCTTGGTATTTTTGTTCCCCATGGAAGCAGACTGATGATGCCATAAAAGCCTTTGGGTTTGGTAAAATATGAAAGGTAGATAAAAGTAGAAAATAAAGGCATGAAGAGCAAAGAAAATTTATATGTTTGTAGATATGATTTCTATATCTTTGTAGATAAATCATTCTAATCAGCAGGGGGGTAAGCAAAAACCCTCTGTAGGTGCTATTTTCTACAGCAGAGACGTCACTCCACAGAAAACCAATTTAAAAGTCGTAGTATTGCAACTTTGCTTTAGTGATTTGGCAATATTTCTTTTTCTCTATTCTCTTCCCCTGCTGAGCCCATCACTGTGCACGACTCTACCATTCTCTATCCTAAGCTTTCTCTTTTCTTCACAAACATTACTCCTCTCTCTTTCTAAGTCTCTTTTTGATATCCCTTTTGGCACTTGCATTTTACACACCTCTTTCAATACACATTTAATTAATTTAATTTATTACAGTTGATATTTTGATGCTTTGAACCATTGATCATCTCAGTCCTCTACTTTATGCCCATAAACTGATCTTAGTGTTTGTCTGAATTTCATAGATCATTTTAGTGGGGGAAAAGTATGTATGTCATGTATAACAAAATTAACACTTTTCTTAATCAGCAAACTATTCATAAAGTACATTAAACAAAACATATTCTAGAACAATTTATAGATTTTATATTTTGAATGTTACTAACATTTTCAAAGACTTTGAGGTGAAGTCCTACCTTAATGTAAGAAAACATTCAAAAGTAAAACTATTAAGACAACTCTAAAAACCAAAAAATATTTTAACAATAAAGATCACTTCCTATAGCTATCATAATTGTATATATTATATTTTGGGTGTTTATCATTAATATATTGTCTCTGATAAAGTAAAAAAAAATACAAAAACTTAAGAACACTGAAATTCAAAATTATGTATGCGATGACTTGTAAAGAAAAAAGTGAAGGCTAGAGATAGATGACAACTGGTAGATGAAAATTATTCAACCTGTCAATTCTTGTAAAGACTGCATTACTGAATTTTACCGGCATATCTAACAGTGAGAGAATAGGTGAAGGCAATGAATAAATTGGAAGTTAGTTGAGTAGATGCACTGAAATACCTACCTATGGTTGGTTCTCAAAAAAATTACTGTAAACCCTGTCTTGACACTGCAAATACAAACATAAACATTCTTTTCCAGTACAATAAGACAATCTCAAAAGATTCTGCAGCCATAAGAACACAAATTACTGTAATGTAGGAAATAGATGCTTTGTTAGATAATCTAATAAAGTTAGTTATATTTTGGAATTTGCTTTTTCTATATTTATTTCAAATGGTGGTTTTTTCCCTCATATTTCTAAAATTATCCTTCCCAACTCAAATATGGATGATATTCAAGAAACTGTTGCCTTCCTAATTTCCCTTGTACCTAAACCTGCATTCACTTTGATAATTTACTGTCAAAACTCCTCCTATGCAATGTAGTATGCACTAAAACATGTAAGTAAAAGGGCTGTTAGAGACCTGAAAAGAATCAAACTTTCTGTAATAAAAAGACTGCATGTTTATCCTGCTTTTTGTGAAAGCAGTTTAAATTCTGTCCAAGGAAGAGGTGAAAATTATTTTGCAAACTATGAGATGATACTTGCAGTATCTTGGTTTCCAGACTAAAATTATACTCAGCAATCAGTACATGAAATTCATTCTGTTTGTATTTCTGTGGTTTGGTGATATAATTACAGCTGAAGTGTAGAGGAGTAATTGTTTTCAGCCCAAGAATTAATTTTACCTTATCCAAATTGTTTTTTGAAATAAAACTATTCATACAGAGCTTTACAAAAAGATTGGAAACAATTCCTAGCATATGTGTCTTCCTTTCTGAGAAGAGATAGGATGAATACACCAAAATAACAACAGAAAACTTGATTCCAAATATCTCCTGAAACTGATTGTAAAGCTGCTTTTCAGTGCTTACCTCTGATTGAAGATAAGATGCTTTCTAAAATAAGATTTTCATCAAGATCCCATGTGATTCCTTTTCATCTCATCCCTACTGCTGCCTGTTTAATACATAAATGAATTTTCAATCAAATCTGAAATCATGTAAGTCCAGAAACAGGGAAGATAATCGAAATTGTTCTTCTTTGCTTTTATTATTTGTATATCTATAATATCTTAACAGTATTAGTGTCACTGCCTAATGACTGTACTAACTATAAAGAAAAAAGATAAAGTTATGCTGCATTAATAAAATAAAGAAAAATATTCATCTGCAAGATAACATCAAGGGCAAATGTGCCACAAGTCATAAACATTATTCAACTTTGACGTGAAACCAAAAAGTTTATTATGTATGCTCCTTTATGGAATTTCACTCCTATAAAATGTAGCAATGATTTGCAGTAAAGTAGCAGTGATCTGTAATGAAAAGTGCACTGATGATGATTTAAACTCCAGCTGCAGCTTCAGCTAACAGCAAGAAAACATTTTAATGGAATTTTCTACTTCTCTGAGGACAAACTTTTTTGTCTTAATAAAAGATTTCTATTTTTATTTCCATTTCACTCTTAGAGAAAAGGTATTTTGCTGGAGTATGTTTCCATTATGCTTCCTTCTACAAATTCCCAACATAACAATTTTAACTACCTGCCTTTATGTCAGATATGTGAGGTGCAGTTTCTACACAACCATGAAAGGATGACAGGAAGGGTTTCATGCTCAGTTCCAGACAGCAGTGAGACAGACTGTCTAGGATATGATGTCAGAATAAAAGTTCACTCCGAATAAGGAAAGTGCTTCATATTGCTGCATTCCAAGTTTTTCAAGCAGCATAAATCCCAATCTATGTGGAGTTCACATTCATGAAGCAGCTTGAAAAGCTGGAAGTGTGTCCTGGTTCAGAGCATGACCTTGGTTTATTTCTAAATTCAGAGAGAGCCATCTTAGTAAAATCAGGACCCATGACTGAAAAAATCTCCTGTATGTTGCAGTTAGCAAAACTGAACAGAGCTTTGGACAGTAAATGTGCAAATAAAAGGGAAAAAATACAATTATAATATCACCTTAACTCTGCACCAGATTCAACCATTTGAGATGCAAATTTCCAACTTGTGTGCTCTGAGAACAACTTGAACTCCATAAGGAATTGCTATCTCCCGTTCTAACTGAATGTATTTACCAGCTTACAGTTCAATTACAACCATCATCTTGAAAATTGAGTGATCCCTGAAGAAACTTAAAATGATAGATACTGGAGTACATTGGGTCATAAAGGGACTTTCTTGGTCATGGAGATCACTCCCTTGCCAGTGCTAGACAAGATAACCACATTACATAATCTATTGATCAAGTTCCATTTTGAAAGAAGTTACCTTTATAGGGTTTGTTGTTTCCTCTTGCCTCTCACCATTCTTTTGTGAGTCATCCTTCTTCACTATACCACAAAACCCAAATTTTCCAAAAGGAAATCAGCTGTGTTTTCCTCTTGAAAATTTCAAACACAGCATATGCAATGATTTATGACTTGTATAATCTTAATTTCCTTAAGCAATTGTTTTAATTTTAAAAAAAAATTAAAAAGAAAGAGGGGAATTAAAATGAGAAAAAAACATTTCTGTTTAATTCTGTTTTCTGTGTCCTATTGTTATAGCTTTCTAGCATGAATTGCATGTCTGTTTCAGCTCCATCTCAGAGCCCTCTTTTTCTTTAATTATTCCTGCAATACTATTTTTAAAATGTTTATCTTTCACCCATTATTAATTAGCAGGATAAATTACACTAAAGCTAGTTAAAATCAAACAAATGAAAGAGTAAAGTAATATTTTGTGGAGAGCATCAGATAGCATCTGGTTGACCTCATCACATCCAACACAAAAGTGATGACTTCATCCACACTTTTGCCCACAATGTAAAATTATTGCTAAAAGCTAGTTGGCTTGTAAGCCTAGGTTAGGTGCTGGAGCTCAGATTTCTCAAACTTGTACCTGCATGTCCAAGAGTAACTCCTATTGTGAGCATATCTTGTCTCTCTTTTCAGGCAGGTATTTTCCATGCATAGAAAAATACTGTACAACAACTTGTTTCAATTGCAGATTTCCATTTTTGGTTGAAATTCTGAGATTTTAAAATGTAATTTTTTCTTACACTAAGACACAAAGTCAAATGTATATCACCTATTCAGAGATCCCATTGTAAAGATGCATATACATAACTATACATAACAATAAATCTGTATAAGCGTAACAGATAAAACCAGTATCTGACATTTTTAGCTTTTATACTTTCTTTTAAATACATCATCATTATAAACTATAAAACCAAGCTTCATATTTTAATATCTGAAAAAATAACATAAATTCCTATGAAATTCTAATTTCATTGAAATGTAATTTTTCACTGGAAATATTTTACTCAATTTTAAGCTTGAATTGGGAAATTCTCAAGTGCCTGGGGGAATAAAAATATTAATCTGTCTACACATGCAATGATACTACTATTGTAGTTGACAGATCCACCTATATTTAAATCTGCAATATCAAACATTACTTTAGATCTCAGTAGTTACACCTTCAGTACACACATGGCCTCACTCTAACCAGAATATTATGTAGAGAAAACATTCAAATTTTCTCAAGCAATTCATGTGAAAAATTTCAAAATACAGGCACACCTATATCATGTACAAGCTGTTTTTGAAATTTATCCCAAGAATTTTTAATATGCAGGGCCTATTGCAATAAAAATGTGCAACCTTTTGGTAATATTTTGAAAACAAAAATATTTCTATAATCTGATTAATTAACAGTCCATGGGGATTGTTTTTTCAAGACTAGAAATCTTTAAAATTCTTAATATTTTTCATGCCTGGCTGAATCATATGTCTGTCTCTATATGAAATTAAATTTAGCATAATAATCCACCAAAACTCAGTGATTTTCATGCATTAACTCAGGTAACTTTAGCAAGTTCATTCCACTGTTCTTAGAGATGGTTAATTTCAAGTGTTTTTCAAGTTAAATTTTTGTGGCACATATGGAGAATTGCTGATTTTATGAAAATTTGTTTTGCAAATGCCAAACTCATTATGTTTGCTTTTATGTTTTTCTTCCTCTGATATTGTCTTCTAAATGTCTAAATATAGCATGCAAAAAGAGGGTGTTATACTAGCCTTCTCAAAAGTTCAAACTGCAAAAAGAAAAACTTGCTTTACAGAATAAGTTATTCTACTTGCAAAACATCTTTTTAGTCAGTATCTAGCTATAGTCCTCTTTATTAGTTTTTTGTACATTTTATAGAATTCTCAGGAAAAATGAGTGGAAGCAATTTCTTATATATTTCAATGGATGACAAACAGTACATATACACACATACTCATACAAATAAGTTATTTTGAATTCTGCTGCACACACATTTCTGTTGATGCCTCATGGATGGTCTATTTCTAGACCTAAGCACCTTTCCCACTGTGGTGGATATCACTTCCAAAAGAGAAAAAGGCAAATAGGATAACCAGGGACCTCAATATCTTCTAATTATGCAAGAACTGTTGTCTGAAATTAGACTTTTTTCAAATAACCCATCAGTACTGCAAAACAAAAATAAAAACATAAGTCTGTTTCAGCCATATGCTTTAGTGTAACAGCGTATGCAACAGTTCAAGAAATGGGGAGATATAGATAAAAGGTAAATAAAATAATGTTAAAAGCTACCACAGAAATAAATGGTCAGAAAAGCAGAAGGATTCTCAATCTTTTGATGTCATAGTAAAGACATGAGGCCAAATGTAGGTTACTGAGTTCAGTACAGAGATTAATTTAATACAACATAATGATGTGGTCATGCTTTTTCTCAATATTAATGAGCCTAAGCTACTCAGCTACTCAGTTTATTTCCCTACTCAGATAAGAAGGGCATCTGAGTGATTAAGCTGCCCTATGTATTGATTTGGTTTTTCCAAGTACAGCAGGATAAAACATAGTAAGATCCTGAGTTATGTGCTATACCTTTTGCTCTGGGGGACTACAGCAAACTGTGAACTTCAAATTAGTGAAGAAAAAACATAAATTAATGGTATTTGAAAGAAGAACCTCAGAGAGATACATACCTTTGTGTGTGTACTTTAATAAGTCAGCAAAGCAAGTTTTAAATTGATTGGACTGTCAAGAGTCAGGCTGAACTCTGAGTGAGACCAAAAAATTACAATGAACAAAAAATCTACTGCATTTGCTTGGATGCAGTATAGATGAAAAATGTTAATCATCTGTGGCATTTTTTAGTTTGGTTGAAAAGTTGAACAAAAGTAATGAATAGTAGCAGTCTGTGTATAAAGTGTGTGTGCAAATAAAGAAATCACAATGAAATCAAGTAAGCTGCCTACTAAGAGGGTCACTTTAATTTATACATTTTATAGGTTATTTTGTTTAAATAATCTTTGTTAAATAGAGCCACATCATAGTAGCAAGGATGTGAAGGATGGCTCAAAGGATTTCCTCTTTGATCACACTGAAGGCTAAGACTAATTGTGAGAGGTTCCATGGGTCCCCAGGCCACAGGGTGCATAAAGGCTGATCTCCACTTTGCCCAGGGCTGGACACGCTACACTGGGCAGGCTGTCTCCATTTCGTGTACAACTCGGCCAAGGTCTCTTCCAAACTCCTTGTGGTGTTCCTCTGAGTTTAAAACCTTCTTTTTACTGTATATATGGTTCCTCTATTGTCACGAGTAATTAATAGAAATTCATCAATTGCAGGAATGGAGGACACAACTGATTTGCCATAAGTTCTCTATGGATGAGCATGAAGAATTATAAGGGGTAAAAAGACCCAGACGTTTGGGATAGAGCCTACCAAGAAGGATCCCTGGAGAGAACATCCTCCTAAAGAAACACTTGTTTAAATGGGAGCTAGTTGATTTGCTCTGAAATGAAGCTTGGAACTGATGTGATACACTTCTGTAAAATAGGAGCAGGGAAGTAGCTGGATCAAGTCTGATGGCCAAATTACTTGATGGTGAAGAAATAGCCAAAATCTCCCACTCAGCTGTGAAAAAGAGTTCCATTATTTTATGATGGGAAGAGAATTGTCTTGAGATACAACTCTGTATGCATCTATACTGGTGATTTTTTGCTTTGGAATGGCTCTCTTTAGCCATAGGTTTAGGTTGTAACTGTGCCTGGATTAACTGTTTGCTGTGCACTGTAGAATGTTTCTGTGCACTTTTCACGGTTTCCCTCATGGCTAAGAGTGATATTGTGCCTTACTACATCATCCAGAAATTACCACTTGCAATGTAGAAAAATAACTTTCCAACAGTTTGCTCTCTACATGCATGGAGGATTTTAGCACAACAGCAAAATAACCTGGGATAGCTGTACAGAAATCTAATTAGCATTGCCAATTAGGTACAGCTGCACAACATGACCCTATAATCATGGGATTATATAAAAACTTCCTACCTTCTTCTTTGTATGGAAATAGTCAGTAGTGTAGGTGCACCCTATGTGGATACAATGTAAGTTTTAACAGTGTTTTAAAGGACATCATAGCTTTTAGACTACAATGAGGAGCAATAGAGACATTTCTCTTTCACCCTTAATCTACTCAGGATTTAGGATCTACAATGAGACCACCAAAACCTTTTTTTCTTCTAGAAATGCCTGTATAAAAATATCAAACTGTGCATTACATAATTTGAAATTTCTTCATATGCAAGAAAATTTTAAACAAAATTTATGTATTTTGGGATAATTATTAACAAGCAAAAGTTTTAGCAAAATAGAGAACAAATGTATTCTTCACAGAAAGATACCCATTAATAAAGATTTAGTAAAACCCATGGTTTTACATTCTGGCAGAAAATCTACTGGTTGCTGCGCTAGTTTTCCCCATGCCCTGAATCTGAGGCAGTGTTGGGAAGACTACTTCTGTCAAGGACTTGGCATAGTCAGTAATCTGGCTTTACAGAATACAGGCTGGACAACCTCAGTCTAGGGCTGTCAGGGCTTCAAGCCATGTTGCCATACTCCCACCTGACAAATAATCGTATCCTCTTTATTCTCTTTCTTTCTTTAGCAAACAGATGGTGTTGGTGCCTCACTGTGTCCAAAAATAGTTTCTAACTTTGCAACCAATTGTAGTTTCTTCACACTCAAATGCATTTCAACTCAGCCCTTTGCTCTCTATTTCAGCACTTATTCAGTGTTCAGCTAATGGTGAGTTTACAGCTCATTCCTTTATACATTTCCTTTTTTTATTTTTTTTTTTTTTTTTTTTTGCTTGGGTGCATATAGCCTAAAAAAATCCTAAGTGAATACAGCCCTACAAATTGAGTGACAAAAACTGTCAGCTAGATATTAAGTTCTTGTATGCAATAAAAAAGGAATCTTATAATAAACTTGCTACAACAGCAGAGAGTCTGATTTCAGCCATGAGCCCCTGTACTATATTGCCCTATATAAGGACATGAGATAGCAACAAAAGAGAAGCGCTTTAGCCATCTTGATATTCAATGAATGGGCTAACTGCTTTTGTGGAATTGCACTGTTCTTCAATGTGTTAACTTTATCAAACCAAGACCTGCATAAAAATGAAATGTCAGACTCCAATACAGTTCTAGTCAGTCATACAGTTTATCTTCTTGTCCACTGATAGAGTTCACAAATTTAATAACTGTCCTTTATCCTTGTCTCAGTTCTCTTTCAGCTTTCTATTTGACTTTCCTTCTGACCTGACTTGCAGGAAATTCTTCATCCTCCTCTCCTATAGTAATCAGAATAGAAGGAACAGAAAACATACCATTGCCATTACAAAGAGTATGAGGGGTTATCAAATCACTGTGATGGTCAGAGAAAAACATGTTCAATGTTTATCTACCACATACAGTTTAACCTATTTAGACAGTAGTTGACTAAAGTAACTGAATAATTTAAACTGAAAAGTTTATTAAGAATCTTAGTCACAGTTTCACATCTTGTATGGAAAAAAAAATCATTTATTCTTAATCAAAAATAATAGGATTACTTGGAAGAATCTGCTGATAACATTATCAAAATTATTTTTCAGCTGATTAGAAAGCATAATGATGAATTTTTGCCCTTTTGTTTTGGTTTCTGTGACTATAATTAAGAACGACTCTTCAGGACTCCGGATGGTCTGTAAATGACAATTATACTGGTTTCTACTTCTTCCAGGACATTCACAAATGAGAATAAACTGAACTTGCATTTTCCTCTGAATTGAAGGTACTAAAAGAAAAATTGCTAAACCAATCTGCTACAATGTCAACTATGTGGAGATAGCTTCTGTGGAGATACATGGAAGCACTAAAGCCTTAAAATGCTCAGCAAGGCTCATGTGTGAAACAGCCACCTGCTCCTTTACAGCTGGGAACTCTCAACTCAAATTTTCTTCCTCCTAGCTAGTACAGTGCAGCATTTTGGAATCGGTGTGAGAATGATGCTGATAACACAACACACTGATGTTTTAGCTGTTGCCATGTAGTGCTTGCCCTGCCTAGGTCAAGGACCTCTCAGGTTCCCATACTCTGCCAGTGGGTAGCTTCTCAAGAAGCTGGAGCACAGTGTGGCAGGACAGCTGACCCAAACCTACCAAAACAGTGTTCCGTATCACAGAACACCATACCCAATAAATCAGCTTGGGTAATTAGCTTGGGTAATAAAAAACAGGAGTCAATCACTGTCAATCAATCAATGTCTGCCTGGGAACAATCACTGTCTGGGAACAAGTTGGGGACCAGTCAGGGTGTGGTGAGCAATTGTTTTGTGTATCACTGGCTTTTTACCCTTAAATTGTATTTCTCTCCCTCTTTTTCTTATCTCTCTTTTCATTACTATTATCCTTATTATTTATAATTATCAATTATTATGACACTATTTTACTACATTTCAATTATAAAACTGTTCTTATTTTAATCCATGGATTTTCCAATTCTCCTCTCCAACCCACCTGGTGGAAGTGACGAATGAGAAAGTGTCTGCATGGGGTGAAGTCACCACACTACTCATTTTCATAGGTCTTGAAAATAGAGAAATCTTGTATCTCCGTGCAGTTAGGAAGAGGAGCCATTGATAAAAGAACAGATGCATAGGATATGCTGAACTATCTGGCTAAATAAAAACCCTATAATGTAAAGAAAAAAAATAAGTAGATGTGGGCAGGTTGCACTCTGAGGAGATAAGTGAAATTAATCAATGGACACAATACTGTCTCAAACTGAAGGCAAACTGTTGAAAATTGAACTACCAGCTAGAGTGGGGTAAGGGATGTTGAGGCTATTGGAAAATGTTACCGTCTTTTTGCAGCTGAAGTGAAAAGCAACATCTGATCACCTAAATAGCAACTTCCTTTCTGTCAAGTTAGGCATTGTTTTAAATTTCTGATCCAGAAAAAGTTGCTGTAAAGTTTTGCCACCAGTTGCTAAATTTTGATATTCTGGGATTAAATTTTTTTGACAGACACTTTTTTATTTACTCATTTTCAAGTTTTAATAATTTTTATTGCTGTAACAATGGAATTAAATCAATCTTTGAGAAAATTATTTGTATTATGGAACAGTCTACTCAATATTGCATATAAATATACATCATATATATAATTTTGTATATAAAAATTTACTAGAATTTCATAAGAATTTTTTTCCCCAAATCCAACTGACTTTTAATAATTCCTGAAGTCAATTTCCATCCAAGGAAACATCAATTCATAAGAGGCTGACTCTCATTAGGAATAGTTTTGTAATATTTCCTGCTCCTAGCATGAGTTCAGAGAAAGCATGTTCATTCTGTTATTCTAGGTGGCTATTGAAATACAAAGACTGGATAAATTTGGTGTAACATCACTGTTCAAACAAATTGGATTTTGTATTCATTTTAGCTGTCATTAGAGAGTTAACATAAAAAGAGGGACATCACATTATTCTAAAATTAGTCATAATTAAACAATTTTCTTTGCAGATACCACAAATTACATGGAACAATTGTGTTGAGGACAGAAAAAGCCTGCTATGGGAAAAAGGTGGATTTCTAGTTAAGGTGTTTCATATAATTTTCAGAAGATTTCTTTTTAAATCATACCTCTCTTAGAAGCTTCCTGTGTGACCTTAGGCAAGCTGTTTAATTTCTCTGAGCTTCTTTTCTCATGTTAAATGTTTTCTCTCTCACAGCATCCTTTTTCATCACCATGGAAGTGATGGAAATCATCCTAACTGTGCGAACTCGCAAGAATGTGCCAAGATGTCTGGCAGAAATAATAGCATTTAACTGAAGGGGGAAACAGAAGACACACTGGCATTTCCACTGCTAGCAAATATGCTATCACTTTCCCTAATAATTATTTCAGGTTGCACATGGTCGACATTTACAACAAGAAACAAAACAGCAATCAAAAGCAAATACCATGAAAGGTACAAACCTAAAATAATAAGATAACTTGGATCACAGTATTTACTGAAAATATTGATTCATTTCTTGGAATATTCTTTGTATAAAAGATATTTTTAATTATCTCATTAGTGTTGCAATCTGGTTTTCTTATTAATAAAAGTAACTTATGAAAATTACTAGATCAATTTATTTTCTTCTAGTTTTTAACTTGCTGTAAAATATCTGAAATATCAATAAAGCTTTTTTCCAGTAGATCCTAATGCCATCTTCTTTGGGACTCGAGGCACAATAGTGAAAGGATAAATGTCCTTACAAAGAACGCAGGTGAGGTAGCTGCAGTCAATGTCAGAAATATGTTTTCGAACATGAGTAGAAGTTAATTAAGTCAGAAAAACATTTACATCATAAAAGTTTGTACCCAGGTTTGCACATACATTTGGGTTTTGCATCATTTACATCTTCTTCTGCCACTGTCACGGAGAAAGAGCAAGAGCATGAGCATTGTTACACGTTTGGGAGGAGCCCTCTTGCTTGTGCTTTGTGTGCCCATAACCTCAGTGGACCCTGGAACCCACAAAGATTCTCCTTGTGCTGCCACATGCTCAATGCAGATGGCATCTTCTGAGAGGATGTTGGCAGACACACACAAACCCATATTTACCGAGTGCAAACAATGTTTTTTAGGAGTTTGTAAGTCAGCCAAAGGCAAGTGTCTTTCACGCAGATTACAAAACAGTTCTCTGACCTCATGTTGATAATTTGCATTTCTCCAGCTCCCCAACTGAAAGTCCTCGATTAAAGTATGAAAAGGTTCCTTCATCCAAATGATGTTATTTTTTTCATAAAGATGATTCTTTTTCTATTTTCAAAGAATATCTGGTCTGTTTTAGCTGGAATTTAAGTTATGTTCAAGACTCAGCCAAAAATATCCGTTTCAATTCAAGAAACACACTGTAAATTTAACTTGCAAATATAAATTCAAATGTAAATATTTAAGAATTTGCAAACAGCTTCAGTAGAGATTGTCCCTAATACATTCTAGTTCTTTGCAGCAAGCTTCAAAAGTGTCAAGTGAATGCTGTCCATGGTTTATTCAGATTGAGGGTCTGGCTCAACACACTTAAAAGTGATGCATGATAAAATTTCAAAGCAATATGTAATCCTTCAATAAAATAAGTACCTGAAGTAACCTATTGATCCCATTTGGTTTTATGATCATTCTTTTCAAAACAAACATATCTGAATGTTTTTTATAAAGTATAATAAATATATATTTTATTCAAACAAAGATTTTACAGGCAAATGGATAAACTTACACTCATATATCTCAGTTATACCTGTGCCAGTAACTGTTTCCAACAAACATCTTCATGAAGGCTTCTTATTTAGATAAGCCACCAGTGAAGAGTAAACAAATAATCTAACAAACATTAAACAGCATCATAACTCCAGACTGATTATTCTGTTACTCAGTTGTTGCATCTGTGGGTTTTGATTATCTCAGTTTAGAAATATGTAATCTACAGCGAATACTTTTTCTTCTGAGGAAAATAAAACTTCAATATATTGTTCAGTACTTACTAAAATTGCAACAGCTTTGGCTAAGACAGGACTCAAACACAATATTGTGATTAAATGCACTTTTTCTTACCTTATTCTCTACTTCTCAAAATGCTATAATGTTTGCTAGAGAAAAAAATCTTTTTATTATGTTGTAGCATGTAGATCTACATGCTGAAAATTTTGGAATTTAATATTGTTGCTTCAACATATGAATCTCTACCTTACTTTGAGCATATGCTGTATATTCTATTCACATCTTGTGATAACAGATTCTCATAACTTTTATGTCAAGCACATATGAACATTATTTTCATGTATGAAGTAAAAAGCTAAAATGTGTACATTTTTAACCAGATAACCATATTTTATATATATTTCTTTGAAAATATGGGCCCAACAATGTCAAATTGTAACATTTCTACAAAAATTGTCAGTCATTTCAAGTTCTCAAACAATATCTATTAGAAAAAAAAAATCACTTGGCAGAAAGAATGACAAAATAAATATGCCATCTCTCATCTACAGTACAGATAAATCTATTTTCGAACATTTTCATTGATTTTCTAGGTGAGCTTGCACAAGTTAGCTAATGGCATGTTTCCCTTCAGAAGTATCAAAATGGGAAGTTGAAATAGAAAGCAAACTGTCGTTTTACTGGAAATAAATTCAAAAATAATCCTTATTTGGTAAACTTGGGTTTGAGCAAGTAACATTTATCAGTGGAACGACATTCAATCCAAGTTTATTACATAAACAACATGTAATAAACAAATTCAATACAGTTTATTACATAAACATACACAATTTCAGTTGTGTTTCAAACATATTTACTCCAAGCTATTTATCTGTGTCATTATATATACCTTACTGCTCTCAGGATAAGTACAGTGCAAAATGATACAGAGATTCCTTCCTAAAATCAACAGTGGAATAAACATTGGCATGGTTGTCCAACAGGATGAGCCACATGATATCACACGGCATCGCAGCCTCCTCTGCTGGGCAGCTACACCACCAGCCACAACCAGACCAAAGGCAGCCTCCAACAATCCAGGACCCCTTCCTGCCTTCCCTGTCTTCTTCTAAAAGCTAGTTTTCTGGTTTCTCTGGCTTCACTTTCTGGATGAGTACAACACCCAAATAACTTCTTTTTCATCTGAAGTGCGTTTCTGAACATATTTTTCAGAGATGAGAATACTGTAAGATGTACCTGAAATAATCATTACTGTATCTCAGAATGGTCACAGTAACTAAAGGTGGAAAACACTTATCACATCAGCTGTTTCACTTTCCTGCACTATATTAAGTTCTTAGAGAAAATATGCCAGTCCCTACTTAAGTACAGATACCTTTCATCTCCTAGGCGTTATCCAAAGACCTAAAAGAAATAAAGTGAAAAAAAACCAACTGAAAGAGAAGCTTTTTAGTTCATGGTTCTGAGAGCAGTGAATGTTAGATGGGCAGTCTTGCTGCAGGTTAAAACCTCCAAAGCTTTCTTCATAGTTGAAAGGCAAGAGCACTCTCTTTCAATGTAGTCAGCCTAACTGTAAGAGTTCCCCATAAATACATAATAAATTTCTCTCAGCTGTGCAAGTCTTTTAGAAAAGTGTATGATAGTATCCAGTCGCAAATTACTGGGTAGTCTTTTTTAAATAATTACATTCCTGCAGGATAAAAGAAGCTCCATAATACAGGTCAAGCCAGATGATATTAAGTTCCTTTGCAGATGCAATTGAAGAAGAATATAGCTAGACTTAAATAGAATAATATTCAGAGAGCAAAAATGAAATATAAAATGAAATATAAGCGCATTTCATAAACATTACATTAAAATGAACCAGATTTCATGGAGGAAGCTACAGAGATGCTGATATAGCCCATCATCATCAATGTAAAACAACTAGCTATTACCATAAAGCTGAAAGAATAATGTTTCATTTAAAATGCTATGAAATAAATATTTCAGTGTGGCAGTCATGATGGCACACATTCAAATACACAGCAGATTTTTTTTTGACATGTGCAAAGCCTGAGAGCCTGGCTTTGTGTGGTAAAGACTGCATACATATTTGGTAGGATAAAAACAATCAATTTGCTTCAAATATATTGATACTAGGTAATTAAGTAGCTCCAATAATTCATTGACAGATATAAATGTTGATGATTATACTTTAACATCAAGATTTACACTGCTGTGACCCATACCAGAAAAGGAAAAAGATGGTGGTGGTTGGTTTTAAATATCCCCGCTCTTTTCAAACAAATGAATAATCACAAGGTATATCTATCCTTCCTGTGTATTACATGGGAAAAAGAGCATCTTTAGTAACTTTGCACCTTGTAGAGTAGAGGATGCCAGTGATAGCTCTTTGAGATTTAAGTTTTGCTCTTAGAAACTATCAAACATAGAAGGTAAGACAAAGCTGGCAAGAATCAATACTTAAATAATAAATCTGGAGGGTTTATTTCCTGCAACATTTCATTTTATTTTGAGGGCTTAGCTGTAAAGCTCTGCACATCTCTCTTATTAGAAGATAAGGAAAGGAATAACAACATTAAATGAATAGGCTGAAATTAAGCACACAATGTTATGAATGTTTGCACAAATGTTACCCTGGTAACCTGTTGACAGATTGCTGGCTGTCATGAAAGTTTCCTCCCATTAAGTCATTCCAGAGCTTTAAATGCTGGGCCAAAGAATATTGACTGATTATTCAAATATCTGGCATTTCTGGGCAAGAGAACTGACATTCTCAGTATATATTATGTGTCCTTAATATCTGGTTTAGATAAACAAGTTTTTCTTATCATCAAAACCCCCAAGCATACAGCTTTGAAGTAGCTCATCAAAGGATGCTTTTCTTCAACTTAGTGGTGATATCTACACCTTAAAATAACCTTTTTCTTCTCAATAGCGTATTTACTTGAAAGCTGTGTGACAGTCATCACTGAGAAATGAATGTGAATATCTAATGAAATTTGCAGGATGGTTAAAATAAAATGCACAGTAGTGTGAGGGGATACAGTGTGGGTAAATGAAGATGATAGAGAATGTAATCTTATCCCACAACGAGTTGCAGCTGGACCAGTCACTAAAGATTAGGAGCAGGCTTGATGACAACAGACCACACCTGTAGCAAATAAGAACAGTATTATAAAAGAGTGGATTGGTGGGATCTGGAGTCACAGGACTGCTGCAAGGACTAAGAGGAGTCAGTGCTTAGAGGTGCTACCTGTGGGAGACATCAAGAGGAGATACAAGGCTCTGGCAATATGGAGATGCACCATGCTCTATAATGATAACAGAACTCTTGTTATATAAGACAACACAATAGTATTTTTACAATTATACCATATATTCCAAAGTAGGTCTAACTATTCAGTTTAATAGACCTTAAATGTAGAAAACACCATTAAAATGTATTGTCTCACTACATTACATTTTATCCAATTATGTCTGTATAGAACTCAATGATAAAAGTTTGACTAAATCAGGAGAACTTTTTGAACGCACTATACTTGCTAGGAACACAGCTAGGTTTAACAAGAAATTTAGCAAGAGCAGAAGAACCTGGCACTTGGAAGCTTGCTCCAGTGGCTTTTCGTTCCCCCTTTTTAAAAAAACATACAGGTCTGCCTAATATGCTTTTAACTTCTCTGCTTTCAACTTCCAGTAACTGGTTCTTAGTCTGCATTTCTGTATAAGGTCTAATAGCTGTTTATAAGAAAGTCACTCATATGACTTCTTGTACTGCAACTGATTGCAACTGCAATTAAGTCACTTTGCAATCTTCTTTTTGTTTGAGAAGCATTTGTATTCATTTCCTCACTTTTTGGTTGTTTTTTTTTTAATGTCCTTAAGGGCCAGGTGCATTAAAACTTTTTTAACTATTCCAGTGTGTCATATGCCAAGGCAAAAATGTTAGTTTGCTTCTTCTCACCCACTGCTCCCTCATTTTTCAATTTCCTTGGCTTACCAAAATTCATGTCAAAAAATCAGAAAAGCTTTGAAATTTAATCTTCTTGAAAATAGTACAATATCAAGGATGCTCAAAACTCTGATTCAAAAAAATGAAGGTTAAAAGTTGTAATAGAAATTTTAAAATCTATGTTGTATAATATGTTTACAGGAGTATGTACTATATCAGCAAAATTTTCCTTAACCAATCTGGATTTTTTTTTTGCTAGTAACAACAATAAAAGTACTAGCTATGCAGAGCACTGCACATTTATATACAAAGAAAACTTGTGACAACATGGAAATAAACCTCATCTTTTAAGACAAGGGCCATAGGATACATAGGAGGAAAGGCTCCCACTGGTTCCCTGTGCTTTTGATCATGCCTTTGTACACACACAGAACAAAGGGAACCTTTGTTTTGAAGATCTTCAATAAAATTCTAAAACTCTTCAGTAGCTGGGTGGAACTCATTTGTCTCTCTCAGTGGGATAAAGGAACTCAGCTATTAAAAAAGGAAAAGATCACTTGTGGCTCTTTCCTACATCACAAGGAAGCAGTGACTTCACATAGTCATTCTTCTGATGTAAGCTTTTTAATTAAAAGATGCTGGTTTTTTAACAGCATTGTCTTGCTTGAAAAGTTAATATTTTCCTCTCAAAGTTATTTTTATTAAAACAGTAGTCTCCTTGGAGGTTAAATGTGATACACACATAGAAAACAGCTACACTTGCTAATCAATACAATGTGTATGGTAATGAGATGCTACTCTACAAGAAGAAATATTATGAGAAAATTGCTTTTTGGAATTATCTGTATGGAGAGAAGCAAAGCAGTGCAGCAGTTTTACTAATATACGTGCTCAGTTCATGAGAGGCTATGCCATTTTGCACCAGCCATTATCAAAGGTGCACTTTGCTGCACGATGAATGCTGAGCACTCACACAGCTGTATGACCTCTTGTATGGCATCACCTATATTTAGTTATGTTTAGACTTCTCTGTAAATGATTCACGTACAACGACATCGAAATTTTCACACGTTTATGAATAAATCTCATCAATAGCTGATGAAACACCAATGGACCCTTTTGAACAGACCGTGCCAACTTCTTTGCTTTCAATATGAAAAAGACCATGCATAAAAAGCAGAAAGTAAAATCAAAGTGTTTATTTTGTTGGGGCCTGATGAAATGGCAGACCCAACCCTTGAGCAACCAGTTTGTTTCCTCTAGGTTGCCAAACCAGGTCCTCAAAGGCTTGCAAAAGGGACAGGACCTACTGTCTATTCACACTGTGGTCAACTGTGGCAACAGAGCAGGCAGCTTCGGATCTCCTCTCTTTGAAGAGAACTGTTCACTAAAATTGTCTATATTTGAAAATTCTTTCTTGCAGGATCAGCAGAAAGGGTCAAAAAATCAAGGAGAATGACTGACTTTTTAGTAACTGTCCCTCACTAGGATCTTGAGTAGAGCTGATTAATGCATCATGAATCATGGGACTAAGGTTAGAATTTGGTTGATTTCAACTTGGCATAAGACCTTGTCAGAAAGGAAGAAACACTCAGGTTTGATTAATTAGCAACACTATTCTACTGCTTGTCTCATTTTCTGAACAGGACCTAAACTAGGAATAAAATCACTACTGAAATATATAATATTACTAGGTAGATTGGTTTTAAACACTTAGAATTGCATATTATTGCACATATTTTTTCTCTTCTGTTTTTCAGTCCAAGCAGTACCACCTATTGGTATTTTCACATGCCAGCTTTAGTTGAAATGTTTATTTCATCAGATGAGAGAAAGCAAAAGATAAGACACTGAATAATTTTTTTTCTTTAAACTAATGTCCAGGTATCCTTGACACTTATTTGAATATTCATAATGATATGTTGTGTTGCAAAGTATTCAGAAAACATGACCTAGCGTCAGACATTATTTTAGTGGAAGTAATCCATTGACTTATTTCAGCTTCTAAAATTAAGGACATACCTCATCAGACCCCTCCTTACCCCTTTCTTTAGACTGAATAGCTCCCATCTTTTCAGGTGTCTTCAAATTTTTTTTCATCTTTCTTCTCTAGACTCTCATATTTTCTTAATAGCTGTATGTTTCGCTAACCCAGAATCTGTTCTGAGGAACTCAGAAAGTACCCAAGATTAATGGGAAATTTCTACAAAAGAGGCATTGTCCACTGTGTGCACATATATGGCATTATGCTAATCTAAGAATCACCTAGATTATCACTTGTCTCTATTTGAATTCTTTTCATAATATTTAATTACTGTTTGTCTACCTACTCATAATAATTTAACAATTCCCAAGAAACTCATGTATGTAATTCTTGGCATATAAAAAGTGCTTTTCTATATAAAAAAATTAAGTTTAAATAAACACAATTGCACAAAACCTAATTTTACTTGATAGTATTCTTTCATAGTTAATAAATCCTAATTATGAAGAGGGGAAAAACAAGGAAGATGAGAAGGGTAAGGAGCAGAAAAAAGAAGTGTTCTTATTGGTTTTGATATTTTCAACTCTGTTTGCATCTTTTCTGCAGGTACACATCATTCAGTAGTGATTTTTTGTTTGACTCATAGATCAGTGTCGTAGCTCATGTATAAATTATGCATAGCCATCCCATGAATGTTGCATCCACAGGAGAGGACAGCTGACAGATATTGAGGCTATAATGATCTCCTTTGTGTCTGAATCAATTTCAAATAGTGAAAAGAGTTTTGGGGGAGATTTTTGGGTTTTTGGGATTTTCTACTATTGAAATAGTGTTATAGCCTTCATCCTTCATTGCAGATACATTTATCTTACCCTCTAAAAACATAAACTTTGGCACAGTGGTAAACTATACATTCCTAATTTACCTGTTCTCTTTCACAACGTTTCTAGCACATACAATTACCCTTATGATATGTGCTGTTTTGAATGTCCTCTTTCACCAATCTCATCTAAATACTCATCTTTCCATTTAGATTTGTTTCTGCATATATAATTAACATAATTTAAGAAGATATTTCAGTTTGCAAGTTGACATTTTTTATCTCTGCAATTTGCAGTAATTTCAACTAAATGTCACTAAGTTAAAATTGTCAATACGTTTATATATTAATTGCACTATGTACAGAAAATATAAAAGATTGTTTTTTCAGCCATCAGCCCAGCCATGAGGTCAGCACTGATGTCTTTCCCTCCTTAAAAGTACCACAACTGGCTGCAGTAGCTAGGCTCACTTGTTAGAGCGCTAGGTGACCTACTGCATTTGGACATGGTCTAAAGCATTATTTGCATGGCTAGTTCGTTATTTTCTCCACTTGGCTTCAGTTTTTCAGGCTGAGAAGGATTAAGAAGGCTATTATAGGTGCTTGTAAAGTGGGATTTGTGTTGCTGTAGAAGATGTAGCAGTGGATGGCAGACAGCCAGGCAACAACATGAAAGTGGATGTGTCGGATGTGATGCACAGCAGTACTTGGAAAAGTACAGAGCTCTAGCTGTATTCCCTACTGCTGCTGCTAAGACCACTCTGCTGTGACTTACAACATTTCCATCATTTTTAGGGAGAATAGAAGTTGTTTCAATGTTATTATGAAGTAGAAGTAAAAACACCAACTGCAAGCTTGTTGGTACATGTTAGCACATATATAGGTACTGTTCACATATATAGGCAGCACAACTCAAATCATAACCCCCAAATTTTCATCACCATATTAAAAAACAAAAAAATAAATTAATTAAAAATAAAAGAAAACAAAAAACAAACTAAGGTCTCAAGTGTTCAGAGTGTTGAGGGTCAATACTTTTCAAGCAGGTGATTTGTCTTATGATCTGTTCTTTGTGGCTTTTTCACTGCATATCTGCTGCCACAGCAACAATTATTCATGTTGATGTTGCATCAAAATGGAATAGGTATTCATATATGCGTCATTTTTTAGTCTTTAGGTGACATTCACCTTTAATTTATTTGCTTCTGATCACACTGAGATACACTCTTTCCTCTTTTTGAATACTAAGTAGAGAATTACAAATTGTTTTACATTTCCATAAGTATTGATAGAACTGTAGCTCCAGAAGTCTCTGATCAGTTTGGGTAACATAAGTGACATGGGTGTACCCTCATAAAACTTTACTTGTAGAATGTAATAATGCAAGACTGAAAACATCAAAAAAACAGAACTAGTGAATAAAAAGATAACATATTAGTTCAAAAGGAAGAAATTAAAAGGATTAAATCAAAATATGGTCAGGACTACTTTCTCTACTGTATTTCCACTCATATCCTAACTCTGAGCTCTAACTTGTCTCAAAAAGATAAAAACAATTTTATCCAAGAGTTACATAAGAAAGGAATTCAGGTATCAATTTCAAAAATACATTTTTCATCAAATGAACTCTGGTTGTTCCCATTCACTTCCTAGTTAGTCCAATTATTAATGATTATTTCAATTTTCTTCAGAATTACTTTAATCACAAAGATATGAAACCTGAAGACTGAAGTAAATGTTTATAAAATAGAAGACGTCAATGCTTCTATGATGAGAGGAATATTTTACATGATATTCCTAAGCACTGAAACATTTTGCATCATATTTCTTCTCCTTTCTTATGAAAAGCCTGGAATTGATAAGTTTTCTACACAGAAAGAAATTTAAGATCCTGGACTTGGTTGGTAGGAGGGTAAATGCATTTCCTAAATTACCTCAAGTGTCTGGCTTACCAGCAGACTGCTCAGCGTGTTTGTATGTGAAAACAGAGATTAGTTGGTTTTGCTTCACCCTAATTAGCAGAAGATTTTGTTCCTTGAGTAGCACTACAGTTTGTGCTAATAATGAATATGACAGTGGTTACCTCTGCAGTGCATCATTCCTTTTGTTGTTCTAACAATAAGTGTCTCAGTAAGCTCTAAATGTGAATTCAGTGCCAAAAGAATTTTCCCTTTCATTACTCTATTCCATGTATTTTGGTATACACATGGAAATATTACTTAGGAATTATTGTCAATAATAATTAATGTAAGAACATTAAGTATGAAGCAAATGTCTGAAGTCGGGCATTGGAGGGCAAAGGTTGGGGCTTTTTATATAAACACTTTTGTCAATATTTTGGAAAAAAATGTATATAATTAGCTTGGAAGAAATTGTGTTTTGAACATATGGGCTCAAAATATTTGAGCACTTAAAAAATTCCATTCTTAATCCTTGATTTCTTGATTTGCTTTTATCTAGTGCCATTGTTCTTTGCTAGAGAAAGCACTATGTGAGTCCTCTAATATAGCAAAGACTGCTGCCATGACATTTCTTGCTTTGTCCTTCCTTTAATTATATTGCATGCTGACCCTCTAGTATGGAGCCAGTATCAGAAAACACAGCTTTGATAGCAGTGTTTACATGAATGTTTGATAAGCATCTGTCAGCCTTTAGCACTCTACAAGACTATGTAACACAAAAGACAGCCAGGAAACCCTGGAGCTTTTGCCACCTGAAAGCATAATCTGTGTGTTTTCTGAATTTCAAATGAGGATAGAAATTGTTCTTTTGTAAACCAGAATGTAATTGATGCAGTATTTATTATAAGGATATATTTTAATCATTAAAGACTGTTGGTACTTTTCATTAAACTAAGCATTCAGGAACAATGTGTTGTCAAGATGTGCTCTAATATGTACTTATCTTACTAATTGTCTTTAATCCATCTGAATATAAAAAGGAAACAAAATTGTATAGTTGACTAGACGATTGACTACACCAAGGTGAGTAGTGAGCAATTAATTGCAAATATTTTGAATTTTTTTTTCACTTTAACTCAAGCATTTCAAATTTTCTACAGAATTTTCAAGAATCATAGCTTTGGACAGCAAAGCTTTGGTTTTACTTGGATTAAAAGAGCAGATAAGGTGATTTCTGTTCAACCAGAAGGAATACTTCTCTCAGGTCTAACAGTAGCCAATTCTCTGACCTTGAATTAGATGTGTATATTTTTACCCAAGTTGTGCATATCAAAATCATTTAATTTAATTTTGAATCTAGAAGGTGTGCAACCATATCATTTTTTCCAAGGACCTGTGAAATGTAATGGAGCATAATATGCACTGTTGTTCACAAATCACTCCATAAATGTGGATTCTAATACAGAAATGATGCGCAACCATCCAGCAGATGAAGGTCACATCTGTTTATTATGAGGTATATTTTTTTACATTTTTTTATTTACTAAGGCCTGCACATTTTTTCACATGTGCAGGCCTTAGTAAAGAACTTAACAAAGGTCCAAAACAGACCAAATCACTACAAAAATAATTTCTCTAATTTAGAGCTACAAAGGCAAAGCAAACAAGTGCTCGGGTGTTAAATTGCCCTAGGCAGCAGATTTCTTATTTGATGTTGCTGGAATCTGGGACAAGGTTTGCAACATCTTTACAGCCCAAACAGCTGATATCTCAAGTGTGTAAGTCACTTGCACAGTAGCTGTTATTCTTCTTCACTTGTCATGGGTGAGCCTTTGGTCCAGTGTCAGCAAGGAATAACAAGTCCAACTTTCCAAGGTCTTTATTTCAGCTCTTCATTCTCCTCTGGCCTTTCCTTTTCTTCCCTTGATTGCTTGAGCCAATGCTGCATTCCCTGTGACTTTTCAATTTACCCTGTTTCCTTTAGAGGTATGAATCACCATAAATTCATGGAATGGTTTCAGTTGGAAGTAATCTTAAAGATCATCTAGTTTCAACCTCTCTGCCATGGCAGGGATACATTTCTCCAGACCAGGTTCTCATAGCCCCATTCAACCTGGCCTTGAACATTTCCAGACATGGGCATGCACAACTTCTCTGGGTAACTTGTTCCAGTCCCTCACAGCCCTTACAGTAAAGAATTTCTTCCTAATATTTAAATATACTCACTTCTGGTTTAAAGCTGCTATTCCTAGTCCTGTGACTACAGGCCTCTGTAAAAAGTCCCTCTCCAGCTCTCTTGTAGCCACCTTTAGGCCCTTGAAAGCTGTGATAATGTCCCCTTCAAACCTTTTCTTCTCCAGGCTGAGCAACTACGAATTTCTCTTTGGTCTTCATAGAAGAGGAGCTCCAGCCCTCAGAGCATCTTTGTGGCCCTCATCTGGACACTTTCAGGAGCATATATATCTAACTCCAGACTGCAGGAAAGTTCTTTGAAGCTCTATTAGATGCACACAACACCTATTTGTAAGTCCTACCCCCTTAAGAAATGAAACAGTACAGCAGTCTATATGTGTAATTGGACAAATTCGAGGGAATTCTTACATCTTGTCTTTTTAAATAAGAGCAAAATAAGTTAGCAGCTTCACCAAGCATCAGTTTGCTCACTCACATTACCCCCCCCCATCTCCATGTGCTGTATGCAAGATTATCATAAGCATGCTAAAGCAGATGGAAATCCACCCGTGTCAATTAGAGAAGAGAGTTTTGAAATACAAAAGGTAGAGAGAATGAAAAAGCAACATAATATTAGCAAACATTTGAAACCCATTTGAACCCCACTCAGTTTTTGGGGTGCCACTGATTAGCCTGACTAGCAAGCACTCCATTAGTGTTCCCTGTTTTAAGACAATTGGCATTTTGTTTCAGCCCAGGACTTTGTATGTTCAATTCTGTTCTCAATTACATTGGCACACATTAGGAGTAATTTTGCTATCTTCAAAGGAATTATTCCGTTCACACCAGTATAACTGAGATTAAAATATGCCCCTCACAATTCTATTTTAAAAGGTTGAAAGGTTATCGTGATTTGTATATAGTGTGTAAATCAATTCCACAGAAAACATGCTTAAAAGACCGAGTTCATTCCTTATAGTATTAGAAATAGTTCTTTGTTGTCTTTAAAACCTATTTAAAGTTGATCACAGGTTTTTAAATTGGCACATGTGCTTGTCAAAATATGTTGCTCCAAAATTAATTTTCTTTGAGGAATGTTTCCCTGAATATTGCAACCAATTAAAAACATGCTAATTTGCACTCCCCAAGGCTAGATATCTATATTTAATATTTTCAATACTTTCTAAGACTACCAGCAATTTTCCTCTACACATTGGAGTAAATACAGGGAATTATGGGAACCTATTTCAGCTAGTTTTTTAATGCTTTTTCTTAAACAAACAATGAGAAAATTGCTAATTAATATTTTCCATTTTTGTGCACAAGCTGTGAAATTGCGCAGCTAGCTGAAACTAATGAATCACAGAAACTCTCAATCTTGAGGGGAGCAAAATATACTAAAATTTAGTACTTATAAGTCTCTACTACATAATTTTCACAAACAATGAACTCATCACAGTCACAAATATCCAAATATGCACTCATAATATAAGATGCAGGTGCAAAAATGGAAGTGTAAAATTTGCTTGAAAATGGAGCCTTTCAAGAAAGTTTTCAACATGTGAACTTACAACTGTAGGATACCTATTAATGACATGCCAATTTAAACACATCCAGGAACCTGTTTTCAATTTCTTGTCACTTTGCCAGACTTGTCTAAATAGAAATTTCTCTTGAATAACTTGATAAAGAGTGGATTTAGGTAACACTATGTTTACAGTCTAATTCCTACTAGAGTGTTGTAAAGCTGAACATACTTACACTGGGTTAAGAAAGGCTTTCTTTGCAATTCCGATTTATTTCTGGCAATGAATAATATCACTGCATTAATGCTAGAACCATGAAAGGAACATGCTGGACTTTTGAAACATAATCATCTGCTAAAAAGTCTCTGGTGCAGTTCTGGCTCTGGGTCAGCTATGACTCTCCCAGACAATTACCACGCACAGTTGGGAGTTTCAATAGACCAAGGACTGGTCCCATTAGGTAGTTTGGATGATGTCACCCTTGTTGGAGGGGAAAGAGTGCAGTAATGTGGATGTGAGATGCTCTGTTCCAGCTGGCCTCAGTGATGAGAATGATCCTGGGAATGTTTAATTTATGAGTATAGATCCAGTCTATGGTGCCAAAAGAAGGAATTGAAAACAGCTGTCCTGTGCTCTCAGTGCCAAACTGCCAACCATGGGTAACACAGAGAGGCAAGACGCTGCCAAAGAACCAGGAAGCAAAGACTAAGACAGATGTTTCCTTCCTGCACTTGCCTGAGGGGGGAAATAGTGGGATTGTTGAGGTTTGGAATCTTGTTTGGGTGAAGAGAGGAACCAATGGTTAAGACAGTAAGCAATCTTTGATGTGCAGTAAATCAGGGTTTTAATTTATATTCTGCCTGATTCAGGCCAACTAATAGAGATACCTAATAACCATGCCAACAGTTTTTTCTGCAAACTGCTTTGAGTTTTTCTTATTGACACTGCTCTACTTTGTTCAAGACAAAATTTTTAACTGGGACAGGAGAAAGAAGGGCCTGGAATCAAGACCAGATGGTGCCAACAGTAGACAGCTGAGCACTCTGTGGTTGCTCTGCTAAGTATTACTGTGACCTAGCAAGAGAGGTGCAGTCTAGTCTTAAATAAGGCTTTATTTCAAACTGTTTCAATATTTTCTTTACAATAAATAGCACCTCATTCCTTACATATAATTAAGGATAGACAAAACTATGTGTGAATGATTTGTATATTGGTATTACTAATTTTTGTTTTCTTTTTTGTATTCTTCAAAATGAAGAGTAATTTTGTTTATAAAAATTGGGTTATTTTATAATAAAATTATTTATATTAAAAGAGTAATTTTGTTTATAATAATAACTAATTTTTTTCATGTTTTCCGTACAGAGGACTTTATTTAGCTCTTTCTTACGTGTGAATGGTAGTATATTTACCTGTGAGCTTTATGTCTTTTTTTCCTACAGTTAGAAATTTTAAGACCATTCTGCCTGACTTCAGTTTCTGCAAGGCAAGCAGGAGATAGGTTTCATGTTACACAAGATGTGGATCTCAGTGGAAATCTGTTCCTCAATTTTGGAGGCCAGCAAAAAAAGGAAGAGTCATCAAATGCATACAACTCATGAGCATTAACCCGTATGTCAATTCTAACTGCAAATCCATAAGGTTTAAATTCAATTTAAAATAGCATATAAAGGCTATAAGAAACAAAATGGATGCTTTCTTGTCCTCTTGAGTTTTGTCTTTATTTTATGGCTGTACCAGATGGCTCCAACAAAACAAAGTGTTATCCATTTTCCCTGATTATTTATTGATATGAAACTACTCACATTCATAACAATTACGGTGTTAGCCCTACTGTAACAGGAAACACCTGTCTCACAATTCATTTTTGTCTTTCTGCCTCCTGATTTGCAAGACAGAGATTTTTGTCAATCTTTTCCTATGCCATGAATACCTTACTATTAAAAGTCAACAAAATCACTGAGGTTGAGCCTGGCAGAGGCTGAACTCAGAACTGACACAGCAGCTGATTGCTTTTGTAGGTGAAGTAGTACTTACCAGTGTTTTGTCTTAAGCCAGTGGGTGAATACACCTTCCAGAGAAACTATTCAATTCACTGAAAAATAATTCTTCCTCACCTTTCAATCAGAAAGCCTTAGGAAACACAGAAACACTTACAAACCTTTTTAAAAACTTAACAGCACGGTGAAATACTGAAATACTGTCTTTGCTTTCAAATACCAGAGTATTGATGTTATCTGGTGTAAAAAAACTTTTTTCCCAGAGAGATATACAGAAGATGGCAAACTGAGGAATCACATCTTGCAATAACAGTCTTTTGAATTGTGGCTTGAATAAAAACCAAAAACTTGAAATCTGCTGAGTTTCAAGTTGAAACCAAGTTGAAACCAAAACAGAAATTTGCAGGTAAAGATATGAATGGTTCAACAAAATAAGATTAAATTACAAATTTTGCATCAACTTAATGAATTTTTCCCATTTCTTTCCCCCCTGCTTTTAGCTAGTTGCATTCTATTGAGGAAAATCTCAAGTGCTATATAAAAATTAAAAGTTTCAAATGCTGGAATAAATTTTAATAGCATATATTTTGAGAAATAAAACATGTCTTTTGACAAATGTCTACAAATATTTGGTGTTTTATTTTCTGGGCCACTTTGGATAAATTTGAGTTCATTGAAAGATATTGTCCTACCTAAAAAGGCAATTTTCCCACAATTCTTGTAATTTTTCTCTAAAAATAAAGTTTCTAACTCTATTTCACTGTTCTAATACTTATTCTGTATTTGAGCTGCTGAACTGCAACAGCAGAAACACAAGGGTTTGAAAAAAAGAATAAAAAGAACATTAAGGTTTCAGATACAAGAATCAGCTGACAGTTTCAAGCAGAACACATGAAATGCTTAGCTGAGTTATTACAGCAAGAGAATTCAGATCTGTAGACATTTTCACAGTTTTGGAATGATAAATATAATTTTAAAGATGAATGGTTTAGAGCTGGTACTTTCACTATCCCACTGTGTCATTACTTTTTTTTTTTTGTCCTACTTTTCTCAGGTATTTTACAGGAGCTTAGTTTTTCTCTTCAAAACTCCTAATTTGTTTGCCTCTGTGTTATCCAGAATGCTGGTAAGAAATGTTTCCTGAACACACTTCTGAGATACAAACTACCAAGAATTTCATACTGAATGAAAACACAGTAAGATTTTTCCATGCTCTGATATATTTAGGACATAAGAATCTTTCTGTAAAATCTGGGATAAATCTCTCCCAGAGTTTGAAAATGGCCTTTCATGGAGACATAGGAAACATGAATAAGAAAGTGGGCAGGGGTGAGCTGTCTTTGGTATGCTTGCCAGCTTTCAGAAAGGCCCTCCAACATCTTGATGCCTCTCTCACACAGACTACAACACACTTGCACTTCTCTAGTTTTCATAGTATCTGCAAAGACTGAAATTTTCACAATTTCAGTATTGTAGATAACATCAAAACTGTCCAGAAAGAAAATATTTGGGTTATGGATTTTGTTTTTCTGGAAGAGTAGCCTTTCAAATGAGTGGTAAAGCTCTTAAGTAACAGAAGATTCAATGGTATGGGTTTTTTCATAAGGGCTGGCTGCAATTCTATTTGTAACCTTTTTATGTATTTCTTTTAAACTTTCTCACAGTGATGTGCTGAAGCAGAGTAGGAGTTAGGTTTTAGTCCGAAAGTTGATGTATGAATAAATAGCGGAATGAATTCTGTTCAGTGCTGCATTCTCTAAGGATTTCTCATGTGTTTTGAAAGCTCCAGGTTATTATACTGCAAAGCTCTACTCACTCCCTTCTGGCAATACATGCCTTTATGACCTTCAGGGAGAATGTCCTTGCACCATGAGGCCCCAGAGTGGCTGATGAGAGCAGAGACAGGACGTGAAGGTAGTTTAGGACTGAACACATGCACTGAGAGGGAAGGGATGTGTCTCCTCGTCCCTGATCCATAGAATCCTCCAGTTCTACAAGAACCATAAATCCAGTCAAACATCTGAAGGGATTTTTCATTTTAAGTGATACTGGTTATTTACCCATATGGATGAGTAGACAGGCAGTAAATAATATTTAAGATATTGGAACAGCAGATGTACTTTTCAAGAACAACTCCCGCTGTGTGTGAAGTAGTCTTCCTTCAGCCAGTCTGCACCTGTAAAAATGGTTCAAGTGTACTCATACTGACTGAAGTCAGCTCATCACAAAAGTGAAAAGCATACTTTCTTGTGCAATATCATGATATATGATATTCAATGGCAATTCATTTTTCAGCAGTTTTCCATTGTGTAACTGATCAGCAACACAAAGTAAGAAATCAGGATGTAGATCCTGGAGAAAGTGTGATATATTAAAAACCCATAGTTCTATCAATTTTTTTTTCTGTCAAACACATTTTTATCAGTAATATAAGTAGAAGGCATATTGAAAATCAGGTTTTTCAGGCAGAAGCAGAAATGTTCCGCTAACTTTGGTGAACCCTCTGAACCTGAAAGGTGAATTCTATACAAATTATTTCAAAAGGACTGAATTACACTTTCATACCAAAACTAGAATTATTCTCAATTTCAAAAGGGATTTCTATCTCTAGGGTTCTGTGTGAACCATATTCAGCATTTGCCTTTGCTTCAAAGATGCACACACTCCTTTGAGATGTTTTACTTGACTATGATGACCTCAAATTGGTTTTATTTTGTTGAATCCTGGTTTTAGAGGAGTGGAAATTATTCCACTCCAGTTAAACAAAGCATCGTAGATTCACTCTGTAAGCACTGCTTAGGCCTCAGCAAAGCTAGATTTCAGTAAAATTTCATATAAAAATGTAGCAATGACATAGGTGATCCATTATATATATTTTTACATGTATTTTCATTATTAATTAGTTAATTTTACTTCCTTATTGTTCAGATTCATAATATATGGGCCATAAAGACCAGTCATATCCTGGGAACCTTGTGAAACTACATGGAAAGAGACACTGGCTTAGATATGTGATGTCATAGCAGTGTCACGCAACATTTATGAGTTCAGATTCAGATTATTTGTGTTCATGGTGCTAAATTCATCTTTTGAAGTACCTGGAGATCATTTCAGTTAAGCTAGTAGGCACCACTCAACATCAAGGTCAAAGGATACTTGCAGTGGCAGACCCTGTGTGAGGGTGACATCCAGCCCTCAGTTACATTTGCATTTGCAGGACAGTGCCCATTTTTTGATGGCAGAATAATCTTGTTTTTCCAGGAGCCACAGGAATGCCTAATTCATCTGGCTCACCCCATCTCCCGTTCCCCAGTTGTGGGTGACAGAAGAGGCAGAGATTTCCTTAGAATTACAAGGCTTTAAAATAAAATTGAAACACAACCCATATGTCAGGTTGTAAAAAATGCAAAGTATGCTGGATCTGTAAAAGCAGCACACCAGGCCATATGCTTCAGACAGAACAGCTTGCATACGTCTAGGCCTCTACACTGATTTCAGGAACTGAAAACAGTGGCTAGTCTACTCCACTTTTCCACTTGTTAAATTTGTTTTGCTAAAGTCAGGTTTGCATTCAAAGCTAAAAAAACAAAAAAAAAAAAATCAGTCTTTATCAAAAGCCTGAAATTGACGACTGGCTACTTATTTTCTGCACTTCTTTAATCAGTCATGCTGTAATCAAGTGAGGGGGAAAAACTGTAAGATAGCTGTTCAAAGCCAGATATTCAGTCTACACTGAGAAATAGGAACTCAGTTTTCAACACCAGGAGAGTTTGTCATGCTGGAGGTGGTGTGCTCTGTGCAAAAAATGGCATTCTACCCAGTTTTCCATCATCTCAAATACTTTCCTGTCATTTTCTACAAGACTAAGGAACATTAATTCTTCTGCTCAGACCCAATTCCCATAACATTTTCTTTCACACAGAAAACCCTATACATGAACACTGTATTAAAGGTCTGTTTCAGTCTGCATTTGCCAGGAAATTCTAAAGTCATTAACCTTCCTTATTGAGCACAATATCATGGAGGTCTAGGAACAGCAGGATGCTTCACATACAAAATCCTATAAGAGCTAAAATGTACACAATTAAGGAGGTTAATATTCAGCAATAACCTCTCTGTTTTGATGATGAAATGTCACCAGAACAGTTGAAAACTTTTTTATATATGAACAGTGCAAATGTTTGCACATTTTTGGACTTTCTGTGAAAGCAGACTTTTCAAGAAATGTGAAAATTCAGAATATATTTAACCTTGTTATAGTCAATCCTTATTGAAAAGAAAAAAAATAACTTAAATAGTCATTTTTTCACTTGTTCATTTCCCAGACACCTCATAAAACTAAGTGTTCATTTTCAGCAGTGTGCAGGCCAGCTTTTGAAATGCTATCTGAATTTTGCAGAATTGTTCCCCTCCATTAATAACTGTTAAGTTAAATTACATTTTATACAGGACAGCAGACTGGATGACATGATGGTGTTTTCCAGCTTTAAAACCTTATGAATCTGCTGTTACTGAAGTGAAATCCTAAACTGCCAACTTATGCTTGCAAACTTCATTTTATAGTATTTTTACGTATCTTTAATACGAACGGAGGCTGCTTCTTTCTGTGAAGAATAAGGCAAAAGTTGGTTTGTTGGTGTGGCACTTTTTGCTTTAACTCAAGGCTTGATCAGTTGCCCTCTTTCCAATGCAATTGTGACAGTGAAGGATTTCTCAGTGCTTGTCACAGTGTCAGCTGGGAGGTTTTCATCACTTCCAATTTACCTAGCAAACTGTTTAGAAAGTGCTCAATTATATTTTTCTGTCAAAATGAAGAGCAAAATGCTGCTCATTAGACTGTGCAATTTTAGACTGAGGTAAGCCAAAGGGTTTCTGTACAAGTCACCTGGCAGATCTGAGGGAAAACTGTCCTGTGTGGGTGGAGATGTGCAGTTGCAGGTTGGCTGGCTGAGTCAGGAAATTCCTCCAGCAGCCCTGGTGCATCTTTTCAGCTGGGTATATGATCAGTTTTTTCCTCTATAAAACCCATATGGTGCTTCCATATTGCCATGAAAGTTTGAAAGGAATTATTCAGAGTGAATCTAATCTTAACTATCAGGGAATAAGCATACCAATCACTAGACTATATCTGAAGAGGATCTCCATGTCCCCAGACTCTGCTGTGCGAGAACAGTGAGCATTAACCATTTTTTACCTATAGCGTTGAAATAAAATCATTAAACAAAGTAACAACCCATGCAGTCATGATAATCTTGTCGGGAGATTTAAGAAATTATCTTTTCTATTTGCATAGTGGTGGTCTAATAATATCTTGTTTACACAGATATCTATTTAATTAGTGGGTCTCTAGAGTTTTTGTTTTCCCTGGAAATGGACAGATACATAAAAATGTGGATTTTGGTGTTAGATAGCAAATATTAGATTTATTTTCACCTCTTAAATAAGACAAATCAGACGGTTTTAAGTTACTTTATTATTATTAATAATAACAATAATAACAACAACAACAACAATAATAATAATAATAATAATAATAATAATAATAATAATAATAATAATAATAATAATAATAATAATAATTTGCCATTCCATATTAATATCACATTGTGTATTCTAAAAGTTCTCACAGTTAAGAAACAGTCACAGTATACAGTTTACTTATGTGCCTAAATTTGCTAATGCTGTCACAGATTTGTATGACAGCATCAGGACATAGGTTTGAGCTTTATCACAGTTACTTTAGACTTGAAAAGGTAACAAATATTTCATATCCTTTTAATTTGCATTTTCTTAAAAAATGTCAATATTAAGAGATGCCTATGCTGTTTTATCACTCCAAATTACTGACATATTAGTTTTGGCATATCTTTCATGCACCATTCATTATCTTCATGAGTTCAAAAAATTGTGCTGTTTAACCATTTTTCTATGTGCCTATGCATATAGAAACATCCAATTGCCTTTTGATTTTTACCTGTGGAAGGTCTTTTTGAGAAAATAGATTAAACAAATTGTATATTCCTGTAGTTAGGCTAGAAGCAGCATTTCAACTTTGTCCACAGGATGAGGCACTCTTTGATAAAGCACCCAAGTATTTCTGTATTGTCCTAAGTACTCTGAAAACTGAGTTGGTTTTATTATGTTGTCATTACTGGTTTGTCATTCTGCTTTAATTTTGTCTCAAGTTCATATTAACAGTCTATGAAGTTTTTGGGTTTTTTCCCCAAAGGTTTTGTCTCTGGAAGGGAGATGAACTTAAATTTGGCTGTTATAAAAAAAAAAACTAAAAACACATTAGTACACAGAGCTAAGAAAGGTTCTAGAACATGAACTAAAAAGTGCACTTCAATAATGCTGAATTCGGCATATACTCCTGTTATGTCCAGGAAAAAAACTAAACTGGATATCATTTGTGTTTGCTGAACTGAACATGCCAGTTAAAATGAAGTTTAGGAGGAGTTTTGTTCTGGCTGCAGATGCTGAGTCATTTATAGCATTGGATTAAATTTGTCTAGCTGCAGTGGTTGCCATCTTCATTTCTCCATCCCTCTGCTCTGCCATAAATTTACACTCCCACAGCAGGGCTGTCTGAGCAGGCTGTGAAAGGCATGGCTGATGATGAACCATCGTAGTTTACAGACTGGTATGCTAACATAAACCACCACTAACTTTAATTTACTTTACATTAATATGCCTGGCAGGAGATAGGAAGGCAGACTGCAGGAATGGAAACTGTTTCAGCTGTCTCAAATTAATTCATTCTATATATATGAGTCAAAGTCTTTAATGTCTACAAACTATTCAGGCAGAAGCTGTTCAAAGATAATGTCCTCCTCTCTGTCTTAGATAGAGTCATGGAAAGATACAGAGAAATAAGTTAACACTTCTAAAAATATAAGGAAAGCCTTATCAAACTTTTACATATTTTTGAGAGGCAGGATCATAATATTGTAAAAAAGTTCAGAGGAAATTAATTGTTTTCTCTATCCAATTATGAAGGTATACCAAGTGTTTCTAATAGGCTTTCATACACACATTAAAAACATTGGGGTTTTAAGATTACTTTTTCTCTTTGTCTCTATTATTCAGAAGGTTCTTTAATCTCCCTTCAAATTTGATCTTATGACTGTCATCTCATTTACCATCACAAAATAAAAGTGCTGCTGGTTAACACTAAAAGTACTTGATACCAAAATAGAGTTTAAGACTAGTCAAAGGATAAATTTATTTTAGTAAATTTTTCCTGTGTATTTCCTTGTATAATGTTCAGATAGTGCCAATGTAATCCTGCAAGGCTTTTAAAACATATATTTGGGTATTCAGAACCTAAAAAGTTATGAAACCACTCAACTCATAGTCTGTCCTTTTCTCTTTTGATTCTGGACACATTGCAGGGGATTCTATAGCAGGCATTGCAACATTGTTGATTCTGGAAAAATTTGAAACGTCAGTCTACAACTGCACTAGCTGTGCAACTAATAAACATAACCAAAATCTTCTCCTTCCTCTTATTTATATTTCCATGGATTTATGCTTATATGGGACATATAGTGAAAGAGAAAGAAAAAGCAAAAAAGGTTGTGTAGTGTAAAAAAGTATTGACTGGAAATTGGGGTGGGCATTTCTAAAGAAACATTTGTATTTTGCCTATTTATGGCTTGCTTTTGGGGGTCTTGTGTCAATGGTTGTGCCAGTTTGGAATTTTTATTTGTTTGTGAAGGGCTTTCAGCAGAAGAGTAAGACACTGAAAAAATTGTCTCATGTCTGATCTTTACCAGGTTCACTCCAGGTATTGAGGAATTAGTTACCACTACACTCCTTCTCCACTACTCCTCAAAAGCAACACAACGCGAAGGTCTTTCTTTCAAAAAAGATGACCTACACTGGGATGAAATTGAAAACATTGACATCTTGTCCAAAAAGTCTAACTAAAGTAATCCTTGCTCAGAAATCTATGTTTGAAAAACTTAGTTGTAAAGCTGTTCATTTTTATTCACTGCAGTGATAGAACTCAAGTTTTGAGCTCATTGTTCAAGCCACACAGAGTTCAGTGCAAACATGGCAGAGGACTACTTTCATTTTTACCTCATCAGACCTGACGTAATATATAACTTCTGTATCTCATTCAGCTGGGAAGCTTAAGGACTAAAACTTAGCAGAGTTCTTCCACAGTCCTTACAGATTTCATGTACTAACGTATGAAGCCAGCAGGATGAGTACAGCACAAGTGGCTTTGCTGAAGCACAACAAAACTCAGCCCTGATGCATTTACCAAGAGACAGAGATTAGTCTCTAAATCAGTTCTTTACTCTTTTCCTGGTCTAACGCAGTTGACAGCAAAATTTCTTTGCAGATTATGCAAGCAGACGCTGTGCATCTGTGAAACATCTTCACCTAGTACAGAAATGGCAGGGGTACGATGTCCTGATGTTTCATTGAATGGACGTTGCAGACAAAACTGTTGCCAGGGTACACACAGTTTTAAGAGCAATGAAGAGATAAAAACAGAATCCTTAGGAAAATGTTATACACATGCAGATTGCTTGTATCCAGGGTTCGTGTGACCCAGCTCAAGACACTTGCCACTGTCATGAGATACAGCTGTTTTCAATTTAAGACAACATATGAAACAGAAAAGATGGAAGCAAAAATGATGACAAAATTTTTCTTCCCCCAAAAAAAAATTTTTTGTACTAACTTTTCATTGCATAGAAAAACAAATGATGTAAATTTATTTGCTCAATCTACTCATTTAGCCTCTAAACCAATAAACTGAAAGATAATATCGTTTACAAAGTTGGAAATACCTGTCAGAAAACAGGACTGAAATATATTTGGCTATATAAAATATTATGGTGAAAATAAAATGTTTAAAATTTATAAAACACACTCATTTAAAATTTTTATTAAAAAGCAGAAAAAAGTTCTTGCAATGTTACGTAAATAGATGTATACAGAATGCTCATCCAAATCTCAATGAAGCACCTTGAAAACTTTCTCTTTCAAATTCATTCATGAAAATAAAGGATTAAAAGAAAATGGATTAATTTAAAAAGTATGTATTGTTCATTAAAATAGGTGGTAGAAAGCAGAAAGCAGTCTACTTTTATAAAACTCTTATTTATTAATAATTATTATAATAAGGACAAATATTCAGCTGAAATACTCTGAATGGAGTGGCTAGGAGACACCAAGGATTCTCTTCTCAGAAGGATATCTTTTTGAAATATCTGACATTTTTACAACCCAGTTACTCCCCAAGAAAAAGGCCATTATGAACCTTCAAGTTCAGGTTTGCTTTAGTATAATTTATCAGTACTTTACTCATCCAAGACTGACAGCAGATTCTATCAGAAGTAAAAAAACTCCATCCAAAACTTTCTTGAGATGGTTGGGAGAATTTTAACAAGTAGTCCCAGGTGAGTTCAAGATCCTTCTCCAGGCAAATGCTGCAAAGAATTTTACCAAACAAAGCAGTAGTTCTTTCAAAATGCTGTCTCAGCTTTTTCACTCAAGATGTAGGAAATAAGGTAGACATAGCATAGAAAGGAGTAAATGGAACTCTAAAGCCTTTTTCATCCCTTCACAACAGATCAAATTTATTTTGGAAATAAAGATACTTTCCTTATTCTGGTATCCTAGAAAAACTGATTACATGGAGGCAAAACAAGAGAGAAGAGACTTGGATAGAAATCTGATTTAAAAGTCAGTGTGCTGGCACCATTATTTTCATAAAGAATCCAAAGCACAGGAGTAGACCAGCTATTCAGAAGAAATTACCTCTATTCCAGCCAAAAGCAGGACAATGTTTTGCATAAAAAGCTGTGATATCAATTTCCTTGTACTAATTTTGTCATATAATGGATATCAAAAACAATACAGCAGTCTGGGTCAGAGTCTGTACTAAACTTGTATTCCAATGGATATCACCCATTTTGATATTGTCATAGAGGAGGCTCTGTGCTGTTTGAAAGTGGTAGAAGTGCATATTCCACAAATTTCCTTGAGACTGAAGCCCTGAAATTCTGGATCTTCAGTTTTTCATTTTAAGGAGGATAAGCATAATGTTAGCTTTTTTTAATGCTACTTTGTCTGGAGAATGCTAGCTAGCCTGTTTGGCAGGCTGGCCCTTCTCAGTTATGAAATACTCAATGCAGTGCTCAATACTCCTGGCTTCCTTCACTGCCCTGTGTTGGCTTGGTAGGTTGGATGGTTCAGCCTGGATGGTTGAAATCTCCTGTGCAGAGGAGGCACAAATGAACAGCATGAGTCCTCTGGCTGCCAGGCTTCATCCTTTGCATCCTGTTGAGAAGGTGTTTGGTAACAAGCACTCACCACAACAATGCCAGTGTTTTTTCTTTTTTATAACAGCTGTGTCTTTGGCTTTATACTGGAACTCTGTGTGGTCAAAAAGATACTTACATGGAAGATAAATACCTCTTAAGCAGGGAAATCAGATTTTTTTGGTCATTTCATTTCATTATTCATTACCATTGCATGCAGTATTGTCAACACAAGTCAGTGTTATTAATTGGATTACTGTAACATTAGATACCTTCCCATGATATTCTAAGATCAATATTTTGTAATATTTGTTTTGTGAAAGTTGTTTGAAATATAAATAGATGCCTAGAACAACAGAAAAAAAAACAAATGGCTTTTGATCCCTTTCAATAGTTTAGGAGGCTGCTAGTAAGGCTGAACAGATGGTAGGTTAAAAATTGAAAGATGGAACTGTATTGGAGGGAATTAGTTGACTGTGATGTAAATTCACTAAGAAAAATCAGACAAACCTTCTTTTTTTCCTGAGGATAACATGAAACACAATGATTCAAGAAAGAAAAAAATTGAGTGTTTAAATATTTCTGTATCACCATGTTTCAGGAGAGGTGGCATTTTCCAGTTTACACATTAAAATCTTTCTTTCTCTTTTAAGACTGAGACACCTGCAGACAAGTCTTCACTGAAACAAAAATATTTCTTAAGTTATATGGCAAAACAACATCAATAAATATTTCTTAGATATCTTGTCTGATGTTATTATCAAAAATTATTTATCCAAAAAATAGGTAAGAGCTTCATGCTATCTATTTGCATGGAACCACAGATTCACACAATAATTTAGGCTAGGGGGGGGATATCAGGTTTTCTCCTTCAACCCTCAGAGCAGGTGTGAAGTAGATCAGATTTTTTAAAGTCTTTAACAGCAGTATACTTGTTCCAATTGCTGACTACTCTCATTGCATTTTTTTCCCCTGACATCTAGTTAGAATTTTTCTGTCATATATCCAGAACTTTATTAGCATAGCTTTATGTTCTTCTAAACTGAAGGAAGCAAAACTCTTGCCACAGTATTACCATTGCCACCTAGATGACCAAGTCATTTTTGTCCTGCTACTATTGGCCTTGTATTTTCACAGATGTCAGAAACATGGAGGGAAGAATTAACCTTGCATGCATTTTGAGAGGTTAATACACATGTAGAAATCATGTGAGTCTTCTCTGCTTATTATCCAATTGAGCTCAACAAGTATTTTGAAATAATACAGCATAGCTAACCCTACTCATATTACTTAGGGACAATGGGAAGGCTTTTCACTTCATTGTCTCACCGCTGCAGACAAAGCCTTGTCATTTCTGTCTGTCACGCATTTTCTTTGCCATTTTTGAAATCACACTTCAGCTTCATCTCCATCTGGGGCAGAAGTAGGAGTGCTGTAATATTGCAAGAAAAACCGCTTTTTTAGTATTTTTAGCTTGATTGGATGATAAGAGCTCTGAAAATGCTATGACATAAACTGGTCTTTTGATGGTTATAGAGAAAGTTTGCAGGTGCAATAGGCTGACCAACTGCACAGCAAAAAGCAGCTTAGGATGACAAGTACTACATTAGCACAGCTCATATGGGAAATGACATTTTTCCAACAGAGATAGATATGCCCTGCATGCTGCAGCCAAATAAGGATTCTTCAGATCTGTTCTTTGGCTCTTTGAATATGTATTCAATTTTATACATGTCATTAGCACATTTTGTGTAAAAACAGGAGAAATGGTAAATCAAATTATGCCCCAAAATACAAATGTAGATCTAGAGTTTGGCTGTGTATATGAAATTCGTAAGTTAAACTTAGACAAAATGAATGGGACAAGATTACTCAGTGTTACTATGCTGAATTAAATTGTCCTTAGATCAGGCTAATAGTAATATTAAAGTATTATTTTAATTTTATGAAGTATTAAACATCAATCCTATAATATTATCACCCATCTGAACTTTTAATAATTTGCCAGATTTATACTAAGGAACATACATTTTCTTTACCCCTCATCCCTTTCAAACGGAGGCAGTAAGCAAATTTCTGCTATTCTTTAACGTGGACATGTTATTTATCAGGAAGGTCAGGAACTGAACAATATTAACTTCAATATATAGTTGCTGATTGTATTAGAAATGAGAAAGACTTTCAATTCTGTAGATATTTTCTGGATTCCTGCAATGAATCTGCTGGACTTCCTATTGCCTATTTGAGCTCTACTGCAAGTGTCTTGGACCAATTTTTTGTTAAACCCTCTCTTACTCCAATAGAGAAAAATAACTGCACATTGAAAACCAAACCAACATTTCTTTTAACATGTAAGATATGATTTTATTATTTTATTTTAAACGATAAGTCTAGTAAAAATTAAATCTGCTGTCTCAGAAAAGTAGCAATTGATCAATGGAATAGCAACTTGGAGAACTGAAAACCAACAAAATTTTTGTTCTGAAATATTTTCAAACACCTCTGAAAAAGATCTTCCCTTAAGTCATTCATAGAAAGTATTCCAATTAAAATTCAACCACACAGTCCTCTCTTTACTAAAATGATGTGTTACTAAGGATTTTGTATATATCGCAATTTTTGTGTGGGTTCTAATACATCTAGCAATTTCAACTGGATCTCATGACAAAACTCTAAAAAGAATGCTCTTTATATTGTTCCTAACAAAAGAAAACAATAATTAAGTATTTGGAAAATATTGAAGATATTAAAAAATCCCATGGACGTAGTCCTGGGCAGCCTGGTCTAGCAGAGGTTGCTTGATCAGGCGCATTGGACAAGATGAGCTCCAGTGATCACTTCCAACCTACACCACTCTGTGATTTGCTCACAGGATAAAATCTCTGAAAAAGTGCTCCCTATTTTTCTCTATTCTAGGATTTAGAGCTGCTGTCTAGTCCATGTTTGTGTCAGAAATGACAATGCTCTAAGACCATTTCAACCTTCCCCATCATGGATGTACATATTTTTGTAAAGTGTGAAACCAAAGATTTCAAAATACTTTTTCTTTTTTCTATCTCCCATGTCTTTTAAACCCCTAGAGATTCTAACAGTAGTTTCTAACAGTTTATAACAATTCAATTACCCTGACTTTCATTCTCTACAGACAAAAATTTGGCAAACCACATCTCAAATTTTGTTGGCATACTTCTGAACCTGGCAGTGCTAAACATAATTGTATCAGAATACAGATATCTAGAGGTCAATTCAATGTCAACTATGAGTGCCGAATAATATTAAACATGGCTATGTTCTAAATTAAATGTGGCAAAAAATACTTTGGTATAAAACTTTTTACCTTGAGACCACAAAAGGTTTTATTAAAGGAATTTTATCATAGTCTTATTTTGAAAATTAAAAAGCTGATAAATAAAAAAGTAGAGACTTGTTTGAGAAGATGTCCAAATTTACTGTTTTCTGGAAAGCAAGAAAACACATTTACAAGATTTACACTCCTTTAAAGATTTTGCTTATGTGAGCAAAATTTAACTTTAACTTCTGAATATATAGTTATTATAAAGAGAAATGTCAAAGTGAGAAAAAATAGTAATTAAAGCATTCTAATGAATTCCATCAAAGAGATAAAGCACAAATGTTTCAGTTTCACAGTTTAGTCTTAGACTTCATCTTTATTATAAAAGGGAAGACTTTTTTATCAAAGAAAAGAAAATTATTTTGAAGGGAAAAGTATTTAATGCAATGTTTATTTTAAAAAAAACAACCTTTAGCTGTAGAATTCTATTTAAATATAGTCACTTTCTAAGATAAATATCTCTCTAGTTAACCCTGCAAGAGACAGGAGGAGAAGTCTTACGCACTCAACAGTTAACTTACAAAAACCACTTCCTGAGACATTGAATAGAATCTGCTCCTCTGGGCACTCTAAATCTGTTAATGAGATCAATGACTCAAGCAGCAGAAGTGTTTTGGCTCTCTTTCATACTGGAAAGGAATGCAATTATTTCTTCTTTTCTTCTGTAGTCATCAAGATAATGTTGATGCAAGAAAAACTGAAACCTATGGTTGCACTGCACTAAGCGCTAACAAATATTTTTATTGCTATTCTTTCATTTATTTTAATGAAACCATTTATAAACAAATTTGGGAATTAAATGTCTCTTGAAAGCTAAATTGTAAGAGTACTTCATGGATCTGGATTATTTTGTCTAATTTTTAGCAAACATCTACTGCCGCTTAGCTTTACTTTCTCATGCCATCTTAAGTCTTTTCTTCATAGTTAATACAATTTGAATATTACATGAAAAAACAGGAGTTCAGATAAACATTCTCAAAGATGGAGTTTGAATGATGGATATTTATACTTTATTAAGAAGGCAAAGCTTTTACGCAAACATGATAAAAGAAATGTTTAAACAAAGCAAAAAAAGGAAAACAAACCAAAAAACCCCCAAATATTAAGAAATACCATTGATTTCTAACTCAGTGAAAGATTTACCATCGTTCTAAATAATTCTATTTTTCACAAACTCAAGCTAATGGATGCATCTTAAATAGATGTCACCTTTGTCAACCATATAAATCTAGACAAAGGCTAGTTTCTCTTATATTGCTAGATTTCTACTAAACAATGAAATGAAGGCACAATTTTATCTTTAAATTAGTATAAGAAGGTCATGTTTATTGTTAGCATACAACAGAAAAGAAACAGCTAAATTATCATCATAATATGATCAAGAACAGCTCATAGCTAGCTACTCCATTATTAGCTGTCTCTTTATTTTTACTGATTCTATTAAAACCTATTTTGTGATAGATTGCAGTACACAAAAACTTTACTATTTTGTAATATCTTAATTTTAAAAGAAGTATCTGAGAGTGACTGCATTGATGAACAATAAAAAGATTGTCTAAAATACAAAAATAAATATTTATCACTTTGGAAGATACATAGTGAGAACTACAGGAAAGTACAGACTGCAGCCCTTAAGGTTCAGCAAATACAATTACTTACAATTCATGAAATTAATTGAATTAAGTAAAATCCATTTTTAAAGGTAAATTCTTAATTACAATTATTATTATCATTTTTTATTCTTATCTTTAGTACTTTTAAAATCTCATAGCTCTCCATTTTTCCTAATTTCATTCTCAGCAAAAATCTTCTTGAGAAACAAATCCCATTAAGCAATTCATCATCATTTTCAAATATCACAGACCCTTTTCCAACAGGTTCAAAAGGTTGGAAGAAAGAAAAATTTCTTCAGATTTATCAGTATTTTAGAAAATTTGGTGAACTCCTTTGTGGTTTCATGACAATTTTTTCTCAACTCAACTGTGTTTACATTCAGAGAATAATGGCATACAACTGTCATGTTTTTATGCAAGATATAATATTCTCGTTTTATACACTCAAATTTAAAGCGGTGATCATCTTTGTCAGGAAAGATAAGTAAAAGTCACACACTATTATTTCCAGACCTAGTCCTTGCCTCTCAATCTATTAAAAAAAAAATAAACCCCACAAATTTGGCCTGTCGTATATTAGGTAATATGTTTCATGAAGTTTAACCTAGTTTTAATCAGCCTGGAATGAAAACAGCTTTTTTTCCTTTCTTATTCTTTGGCTATATAACAGTTATGTAGCTACTGAATTTCTGCAGTTCCCAGAATTGTTATCATCATAGCCACGAAAAATGAATGAAAGGATGATAAGCAAAATATATAAAAGTTTAAAAAACATTTCAGTTAAAAATTTCTCAATATCATAAAATAAAGGCTAGTATTGAAACAGAAACAGGATCTGAATTCTGGAGAGAGAAAAGTATATACTTATAAAATCACTCTGTGACTTAAATTTTCTCTCTAACAGGTCCAGACAGTCAAAACACATTGCAAGCTTCATAATAAAATAACATGTGAGAAGATATGCTACCTTTAAAAGCATAATCAAGAATAAATGACATATGTACGCTGTAAACAGCATTGTGGCAGATGGACGACAGTTCAACTGCACACTTACTAAACACTACAAGAAAATTCTAGAGTGTCTCTCATATCATATTTTTAAATTGCTTCACTACAGGTTTTTGCATATGCCAAGTCTTTTATCTTTCATACTTGGATGGAAATAATACACCACTATATTCTTTCAGCAGTGTACCATCAGTTGACATCAGAAATATGGACAGCAGACCACAACTTGCTTATCTTCTTCCCAAGACAAATGAAGTCCAACAGTGAATGTTAAATAATGTGAACTATTATTTCAGTTTCCTTCAGGATTTTGTGATCTAGTATATTGTTAGCTTTGCACAGAAAAGACAAAACCATTAGCTATTATTAATTAAGCTCTAAACAATCAGACCCTGAGGGTCTGAATCATTGAATTCTAGCCATTGATTTAGCTGTTTCTCTTATGTCAATATCCATCTCTGTGCACCATGGATAGATTTCTTTAACATCTAGGTTTATTTTTAAACTCAACTCTGTTTGTTATGGAAACCCATCACCTTTAGCTGTTGAAAAATAAGAAAGAAAATGTTCAGCAATGTTTATGATTTTGTCAAGAGCTGCAGCTACTGGTAGCTTATAGATTAATCAGTTTATATGTTGTGAGGCTTGTATATGCCATGTGAAATATATTCTCACACTTCCTAAACTGATAAATGGCTCAGTGTTGTTCATTACATTTTCAATTCAGGCTAGCATTGAGGTTTACATTGGTAAACTATAAGGAATTCAGAGCAGAAATTAAATAAGCCTACAGAAATAACAAAATGCTATGCTGATAAGTTCATAAATAAGGTTAGGACAGGAGTAAAAAAATTATATGGGGCAAGTGAATTAGTGTATAATTCTGAAAAGGAATAAGATGCTGTAACAGTCCAATTTGGTTAACTTTACAAGCAAATTTGGGTTGGAGACTAAATGAGAGATTATAAACATGTGGATTAGATTCCTTCTCTAGGAACATAATATAAAGCTTCCTAAAACTGCAGATTTAAGTCATTCATTCCTTTCAAGCTTTTTAACTTCTAGACCAAATGTTTTGACAATTACATCCAGCTTCCAATGAGTTGTCAAGATAGGCCTGTCTTGTCACATTGTTATTAAGGTCCCACCCAAGAGTTCTAACACCTAAGTCTGTTGTCATTTTCCTGAGGTACAGCAGTAAGCCACCAGGGTAGAATGAATGGGAGCAGAAATGACTGGAGCAAAAATGCTGACTGAGAGGGGAGGCCAGTATATATTTTGCCCAAGAAATAAGTGAGACAACCACTAGCAGTCTAATGTTCACAAATCAAACAGGTGCTTGCAACCATTAGAAATGTTTTTCTTCATTCTCTTGGAAATAATTCACTAATGCAGACAGTTTTCTTGAACTATGCAGGAGGGTGTCTACATCCTGCAGATTATAAACTAATCATAAAGTCAAAGATTGATTAGTCAGTGTATTCAAGCAGAAAATGCGAAAACTTCACTTGGCAACAGAACTCAGCTGTGATTGTGGAGGCCTTGTCAGGTTTGAGCAGAGGTCTTTTTCAGTTATTCTGCCTTTAAAAGGACTCTTGTCATCACATGCCAGATGGTCACAGGCATTGAGAGTCTGTGTGTGACCACTCTTGCCCAAAATCTTTTAAAGTGGGGTTATTTTTGGTATATTGAGACAAGTTGTAACTTCCAAGAGATGCTTTTCAGCAATTATTTGGTCAGGCATTCCCATTCCAATTGAAAAGAAAGTATATTTGATAACTAGGTAAGGGTAATTTAGAATTGTCTGGCATTCCTCTGTCTCAGATTTTTAGAGCCTTCACTCTTTTATTTCTCCTGACAAAACCTCTCAGCTCCTTAGTGGCATCCATTGCATGGTGACTTTACAGAGGGAGGTGGCTGGCGTGTTAATGGGGAACTTAAAGATTTTACTTGAAGAAGGTAAAAACGTTCTTCTTGAAAAAAAACCTTAATTTCAGGAAAGCTCTTTCTACGCACTGGTTAGATGCTCAGAAAATCTGTCATGCTAGGAATTGTCTTGGAAGGAAAGGTACAGTAAAGATAGCTGAGGCCTTCTAAAGTCAGCTTTTTCTTTAGGTTTTATATCAGTCAGTCATTGTGTGGTGTAGCCTCATAGGGTCTTAAAAGACCAGGCACCAAGAAAAGTGTGTATCCTCATCCACTATATATATTTATTTAGGAACAATTCTAATATTCCATTTTATAAGTGTCAGCAAGTTAATCTGTCTCAGCATCTTAAAAATTCACTGCTCTTGCTGTTGAGTTTTGGCATCCAGGAGGCAGAAAATAGCTTAGGAGCCCTACTAACTCAACTCAGTGTTTGTGGGAGGTCAGTATGACAATATTTACTAACATGGATACAACTACAGTCTTCCCATAATGCAAGCAACAAAAGCAGATAAATGTACATTGAGGAGATGTTTTAGAGACTTTTGGGATGGGCCACATAAAGACCAGATGCATCCAATGGTCATGAATTCTTCTTTCTGACCTTAGAAATGGTCTTAACCATTATTGAGTTTTGCAATACATGCTGGTACCAAAGCTATTTAGCCTATTCTCTCTCACTTGAAAACTGGAAAGCAAGCTCTGATTTTGTTTGAGAATGGACAGCCTGCAGACTAAAATTAAACCATATTATATTTCGCTCTCTTTCCTGCTGGGAGGAATTAGTCATGAATGGCAAATTAAATGTAGATTAGTGTTTCTTAACAGACAAGTGAGTCTTTTTATTTTGCACCGTAACATAGTCCAGCCTAATATTTGCCTCAAATAACTGGTTGGTAGTAATATAATCAGATTAAATTTGTATGTTTAATTTTATATATTATTGTTGTTCCTGCTGCTGTTGTCTGAGAGACCAAATCACGAGTCCAGGGCACACTAGAAAATATCAGCCTCCTGGGACATAAGCTATCCACTAACTTTTCCCATCTGGTTCAGAAAAAGTTGCCAAAGTACAATTGTGGGAAAACCCACAGCACAAAGGAAGGTAGCTTGTTCTTCTTTCATCTGCTTTATTGACTTCTACCCTGAAGCAAGCACTTTTATAACACATCTATAAATCTTTGTCTTAGACATAAGAATAAAGATTACAACTAATCATTAACATAGCTTCCCCCTTCTTGAAATTCTACCCTGCTATCAGTGATAGTCCCTACAGGAAATAAGAACTCAATTACCAGTGCAATTGCTACCAATCAGGCCCCTGCAGAACAAGCTGAACTTCAGATTCCAACAATTCCACAATGAACATATTCTTGCTCTTCTACAACAGAAGGGTCAAATAGGTTTTATAGGTCCATTTGGGGATTGATAACTAACTATTGGGGTGGTTTTATGGGAAATTCCAGCCTCCAAGTTAATCCATCTCTAACTGGAACAATATTTAAGATTATTAATTTTTCATAAATTTTTTAACTACTAGTAAAAAGAAGCTGAAGCACGCATGTGTTTCTAGAGCTTTTCTTTTTGTAGTGGTAGCAACAGTGCACACCCTCCACTGATGTGGAGAATATATTAAGTGCTAGCAGACAGGAATATCACTCAGACAGATGTAAAGTAGGGCTGGACATAAATGCAGCTTGGCAATGGCTGCCTGTTGCTAGGACCACAGTGTCTTCCTGGATGTTGTGAGCCAAGTTTTACACTACTACGCTAGTGCCTGAGGGAAACTGATTGGGAGTCCACAACATAGAACTCTGATGAGAAGCCTTGGACTTTGACTCAATATCTTAATCTATTAATTCATTTTTCACAGAATCACATAAGAGGTTGGAGACCTCTGGAAATCATTGCTTAGTCCAATCATCCTACTCAGTGGAGGGCCAACTAGAGAAGATTGCTCAGGATCATCTCCAGTTAGGTTTCAAAAGTCTCCAGAAATATAGATTTACCAACCTTTCTCAGTAACCTACTGCAGAGCATAATCACCCTCATACTTGCTTCAGTATGTCAACATCTGTGTTGTACTCTAGATCCCAGCACTGAACACAGCCCTCCAGATTTGGTCTCATCAGTTCTGTGCAGGGGGGGAATAAAGTTTCCTGCTAGATCTCTGTAGTAATGCGCTCTTCCCAGCTTAATCCAGGATAGCACAGGACTTCTTTGTGCAATAGCATCCTCAGCTCCTTTTCTGATTTGATTTTCAAACTCTAAAATGTTCCTGTTGGCTCATTTGTTGGTCTTTCAAGGACTCTTTGAACAGCAGCAACCCCATCTGGTGTTTCAGTCCTCTCAGTTTTGCATCACCTGCAAACCTGCAGAGGGTGTATTCTGTTCCACCATCCATGTCATTAATGAAGTTGTTAAAAGATATTGATACCAGGATAAAACCTTGAGCCAAACTATTAGAGACTGTCTTTCAGCTGGACTTTGTGCTGCAGTCATTTAGTCCTGGCAGTTCTGCCATTTTTCAACCCACTTTATTGCTCATTTGTCTAAGCCATTCTTCATCAGTTTGTCAATGAAGCTGTTATGAGACACTGTGGTGAAAATTCTGTTAAAGTTAAGATAAACCTCTGCTGCTCTTCTCTTGTCCACTGACAAGTTATCTCATCACAGGATATCAGGCAGGTCAAGAATGATTTCTTTGTAAATCAATGCTGCCTACTCCTAATCATGTTCCTGTCCTTCATTTGTTTGTGAATAGCTTTCAGAAGGATTCGCTCCATCACCTTCCCAGGGATCAAGGTTAGGCTGGCTGGTCTGTAGCTCTGGTTCCCTCTTCTTTCCCTTTCTCATAGTCCCCAGGAATGTCTACCTTCTTTTTCATGACAGAACGTTTTTGTGATAATCAAGAATCCCCTGGAAATTACATCAGCAAGTTCTCTCAACACTCAGTGCATCCCATCATTTCCCACAGACTTGTTTATGCTCAGTTGCTTTAAATGTTGACTCATCTGATGCTCATCTGCATAGCATCAGCCTTCCTTGCTCAAGACTCTTTTTCAGAGATCTGGGATTCCTGAAGGCATCCCTTACCAGGAAAGTAATAACTGAAGATGGCATCTTCCGTGTCAGCCCTCACTAGATCATTTGCCTAATTCAGCAGTGGACACACTTTTTTCTTTTCATTTTCCTTTAACTGCTGAATTGCCCTAATTATGTAAACCCTTCTTGTTGCCCTTCACATTGTTTTCAGGCCTTGACTCGAGGTAGGCTTTATGCTCTCTCAGCCCCATTCCTGAACACTTGGGAAATGTCTCCATATTCTTGACTCTGTTTCTACCAATCACGTCCATTTCCTGTCCTGATGTTGTCAGCAGCTCCATCTATTGGGACATCCTATCATCTTTCTTGACTTTCTGATCATTCGAATGGACCATTCTTGAGTTTGGGGGAGACGAGCATTGAAAAATCAGTTATTCTAAACCTAATCTCTCTGCCAAACTGCTTGCTGTGGCATTCTTCAAAGCTGGTCTCTGAATAGGCCAAATTATGCTGTTCTAAATTCCAGGATTATGATCCTGCTATTTGCCTGGTTCCCTCATCTCAGAATCCTGAACTTTAGCATCACATGGTGTACTGGATCTGGCCTGGATAGTTATTCAGTCTAAGTCCTCAGAGCAGTCTTACTGGTTCTAACAGTCCCTCCAGGACACCAGGGTGGATGAATTCTTCTATGAGGATCAGGGACCATGACCAAAAAACATCTATCCAGTTATGACTGCAGGTTTTCCTAGTTAGTTTGGAATATTGACTGGAATTCATGTAACTTGCAGATTTTTTTTTAATGAGATACCTCTTTGAAGTGTATTAGTATAAATTTAGAATTATGCATGTATGTAACTCGTAACTACTCGAAGTATAGTGATGAATTACACTGGCAAGTTACATGTATAACAAAAAATAACACATAAACAAGGTGATGTTTGCAGGAATGCTGTTGTAATTGTAGACATTAGCTTTTCCTTTGTGATGATAATGCTTCTGTAGGTATCCAAAAGCTTTTCCTCCTAACATAAGAAAAGGACAAGACAGAAAATTTTATTTTATTTTTTTAAATTTTTTAAATTTTATTTTATTTTAAAATTATTTTATTTCTTCTTGTTGCTTTTTAAACACATGATTCCATGATTGCCTGAAATTCCATCAAAATCTTGTTCAGATTGCAGGAGACATCTCTACCAAAGTTAATATTTCCCTCAGAGTATAATACTGGAGAGCCTCGGGCAATGCTGTGTAGCCCCCTGAAGCTTCTTGTTACCAGGCTGTGTATTATGCAGACTTACACTTTCATAGTTCGGTTAACAAGTCAAAGAGACATTGGTACCTTGCATCTAGTTCTGCACTCCATTAGAATAGCTTTAAGTGTTTCATTTTAGGCTTTAAGCTCTTTGTATGCAATCCTATTTGCAAGTATTTGGCCCCTAGGTTTCTCCTTGAATCCGTCCTCCACTGTGTCTTTCTGCTCTTGTTGCCGGTGACATTTTCTACACCATAGCTCCCAGCTATCCCTCAACCACAAAGGTAGTTGAAGCAGCTTCCAAAAATAGCAGCTCCCAGGAGCAGCCCTTCTGTGCTTAGAGTATAAAACAAGTCTCCATTCTGTGTAATAAATGAATTCATGATTCTCAATTTCCAGCTGACATTAATAGCAGCAAGGAGCAAGAAGCGAGTTAATGTTAATTTCTGCAGGTAATGCGTGAAAGCAGATAGGAAAAGCTTGAAAGGTCAACATCTGCTGTCATGTAGGAAAGTTGCAATATTTGATTGGCTAGTAAATGTCAACACCATGTTCAAAAATCTACATGCTATCCTTTTCAATTTAATCTTAGCTTGCAGCCCAACTAGAAATCATGCAGCATGTTTCAAAAACCCTTGAGTTAGAAAACGGGGCTGTATGATTGCCTTCCCATGGCAATAAGGCACTTGTAAATTACAAACTTGTCATTTAATCAGCATAGTAGGTAGTACAACGCCTGTGACTTTTTATATCAATTTTCAGGGAATGCTGAAGAATCCATAATGATTATATACCATAAAGAACTGCAGTTCCAACTGTTGCCATGGTATTATGCACTCCTCTCTTTTAAAAGCAGTGACTAGAATGTAAAACAGATGATGAATCTAATTGATTGTCCCCTGTAACTCACAGAGACGCTTTATTTTTGTCTCTTCTTTGTTCTGTTTTGTCTCACAATATATCAGACACAGAACTGCATTGTTTAGTACATTGATGGCATTAATTTAGGGGAGAGCAGATGTATTTTCTAAAGCAGAAATATGATGACCAGCCCTAAGCAAATGAGAATGAAAATGTTATCTTCTTTGTCTAGATGGCAAATAGCAGTGGCTGATGGAAAACATATCCCCAGCTTATGTTTATGTAAAACCTTCTGTAAAGAATAAGGCAATATGGAACCAGAGGAAGATAGAAATACAGGGAAGGAGAGAGTGCATGTGTCCACACACAGATAGCATGGGTGATTATGTACAGCTTCAGCAGTAAAATGTTGCTGCAAGCTCATGACTCTAAATGTAGCTTAAATTACTGTGCTTGGTGTCATACTGTATTAGTTGTAAAGCTAAAAAATAGGGATGATTTGGGGTAGGAAGTTTCATGTTCTCTGAAGAAATGCCATGTCTTGTTATACCTGTCTTTTCTGGGCTTTGCCCTACATCACCTAACCCTGACATGTTTTTACAGTTCTGTGGCTTGCTTCAGATGTACAATGACTTAACTTGCTCAATCCAAACAGACACAGTGGGAAGAAGGAGAGCTAAAGACAAGCTATATTCTGTTTTTAGCAAACCAGAGACAAATTGTGATGTGAGGCAATGGCAGAGGGAGTAGAAAAGAGAGAGGACTGGCAAATCTCATGAGTGTTTGGTGGTACCATCTCCACAGTAGTTATGCCTCCGTGGGGGAAACCACATGCTTTCAAACTTCATAGCAAGTGACAATAAGCTGGGAAATGGCGTGTACTGATGTAAGAGATGTACAAACCAGCTTCCAGAAGTTTCTGAGAGCTCTTGATAATTTTGTCACAGTTGCTCAAAAGAGACTACTGAAGTACCTGATGTGACACTGCAAAGTTCCTTTCATTTTTTTGTATGAATTTTATGAGAGACCACCAGTAGACAGCTGTGCAAGAATCAATTCAGATAAGCCCAATATGCTGTTACATTTGTGTATTGACAGCATATAGTACATGCTTAAGTAAAACTATGTCTTGGATTTCTCTGCATACTCACAGTGACCTACAGGCCTGTGTATCTTTCAAAGCAGAGATGTAATTGAAAATGAAATCTTGCAGCAGTTATTATCAGTTCAAGGACCTGTATAAAAATAAGAGAAGATATTCTCAAACCTGAAGATAAAAATCTCAGATGTTTAATTTTAAAGGAAACCTGCTACATATATGTATTTTCCTTATCAAAACCATATGAATATAAAACACAAGAAAATCACAGAAATAGCATTTGGGCATTCCAGAAAGTGGGAATACAATAAATTTCCACCTTATTATTCATTTCTTCATTGCACATTGCTGCTCCATGTGACATATGATGGTTTTTAAAAAGATATGAAAAGTCTAACAAGTTATCAAGGCTTTTAAAATTCTAGTATGGATGATTTCCAAAGTTTTCCTTTTAAAAGAAATGCTTATAGAATGACAACTATTCCAATATTAATACAAGATTATCTATTGTGACAGTAAATCATTAAGACAAATTGAGAATTGCATATACATTTTTGTGGTCACATTCTTAAGGAAAACAGTCTTCCACACAGTCCTTGTGTGGAATGTGGATGATTCCCCTTTCTGAGGTCATCCTGATGCAAAGTATTCCCCACCAGTGATAATGTTTTGCATATCTTTTCACCAGTATGTCATTGTGCCTGAAAGGACTGTTCAGGTCCCATAAGGTGTTCCTTCACAGAGAGTGCCCACCTATGCCAACGCCAGTAAAGTTCTTGAAGAGGTTACAAAAGTTATGCTGCAACACATCACTGATGTATTGGTTAATGTGGAAACATTATTTCCTTATGTCCTTTAGACCTATTTATTTTACTTTATCTTAATGGCCCTGCATTTTTAAGGCCTTAATGAAAAACCAAAAAGAGCAGGAATGAGTCTTTGGTACAAGTTTCTCTCTTATGCTGCCACTAATTTTACCTCACATTGATCTACTAATACTTGCCAAGCCACTCATGCATGGTTACACTAATAGTTCCTCTCATCACTTGTCTGCCTTAACCACAATCACTGAAGCAAAGAATCTTAATCTACCTTTTAAATATAATTAGAGGAGTCATTTGTATACAGATCTACTCATTATTGATTTTCTTTAAAACTCCCTTTCCCCCAAAGTTATGTGTAGTAGAAATGGTGCATCTGCCCACACCTACATTTAGATTGTTAACAATTCTTTTGAACATCTGTTATACTGCTACTGAACAGTTGTGGTTTCTTTAAGAAGGCACGAGGGACTCGACCTGCACCACCTCAATCTTGACTGTTTTGGGGAGAAAAACACCTCTGGGAGCTATTTTTGTATATGGTGCCATACTGACACAAACATGCTCACATTTTATCACTTCTTTCCCATTATGTTATTGATCAGTCTGTGTTTTTATTTACTACTGGAAAACTGTGTTACATTTTCGTTTCATCACTTCCCAATCAGACATGCTGAATATTAAAATGCCACAATTACAAAGTCCCTTAGTTAAAAAAATATATGTGTCTGAACAACAGCTAGGATGAGAACTGCACATCAGAAAACTAATCTGAGCTACGAGGCACTAGTAGAAATTTTTATGCTAATGCATCAGAGAAACAAAAAATAACCAGCCATATTTTTCTGTGAGTAACATCATGTATTCACAAGCAACAGAATTTGCTGAAACTCCAATAAAACAAAAGAGTTTAAACTGAAATCAATCAGACCAGAAGCTACTTTAATCTAAGAGAGATGAGGTCTGCTGCTCCCAATTGTAAAGTGTGATGAAGGGAAACGCTGCAGAATTTCTTTTCTCAATTCTCAAATTCTCTCTAACATATATATATTGAAAAATAGTTAATAACTCAATAGATTTTGCTTTTTTTTTCTTGCTGGTGACATTATGTAGGTAAACACTGCAGTGATTTTTGTAGAAGAATCAGTATGGGCATCATTGTTGATTTGTAGGATAGATTTTTATAGCTAATAATTGGCTGTTAATTTTCACCACAAATTACTCTGAAGCTCCTGTTCAGCATTCGCAAATATGGAAAGAATAAAGAGGGGGGACAATAACCCTTTCTGCATGTTATTCCTAGCCTAGCCACACTCTGATCTGATGAAAGCACTTAAATAAAGCCTAGCCAACTGGAAATTCATCTATCAGGTACAAATGTTTAACACTTGGAAGCCTCTATTCTTATGTTTGGAGAGGGGAAGGAAACAGCCTTAGTAGACTTGATAAATGATGATGGTCAGACATCCGTTCTTGTCTTTCACAGTTTTTCTGCAACGTTAACTCTCTCAGCACTAAAATCACTTTTTTTCCACCTGAGAGAAATGCCAGGAATCAAGTGAATTGCTTAGATGATTTAGGGCCTTCCCAAGGGATGTACGCACGAAGTGCCAAGAAAACTCCAGATCTTTCTCATTTGACAAAGTTCCATGGGGATCAGTTCTCTCTCCTACCTGAGATTTCTCTAAAAGTTTCAAAAGAGGTAAAATACTGAAAGACATAAATTCTGGTAAAATGCATATAAAACACAGCTCCCTATACTTTTCATCAGGCATGACTGTATGACAATTACTATATGACTTAACGCCCAAATGAGTTATTAAACTTTATTAAACCTTATCTATTGAAAGACAAAACTGGTAGAGGTTTAAAAGTTCGTATTACTGAATTTTCTGCCTAATTGACTGCTAGTGGTCGTTAAAGAAGGTGTACCCCAATACAATAGAGTATTTCTTAACTCAAACTAGCTCTTTCTACTGTAGTGGAATGCTGTATGTTCTGGTAAATTAAAACTCAGACAGACAGCATCTAATCCTTCAGCAAGAAAGTACCAATCTTCTCCATTGCAGCATCAGATGCAATGGGCATTGATATGAGACCAGACAGAATATTCTGTGGAAGGATACAATGGAGCCTTTGGATTTATCAGATTCATATTTTAGACAGCCCAGTTTGAATTTCACAGATGACTTCAGCACAGAGAGCAAAGGGGAAAAATTTTGATAGCTTGGAAAAAAAGCTCAGATTAAGCAAATACCAAAGGGACGTTTTAATTGTGTTGCATTTGTGTTGTTTTGTTATTCTCTTGAGTATTCTTGAGTGTAGCTTTTACTCAAATTTTATTCAATTGCCAATTCTTGCAATAAGTTTATAAAGACTGCTGAATTAAGTTTATAACTGCGGTGAATTGGTAAAGTTAGCTTTAACTAAAGCTTCATGTAACTTTAATTTCTCTTTCATGATCTCGTATAGATTACCACTCAGAGAGGACTTAATATATTACTACCACACATAAAAATGTGCAGTCATTCAAAACTAAAAATATGTCGAGAAATATTATGGAAAAAATCATTAGAGCAGTTGAGCAAAAATATCAAGCCATTTACAGCTATCTATCTTCAGTTCCCCAGCATTTGACCTTTTAGCTTTGTCGGCAAAATTATAGATATTTGCACTACCTGGGCATTAATATTTTTAACTCTGACTTTTGCTGTACCCAGCTAGTGCAGGTGTACTTTCAATATCTCATTCCTGTCTTTAACCCATATTTATTGGAAGCACAAGAATACCACATTTTAGCTACATATCTGTAATTGTTTGTTCATCTTTTTGATCCGTCTGTTAAGCATCGGGAGTTGAGTAACATTGCAATACTTAACTTCTGTTCCATTTGTGAGACTAATGCCTGTTGTGAGATTTATGCCATCATAACACTTGTGAGGATTCCTGCAAGTGAAGCAAAAAATTTTCAAGTGTTGGAATTGGATGACAGACTTTACTCCATTCCAGAAAAGGATTAACAGTACAGCCATTTTCTTTTGCAAATTATTTGGAAAGAAAACTGATCAGAGAGAAATAGTGGCTTAGAAGGTTCCATGTGTTTGTTTGCCATTCTACCAGCATGTTTCAGCTTTCAGAAAACTGTTGCAGTCAATGTTTAAGAGCAATCTTAGAGACCAAGTCCTCCTCTGTTCCAGAAGGAGTTACATGAAATCCTGACAGAATATAGTAATGTCTTTAAGGGAAGGAAAGAATATAGCTAGAAATTTATTCATTCTGCCAGTATCTTCCCTGCAGAATTTTAAATTAGAATCTGTCTGAAACACTGTGTATATCAAAATTCTTTCTGTACCTGGTCATTTTCACCATGTGTCCATGTGAAACTTCAATATGCCTCAAGCCATTTTATTCAGATAAATAACTCATATTTGCATGGAACCTTTCAGCTGTGAAAGCAGAATTGCAATCTCTGGTGGATGAATGAGCTATGAAACTATCTGTATCGAATTATAAATGAAAGCATGCATTATGTCTCTGTAAAAATAATAAGTACATAAAAAATTCTTAATTAATCATGATGAATCACCATGGACATCACCCATGGTGGGAAAAGGGATATTGAGTCACAGTTTCTTTTTTCTAGTTCCATAAGCACCTAGTTCTTTTTCCAGTTTGTTAAGAAAATGTTGACCAACATTTTTATTAGAAAATTGGCCATGTTCCCATTTTATAATGTCCTCTGTAGATGTTGTTAAACTTAGTCATAGAAAAGTCATCTTAGAAAGTCTCAACATACAAGGAGCTCTTCTGTAATTTCTTAACTAAATTAAAAACACATTCTAGTTTGTCTTTTTCTGCTATGCACAATGTATTTACAGAAAATAGCACAAATAGAGAGTCTCCCTCTGTCCGATAAGTTGCTCTGCAGTGATTATATTTTTTATACAGAGGTGTTTTACCTTGAAAGAAAAAAAAAAAAACAAGGGAAAACTCATCTCTCCTTTCCACTACCTTACTGGTTTTTTCCTAATCATTCTCACTATATAGAAGGGGATTTTGTTTGGCTTTCTTTCATAAACCCTACAGGCAAGAGAGTATTACAATTCCAAAATAACGTATGTTTTCTTTTTAATTGTGTTACAGTACTTAGAACCCAGAGATTGTACTATGGCAAGTTTAAAAGTGAAACTGACTTTAACTAAAATGGGACTGACATTCAATTTTCATTGCCTGAGATAAGAGAAGACTTGCATGAGGATGAAGGAGGAAATTGCATTTTCAGGTTCTGTTAGCTTAAATAGATGAAATAGCTATTAGAGACAAAAATAAGAAAGAAATTTTCCTGTTTACAGTGCAAAATTGATTTAACAGTGTCTCTTGAAGAAACAGCTAAACTTGATGCTGTTCTTGAAATTAAGTATTGGGACCAGATGGTAAGTCTCTTTCTAGATATCTGTAGTAAAACAGAATTAATCTTAGAGCTTTACCAACCAAAATAATAAAAATTATTTTTGCTAATATGTATTAGGTACTCCTTGAATTCAGGGATAAACTACAGAAATAAAACTTCTTAAAAACACACAGTGTTGTATGTACCAGGTTTCAGAAGAATTTTCTCCTAATATAGATTGGGGCCCAATTATATGGCATTCAGTGTCATCTGTGAAGCTGCACTGCATTCAACCTGCTTTTTAAAGCTAGAGTTGTCAAGCTTCCTCTCTCAACACTGTATTTTGTTGACAATAGGGATAGAAGCATTTTACATGTTCAGATTTGTTTAATTAAAGTGGTGGGGTTTTGGGGGGAAAGACCTACAAAAATTGGAAACAACTTTTACTTGGAGCTTCTTTCTTTCTTAAATAATTAGAATTGCACAAATACTTTTTCTCAACAGAGTACATCACTAGCAGATAAAAGATAATTAAGGATTCTATTTTTGGTGGAAATGAAAATCTGTTTAGATAATACAAATCTGTTTAGATAATCCTACAATATCAGTGAGGAGCTGTAACCACTTCTATTATCCTCTCGCATTGTTGCTGTGTAGAATTCGGTTGAAAGATATTAGAAACTGGCAAAACAAAAAAAAGGCCTTTACAAAAAGGATGTTAGTTCATTGAAGTACCAGAAAAGCAAATGCACAAACAGTAACAGAAAAGTTTAAAAGGCAAAGTCTCACCCATTAATAAGGCACCAGAGGCTATCAGTGATTACATGCAATCCAGCCTCTACAAAGTAGCAAACAAGGCAGTGTAATCATCTGCTTCATACACTCGGTAAGGCACTTCGGTGAAAAGTCCCTGAGCTCTGCCTAGTGTCTTGCTCTGGAGCAGGAGGAGAATTCAGCTGTCATTGCAGTAGCATCCTTGCTTTCCTCTTCTCCTGTTGTCCTCCAACACCGATAAGTGGGAGTCTTTGTAATATATTTGTAAGTTGAAGGACAAACACAGGACACATAATACACACAAGAAGCAGGTCCTTCTCTCCCATTGGATAAGAAATTTCCTTCTTTTTCCTTGAGGTTTTTTTCCATGAGAATAACCACAGGGAAATATTATATCTGTGCCCAGTCATTGTCAGTACAAATTTGGTAGCTATATATCAGCACAATAACTTTTAATTTTTGTAGTATTTTTTTAAAAGAAAATATGCTGAAAACATTCTGATCTTCACATAATTTCAACATAATTTCTCAAAATAGATTTTTTTCCTTATTTTTTCTTTTTTTTTTTTTTACCCCAAGAAAATGTTGAAAATAATTATGCCAAATTTTAGATTTGTCTTAAATTCTTCTAACTTTTTTCAAGGCAACAATATGGTCTACGTGTAACTATTTGACTATGTTTATTTTTAAGAAGCTTGTTTTATTACAGAAGGATGTTTTTACAAACTAGAGTGCTTATGGTTTTTTTTATATTTTTTATAATTAAAATAAAATATATAAGTTTTGTACTTCGTGTTTGCACTAATACTGCGGAACAAAAGGAAATGGGTATAAATACGTATAAAATATTTCAAGTTATAGAGTTTTTTTATACACTTGGATCACAGAGCAAAAATCCTTCTTAAAGTGCACCCTATTTCCTAAATTAACATTAAAAGAACACATTGGGTGTAAAACGCTTTTCCATTGGATAGATTCAGAAAAGGGTGCCTTGAGGAAAATTGTGTTGTGTTCTAAAGACACCCTGGAAAGCCACCTTCAACTGCTGAGCTGCTGCCTTAGACACAAAGTCTTAAATTGAGTTTCATGGACACAACAGGTATGAATTCCTGCCTCTACTAAGGAGCTATAATTTCATCTGATGTACATGCAGACTGACTCTGCTCAGTTTTTCTTGAAATCAGAGTACTTAGCAAGCTATTTATCATCTATTTAAGAAACTTCAAAACTTTTGAAGCAGAATTTCCTGCTCACAGCAAAGTAAATACCTTTGAAGCCATACTGACTAATAATTAATCTGATAGACCACTGAGTTAGAGAAAATTCTAGACAAGAGTTTGTGAGTACTGTAACTATCCTGCAAGAATGCCCACCTACTTAAAACTCTATAAGCAAACTAAAACAATTTTTAAAGGCATTCCTTCCTGTAATAAGTAAAATTTATTGCATTAAGATTGTTATTAGGAATATTTTCATTATTGGGTTGGTTAACTTGTACAATAAAAATGCCTCCAATACCCAGAATCTGAACCTTCCCACCTAAACTAAACTAGGACTTTTTAAACTGAAAATAAATAAGAAAGCACTAGCTTTCTCACTTACTCTGGAGTAGATCCAACTGCTTTGTATTGATATAGAAAACACAGCAAAGAGTTAATAGAAAAAGAATTGCCCATTAATAAAAATAATTTAATTGGACTTTTAAGATGTCTTTGAAAAAATACTTCACAGGAGATTATTAAGGAAACAGGAGCTACAGAATAAATTATAAAAGTTCTGTTTCATATTAGAAAATGTCTCAGAGATAGGAAAACAAAGACTAGATATAAGTGTTCATTTTCAACATGGAAGAAGGTTAATAAAGAGATGCCCCTGTATTATTTCTAACAGTAGTGGTACTTGACACATTTATTACACACTTATTAATGTTCTCAAGTAAAGGATAAAAAGAAAGACAGACTGAAATCTCTTTCTGAAAATTGTGTAGGTCAAGAATTAAAAAATCAACAAAGTATTTCATGCAGAAACAAGACAGGTGAATGTTGGATTTGGCTACTTTACATTAACTTATCCATATTGGCGCCTCCTACATCAACATAGATCACTAAGGAAAAAATAGTTTAATGCTGGGCAATATATTTAAGGAACATTTTATATGCAATGTATTTAATTCTTCAATGAATCTAGGAAAAAAATTAAAACACAAAGCATAAAAAATGTTAATTTTTATTGAAAAACAATAGAATACTGAAAATATGTTACTACATTTTTGTGGATTTCTTGTTTGCCATTAGAAAAACTCTAGAGATGATACAAAAGGACATGAAGACAAGATATGGGGGATGACTTAACAGTTAGAGCCATAATTTTGTGATGTAAATGATACAGGAATTTTGTTGTAAAATTATTGTAAATAATGGACAAGTAGACTGAATCATAATAATAATTCATATTAAAAATTTCACCCAACAAAGCAAAAAAGGCAACAAATTCAAAAATGATGCCAAAAAATTATTTTTTTATTCACACACTAACATACATACATACATCTAAATTGACTATTGTTACATTGCACTGGTTATCATGATTAGGCCATAAAAACAATTATAAACTCTTTCAGTTCCACTGGAAAGATTTTCACAGAGCACTAAAAAATCTTTTTAAGAGGATAATGAACTCGTGGAACGTGTGCCTGTGGAGACTGTGGAATCTCCATCACTGGTCCTTGTACAAGCATCTGTCAAAAATATCCCACTGTTCTTCTCTGCAGGTGTAAGAAAATTAAATGACATTCTGAGTTTTCCTCCAGCTGTATCCTAAAATTAATTTGGTTTGCTCTTTTAGCACCATAAACCAAACAAAACAAGAAACAAAAAATCTCTTGGAGTCAACAACCATAGACATTTTTAGTGCAGTAGAATCAAGATACACAGGGAGCACTCTTAAAATAATCAGATAATAGTTTATTAAAGCTCAGGAAAAAAAAATTAAAATCCTGGGAGTTAGGCAATTAACTGTATTTGACTAAAAAATCTGAGAAATAGAAGATGTTTCAGGAGAAAAGCCACTTTATATGTTTATTAATTAGTTATTGCAAAAGTATTTAATTAAATATTTCTCACTATCTCAGTAAACTTCATCTTATTATATCCACTAAAGAGACAGAAATAAGTTTTATAAATAGAAAAAAATCCAGTGTAATTCAGTGAGAATTTCTTTGGCAAATAGAATGAAGTAAATGTCCCTGCAATGCAGAGGTATTCTTATTTTTTATCATCAGACAAATTTTTTTATTAATACTGAAAATCTTTAAACAAGCACTTCACACATGCAGTCAACAGCATTCCATTTTAAACATACTTCTATGTGAAATTTCACATTTACTCTTTGCAAATATTCAAGAAAGTATGAATTTTAATTAAGGTCAAAATGTTGCCTTTTCCATCACTGAAGACACTGTAGTAGATATTTTTGGATCTGAAATCTCAAGTTATTTTTGAAAAGCTGCAATGATTCAGCTTGAATTTCTATTTTCATGTTTGCCTGAAGGGCTTCTGGGTATTCTTAATATAGATAATTCATAGGTTTTGTTTTCTGGGTGTCCTTTCAGTTACTCATGAGGGTTCACCTATTTTGAGAACTTATGGTCATCTGTGTTAACACTAAAGTCCAAGTGAAGGTGAGTAGCATGAATAGTTGCATCTCAGAAGGGCTGGCTGAAAGTCCAAAACTGGGATACCAAACCAAATCTTGAAATGGAAATAATTTTTCCCAGTTTTTGTCTTGCTCAGATTTGTTGAACATGGGTGTAGTAAATAGCTGAATAGATTACTATGAACCAAAATGTATTTTTAAATAACTCCCCAGAAAGAGAAAAGAAGCTGTTGGAAAAACAGTAAAAAAAAACAACCTTCTTTTTTTCCTGGAATAGCTCATTACAGAAATCTTTGGTTATGTGAGGAATTAAATCTTGCTATTTGTAATTTATTTGTTTTACAGTGAAATTGTATTTTCTCAATTGGTGTTTATTTTCTTTTTTCTTCTACTATAAACATATATCACAGGAAATTAGGTGCAAATGCTGAAATTTTTGATATAAGGACCCTAAAATAGAGGAAGATGAGCCCATACTCAAGCAACTGAATATATTACTTAATTTTCAGAAGGAAAAAGACTTGTTTTCTGACTAACACATTATACAATAGCAGGAAATAAAAGCTTTCAAATGTAGAAAGTTCAGATTCTTCTGGATCAAAATCTTCTCTAGAGAACTACCACTGAAGTCAATGGACTTATGCCAAGGTTGAATTTGACCCAATATTATTTTCAAACTGAGATTAGAGAACAAGTGAACCAGCAAAAGACAATTAAGTCAGTGATGCACTTACTATCTTGAGTACGCAAGCAATCTGAAAGCCAGCATAATGCAGTTCTTATTCACCAGGCATGCAAATAAATCAACTTTAATGTCAATAAAGTCAGTAATGACAGATTTTATCACTAAGTTATAACTAAGCAATAATGATTGGGAAAAAAGGCAAGTAGCTCACAGCAACTGAAGTGATTTTTTATTTTGTCCTAGGTGAAGCCAAGGGTAACTGAAAAGACTGGCCTTTACTCCCTCTATTATTATCTGCAAATCATTCTTGTCATGTTAGAAGGCAGATCATTTTTTCTTCCCAAGTATTACTCACTGTTGTGGTGTGATTCACACTATGACCTCCTTCAGAGGTGCTGCAGTCCTCTTCCAATTAGTCTCTGCATATTAGTGAGGTGCAGTTTAATTTCAAGGGGGTCAGGACAAAAATACATTTTTATTTATTCTGTAAATATAGTCAGTGATTTAATTCATCCATCAGCAGATACCAGAGAACAAATCATTATGATTTAGCACTTTACAAGGAGTAGCCCTATGCTGAATACTGTTGGACATATACAGCATTGCATTTGTGGTGACTGCACTTCAGTGAGAAATAAAATAAATGTTAGAGATTATAAAGGCTTTATTTCAAAAGTTTTTAAACTATTTGATTAAAGGGCATAATAAAAACTCCAGATATTGTTTTTCTTGTTGTGTAGAAGGAGGAACTCGGTATGTAAATAATTTTAAAACAGTATTATATTAAGTAGGCAGATGATTAATTGAAACTCACATAGACCTTTTAAAAGCAAACAAATTTTTCAAGTCTTTATGGTGTGGTTTATATGAGTGGGTACAATCATTTTCCTGTCTCTGTATCTTAACCAAAATGTTACGCATTTTTGCTATGCATGTAGCTCTTCTCCCCATGGGATATGTTTAACAATGGTCAATTACTATGATTCAGTAGTTTTGGCTGACATTCAGCAAATGTCTGAGCAGCTAATAACGCATTTAGTTCTGTTAGTCCACCCATCTGTCCATCACATCTGCCTGTCCTCATAAAGGCTGTCATAAAGCAGCATAGCATTCCTCTAACATCCTCTCAGTATTCACTTGCTTTCCAAATGCCTGGAAGGTAAACAATGTGTGCTCACAATTATATCTTTTCATAAGCTAAAGATAAATATACACTTCCTTATAAATGAGCAACAAACAAAACATTTCTTTTATTATTTTATTAGAGGCACTTTAATCCATCAAATTTATACGGTTGTTAGTCTACAATCAAAATAGTTTGAAAACATGAGAATACAACTTTCTCTTGTCCATAAAAATTTTACAACTAGTTACCAGTAAAATAATATCCAAAAGCACTGATTCAAGAAAAATAACAATTATTAAGCTTGGCATTTGGTATCTATTTTGGACTTCCCATTGTGGATGTCTGTTAAAGTCCTGTGATGGCTACAGGACTGTACAGGCTCCTGACTGCTTCTACAAACTATTTTAGCACCTGTGTAGCTTTTTCCACATGGGAAAGTCACAGGGATATGGCTCATAAAAACAAAGATGCTGTTTGGTGTGTATCCTTGTTCATCCTACATTTGGCATTTTGATCATTAATCCTACAGGTTCAAATTCATCTCCTACTGCACACCAGTAGGAAAATTCTGACTACTAATCCCAATTCAACTGATTTTTAATTACTTTGTTAGTTTTTAAATAGGTTGAAAAGATAATAATAATATTGTGAGACTAATTTATGCTAAGAGGTTTTCTTCTCATTCTTACTTTTTTCCTTTGTGCTCATGACTGGCCAGCCTGGACAATAGTTCATTCAAGTTCAGAGACGTTCTCCATTTCTCTTCATTATTGAAACCTCTTGGTTTAGATTTAGCCTTAGAGTAAAATACAAGTGTTATCACTACATGTAAAATTTGTAGATTTGATTGGAATAGAGAAAACACAGAACTGTCAGCATTTGATGAAAAGAGCGTCAAAAGAACTGAGGAGATGAAGAAAATATAATCTATACCTGAGTAGACCTTGTTACATTCCCTTCTAGAGTGTGCAAAGGATTACAAAAGCTTAGTTAAGGTACTTGACCTAATTATACAGACCCCCTCAGTTTGTAAAGCTAGACAGGGGAAAAAACCTCCAGGCCATAAAAGGAGGTGTATACATCTATGAGGCTGAGCAGCAGTACTGCCTATCCCAGGTGCAGCTAGAGTGAGGAACACCATGTGGAGAGTGGCAGGCATCCACAACGGTGGGTCAGCAATTAGGCAGAAGCCATCCCTTACTATTACTAGTAGTTCTTTAGTAACTACTCCGCTCCACTCTCTCTGTCATTCTTTAATTTGTTTTTGTTTCCCTTTGGCTGAAATGTAGCTTGCTATTAGCAGTTTTGTTAAAGGAGTTGAAAAAACCATGACTGTTTCTTTATATCCAAACTTATTCCTAATGACTGCAACAAATTTGAGCAATGATAACCACGATTTTTTGTTGGGGTGCTCTCATTCTAGCATGAAGCAATTCTTACAATGTGCCATTTTCAAACACAGATTTGGCATCCTGAAAAAGTCTTCAAGGAAGCCAGACTTTATTGTTTGCACCATTCCAAGGGCAATTTTTGTTTTTCCCCTCATTTACAGAAGAAACCATTTAAAGGAGAAAGAGGAGCAGCTTCAGAGAAGACATGAGCTAAGGAGCTGACAGCATGAGTTCTGCTTGATAACAGCAGCAGCACTGGTGAAAGTCCAGACTTTGAATCCTTCTAATATGTGTTGGGTATTGAATGTCAGATTTAGTAAACTGGCCCTGGAAATGAAAGCTGGTATGTCCTGTACTCCTTTTTGACAGTTGGGAAATGAGAACATTGGGAAGAGGGAAGCAGGCAGTGAGCTCAGCATGGTTCAGTTGTCATGTTGGTCACCATAAGAAGACAGATGAATGGCTGCACATTTTACATTGGTCTTCCAAATATACCAGCTATCATCAAACCAGTAATAAGCTCCTGAAAGTAAAAAAGTGTTATGCACATTTATTCAGTTTGAAAAACAAATATTTTCTAACTACTTGGAAAGTTTTCTGTCACTTTCAGCCAGCAGCTAAAAAGAACAAATAAATGTATCATGCAGATATTTTTATCTAAAGAAAAAAAAATGATAATCAAACCAGCACATATCAGCTATTTTAATATGCCTTTTCTTTAGGATATTTTTCTCTTTCGCTTAGTTAATGGGTTATCTGGAAATATTCTGAGTGCTTTTGCCTTAAGAAGGTAAGGTTTAATGTCTGCAGGAGTAGGGCACATTAAATAACCTTTTCATTAGTATATGAACATTGTAACTTCTGACTACAATCCAATTAGAGTGTTACTTTATTATTTTTATGTAAAGGAAGAAATAAATGTAAATGTAAATACATAAAATTATGTCTATAAATAAAACAAAAATTTCAAATAATGTAACAATGAACATATATAATCACATATACTTACATTTAAAAAAATTATGTATGTGTAAGCTATTAAATATATGTATATATAAATAATTGCCCACAAAGAATATTTATTATCTGCATATTATCATCCAGTCATCCAGAAAAGAGTCTGGATGACTTGGCTCTCCTTTCAATTGAAAATCAGTTACTTTATTTAAAATGTTACACTTCTTTTTCAGAGCAATGGAAGGCTTTGCTGAGCCTTTTATATGACACATGACAGAGAGGCTATTTTTCTCAGGTCACGCTCAGAGGGATATCTGGATCCACTGGAGTCAAAGTGCAAAGCACAAATACAAAAACACCCTTTTGCATCAACTACTTTCTCTTCTCTTTTTGTCCTTCTTTATTCAGATGGAGCTGCTTGTTCAGTCTTCCAAGTTCAGTCATGCTGTTTGATTTTCCTTTTGAAGAAGAAAAAGACTCTGGCACCAGAATCACTGGTATTTTTTATGCTGATGTAAATGAGGGTAGAAGGCAGTTTAAACATCTAGTCAGGGCATTTCCCTGAATAGGAGCAACTTGGGGTGACACAGAACTGCCAAAATGTAACAATTCCCTGCCCTTCATCTCTCACATGATGAGTGGGCGCAGTGAGGAGGACATGATCAAAGCATTCAGCCCTCACTGATCACCCACAGAAATCTGTGTTTAAAAAAAGGGATCCTGAGCCACCATATTTAATTTCAAGAACCAAGGTGAGGGTAAGGCAGCTCTCTTTGGTGGTTTTTCTTATTTGACAAGAAGATTTTACTTCTTTCTTAATAAATGTTAGGATTAACCTACAATGGCTACTAGCTAGAACCACTTGATCGTACGCACTGTGCCCTCTTTGCATACCGCCATTGATTCCAAAATTCTTGTAATTTCAAACAGTTTTTCCAATTTTGGATTGTTTGAAAAATTGTCATGGTTTGACCCGGAAACAGGATTTCTGGGATGCTGTAGATAGGGCCAATGGGTGCTCAGATTTGAATATTGCCATCTGGCCCAACCACTGGGCATTGGATCCACCTCTGAGAACACAGGGTAAAAGCAGGGCTCTCCCCTGGCAGTCTCTCTTTGGATTTCTGGCGGGAAGGAGTTGGGTCTCTCCCCCGGCCCAGTTGCTGGCTGGGCGGGGGGAGGGGAAAAGCCATGCGGCCCGGCCCGGGAGAGGTAGGCCTGGCCCCCCCAAGGGTGGAAGGAAGAAGTAAAGAAATGCCGGGAAGCAATGGGCAGCCTGTTCCCCCCCCCTTGGAGACAGACAGAGAGAGAGAGTGCAGCCTGTGTTTGTGGCCGTTATCTTGAAATTTAGTAAACATGTGCTGGCAGCAGGCAGCCCGGCTGAGGAGATGGGGGGGCGTGCAGCCAGGAGTCCAGCCGCTTGGAGGAGTTTTTAACCCTTCTTGGACAATGAAAACCTTACAGAACATTAACCCTTCCTAGATGAGTGATGAAGGTCTGGACCAGAGGGAGAGAGAGTGAGAGATGTTGGAAGAATGGAGAAGAGGGAGTGGCATTTTATGCTGGACTCTTTTGTGTAGCCATGGACAGAGCCATGTTTCCGTGTGATACAGAGACTGAGTCCAGGGGGAGAAATGTCCCAGAGCCAAAGAAGATTCAGTGTGAGTACCCCTTGGCCCCAGGGGGTATATAAAATATGGGGGGGACAGATGTCCCAAAGGTGAGATGCTGTGCTTTTCTGGAACTGGACAAAGCATCCTTAAAAAGACAACCCTGGAAGCAGCCCTGATTCTTGTTCGGTGGTGAGAGCACCGGAACAAGGATGGAAAAGGCCACCACGACACATGGAAGGACTCCCTCTCCTCTTGAGGAACTGAAAGTTGAGCATTCTAAAGGGTGGTGCTGGACCCAGAACTGGTGATTTTGGAGGATGTATTGTATTGGGAATTTAGGGGGGAGGAGGAGGAGAGTGTTTTTGTAAGGTTTTCATTTTCCTTGTGTTTTCATTTTTTTCTTTTGTGTGTAGTTTAGTAATTGTTTTTGTAGTTTAGTTAATAAACTTTTCTTTTTATTCAAGTGAGAGCCTGCTTTGTTTATTCCTGGTCAAAATCTCACAGCAGACAACAGAGAAGGTGTATTTTTATGGGGGCTCTGGCTTTGCCAGGCCTAAACCATGACAAAAATGCATTTAATTTCATCAGTCATGGACATGTCAGCTCTGCTTCCTTGTTGTCATCTAACTAAAAACACAAAAGGTCATGTACTTCATACAGAGTGGGACCTGGGTGGCTGTTCTATTCTTAGTAAAAAATTTATAATTACAACATTTCAAAAAGAAAAAAATATCCATAAAAGCACATTAAAATACTGAGTAAATTTTATATATATTTTTCTTTAAATGTGTCAGTCCCCACATACTTGAAAAGAAACTCAAACACATTACATTACATCACCACTCTCAGTATTGCCTTTGCAATCTTCATCAACATCTACAGCCTCCAAGTACAAACACAAGATCTCCCAAACACTCTCACTAAGGAAACTTAATTCCTCAGAGGGATTATGTTTGCATTGTCTGTTTCACCTGGAAAGTAGTCAGAAATATGCTGATGGCTGGCACTATAGAGGGGGGAAAAAAGTAGAGAATTTGTTATGCATTAAATTTTGAGTTTGATTTTGTAAAGATAAGAACTACAGTTTTGTAGAGGAAGGATGGAAGGGAGGGAGGGAGGGAGGGAGGGAGGGTTGCAGTTTTTCCTAGGAAATTATAGTTCATTTTCCTACTTCATGCCATCTAGAACACATGGTTGGGTAGCTCATGGTTAGGTTTTAGATTAACCATGGCTTGCAGATATTTGAACCCATTTGCAGACTTCTAACCAGGTACATTGTAGATGGTCATCAATGGACTATTATTACCTCTTCTCTCATTCTGGAATGTGCTTCATGACTGTAACAGCATGGACCATAAAAAAAATAGCTACTGGATTTTATCCTGTGCCTACTAAAAATAACTAAAAAAAATTTTTGCTGTTGAAATCCGTTGCCGATAAAATTTGAGACTTTTAAATTTCTTTAAAACTTTATTTTGAAGTATTTGGGATGTTCTTATGCAAATAATATACTAAAACTATCCAACAAGTTGTCTAACTGTTGGAAAACACTGAATATCTTAAGGCAGCACAATATTTTCTGATCTTTTTCATATTTTGATCATATATTGTCATCTTTATCTTGCAGCAGTTGTTCACTCTTGAAGAACATATTGAATAGACAAATATTTCTGGGGATTTTTTCCTTGTTTGAGGCTAACAATCAAGAAGCTTCATTCAAGAAGCTTCATTTGTATTTAAGTTACCTAACAGCAGTCTCAGAGAGGTCTTTGACAGCTGTAAAGGTGGAACATTTGCCTAACATTAGACATGAACCTGCCTGATTTCAGGCTGGACAGGGTAATTTCTTGCAGTAGCTGGGAGGGGGCATGGCCAGGGTCCAGGTGTTATTCTATAGCACCTTATATCATTGCAGGTGTGGGAGGGAAGGGTCTCTGGCTTCCACAGGGAAGGGTGTTCCTTCTGAGTGGAACAGCCTGGGATTTTATTTTATGTGTTAATTTTTTCTTTGCTTTATAGCTCTTGTTATCATTATTGTTGCTGTTACTCTTTTTTCTTATGTCATTGCTTTTTCAAGTAAATAATTGTTATCTCAAGCCCTGATTTATGCTTTCTGTGTCTCCTGTTAGAGGTAGAGATGGGAGTGACCGGGGGTCTTTTTAGTGGGAGTGCTAAACTGGAGAATATCATTCCTAACTGTTGACAGTATTGCACACACTTTTTGAAGATTGTAATAAGTAAGATTTTTGAAAATATTACTTTCCTTGTTATTGAAGATTCTATTATTATTTATGTGGACCTGAACAACACATCAATTTGTTTGCATTTTAAAAATAGTTATTCCATTAAATTAGAAATAAAAAACAAGCCAAAAACAGACCACTTGGCATTTCAAACTCATTTGTTATTTTATTTCTGTAATGTTTGCTGATTATGATAATTGATCACTCCAAAATTTCAAAGATATAATTAATTGGTAAAAGTTAGTTGCCTTTTATGTGAAATATTTTAATTAACAAAGAACATTTAAATAAATTACCATAATATTGAAGGTCACACAAATATTAACTGCAGTTGTGCTCACTGTTGCATAGTTACATATTTCTATATAAAGATAGAATTAATTTTATTAAAATGAGAATAATATATTTCTTTTTTTGGAGTTTCACTTAGAGCACCCCATTCTCCTTGGCCTTTTAGCTGAGATTAAATCTAATGTCAGTTTAATACTATATATGGCACTGTAACTTAATCTACTTTGTACATTGGCAAAGCTGGAGAAATAACATCATTAGGTCTTTCCTTTCTTCAAATACTGTAACTATTCTTTTCTGCAAAATCAAGCAACTGTGATAGGAAAGTGACCTACCAAAAATTAACACAATGACTGCTGAAATGTATTGCACTCAATAACACTAAAACAGATCTTTTTCTGCCATCATTTTCTTATATAATTTGTGGGATTTCACCCAGTGCTTTCTTGGGCATCTGGTAATAAAGCATCTTCAGGCAGACTAAAGGGAGAATTTTGTATTTTCCATTTCCCTGGTGGTGGCTGAGTTGTCACTGTTGGCAGCTGAAAAGATGTAAGGAGGATTACTTTCTTCTTCACTGTATATTTAAATGAAAACATAGTTGTTATAGTAATTTGCATGGAGCTGAACCATCAAGTCAAACATCCTTTTAGAAAGTTTTCTCTCATGAAATTTAGGAAAAGCATTAATTTTAGAATTCCTAAATCAAAACGACAAAATGATGTATAGTAAAAGAAAAAGACTAGAGATCTTTTTTGTCTAACATCTACTCTATGCATATTAAATAGTAGACTTCCAAATCAAGATTAGAATCAATTTCAACTGAAGTTGTGACCTTCTGTAGCTGAAGAAAAAAGTGTTAGGTTGATGACAAGATTAATGATATTTACATGGCAAATGACAAAACTAAAGCTAGAGTACTGATTAAGGATAATTAGTCAGTGTAATGCCATTTTGAACCTCTGCAAAATTGTATAAAATCAACAAATAGTGAGAATTTGGATATGTTCTGAATTCATAATCAGTAAGGACATATTTGTAAATATACTGTCATTTGTACTTATTTGTTTTTTTATGATGATCATTTTTTCTTCTGCTCTTTCAGTTGGTCCTGAGTGCTGCTATGAATTCTACTATAGTTCTGCAGAGAAAATGTTTATAAAAATCACCCTTGTATAATATATCCCCTTGAAAAAGCAATCAAACTGTTCATCAACTCTAGAACAGATGAAACAACATTTTACATGCATTAGTACCTTGACCTTGAATGAACTTCCTATTCAAGGGGATAGGTCTGATTGAAACTTTTTCTCATGGTATCTGTGCTTCTTTTTGCTAGAGTGTCTGAAAACTTTTCTTCAGACAGGAAACTGACATGGTCTGCCTAATCTACTTGGCCACATATTTCTAAAAATTAATAAGAAGATCATTACCTTTCACTCTATAATCACCCTGAAAAAAAATGTAGAAAATCCTTCATTAAGTTCAAAAAGAAAGGATTCATGCATAGAAAAAGTGAGTTTGTCTTTGCATCGTTTCCACAAGAAGCCAAGTTACAAAATAATGAGGAATCTTCAAAAGTATTTTCTGCTCTAATTTGATAATTTCCTTACAGAAATCAAAGGGAATTAACACATACCTAAACACACAAAGGCTTTGTAGCTGTGACAATGAAAGCATAAAAAAAATCAAAATATGTAGGGAGAAAGTATTTTAATTGGGAAGCCATTTGTGTTGGAAAAAGACACATTTTCAGTCCCATTAGCCTTCTGTGAAACACCTCCCTGGCAGTGCTTGCCAACAGATAAACCAAGCATAAAGAGAAGGTGCCACACTAGCCATTCATACTTTGTGATCTGTTTCTGTGTCACTTCAATGTGTGCAAAACCTGTCATTCATACGAAGCAGATTAATGGAAATCCTAGCTCTGTTAGTCTTTCAGTCAAAGAGTTGTGCAGCTATTCTAAAGGTTTTGCACTAATATGTTTCAAAAAACACAGTTTTACATATTATCCAGTGGAAATCTCAGCCTAAGGAGTGAACATTGCTTTGGAGGTAAACTGAATTTTCACCTGGCTCATTGCACACATCATCTTGATCTTTCAAATTCCTTATAGTGCCATAAAAGACATATTTAACTGTTTCTGATCAAAGAAAAAGAATATTTACTATAATCCTTCACTGAACAGATATTCACAGACTATAACAATGATAAAAGAAGACAGAATATTAAAACCAAACTATTAAATTTCATTAATCTTCTGTAAATCAGACAGGCTTAACAGCAACAAGAGAAAAACAAAACAGTCCTTAACACAAAACAAAGCCCTATATAATTTATACTTTGGAGTAAGTCTGTCTTGAACAGATGCCAAATAGAATTTACTCAAACTACAGAAACATCAACACAAATATTTAATGGAAGAAAATTCAATGCATTGTTAGCTCATTAGTCTCACAGGAAGTTAATGATTCTAGTAGCTGTATAATTAGAAATGGGAATTTGTGAGCATCTTTGTTAACCTCATATTAATTTACAAAATGAGACAAGAAAAGAAAATATAGAGAAAATTTTGCTCCCCAAAATTACTTTGTACAATATACAGAATAAGTTGCATCTGTAAAAAAAAGAGGATCTGTCTCTCATTTATAAAAGGTAGAGCTGCAAACCAAAATGCATTCTTAACCATTAAGTTAGAACTATTAAATCATGTAAATTACTACCTTCACATGAAACATTTCACTTTCAGTGAGGTTAAACCAATAAAATCATACCTTCCTAGGCTGGAGAAAATGTGTATTGTATTTTCAATTTCACAGTAATAAGAGATTAGGCAGGAAAACATATCTTCATATCAGGAGATATGTCATTGCAGCTGTACCTTTCAGAGTCTCTTTAAAGCTGGCTTCCTTGATCTCTGTGAGGAGCAGAGACCTGAGAAGAATGGTATAGCTAAAGGGGCTTGATCTTGCAAGCTCTCTAAGCCTTGCTGTAAGAAGTGCAAAAAGTCAAATAATCACTACTGAAAACTTCAGATGGATTGTGAACTATTTTTTCATACTAGTAAGCAATTAGATATCATGTTAGAGCCAGTGTTGGCTCCCGTTCAAGAAAACATCTGAGTATGTGCTGAGTTTTAAGTCAGTGGGGCTTAAGGATGCCCCGCAGGATTTCCCTATACAGAGACAGACCCTTAATAAAAAAATGGTTCTCAGTGAAAGGAGATTGACAATCTTGTTTTATTGCTTACTAATTTTGTAGAGTGAGAAACTTGCATAAACTGTCTACACTATATACATTCACAGAGCTTACAGTGACTGTGTATACATATATGTATACATAGGAGCCATTTTTAGAGTCTTCAGGCATCTCTACTGTCAACAGTAAGATGTGTTCTTGATTGTGCTGCAGAAAATGGGAGTAAGGGCAGCTGTGCAGTGCAGCCTCTGAAAGAAATGCTTTCAAAGTTTCTGTTGAAAGGGCTGCTTCTCAAAGGCAGCTGCTCAGTGCCTCATGCTGTATTCAAGGCACAGCCTCCTTGCCTGGCCCATCACCCTGCTGCACCTGCTCCCCTCGGCTCGCTTCACCTGAGCAGATTGTGACAAGAGTAACAAAGTGCTGCACTGCAGCTTCCTACAGAAAGCTCAGTGATGCCTTCCCTGCCTCCTGAGCTGTATCACTGCAGAGCCAAGCTCCTGCCTGTGCACTGTATTTGCTCAGAGCATCAGGTACTAGCTGTCTGTTTGCCTTCATTTCATTCCTCCCTGCTGCAATTTCTCTTTATGACCAAGTGACTCCTGTGTGAGAAGCGCCTTGCTACTGCTCAGAATTTCAATACAGTGCCTGAGATCTTTCTTCCATTACAAGTCTCAGAGGATGGTGTTATTATCCCACTAATTTCAGACATCTTCACATTTGGCAAAAGTACTGCCAGGAAAATTACAAGTGTATTGGTAAATGAAAACATTTGTCATCAAGATCTGTTGAAAGGTGTCCACAATATTAATTTGCTGCAGTCACTTGACTTAGCACCCTGTGCTACCTCCATCAGATTTACATTAGATTAAATCCGGCTTTCTCTTTTAAAATCCCTGCTTTTATTCAGGCTGCACAGTGTCATCTCTGCACAGCACATACCAGAGGCTAGAATATTTACCCTGAGATTTCCAAACTAACAGTAATCTCTATCCTGTCATCTGATAATTCCTATTTCCCTCTTTGTTGTGTCCAGAATGATATTTATGTTGTTTAAGCACACTACTTCAAATGTTTCCAAAACAAAGTATCAAATTTAATTAGAACAGCAGTCCCTAGAAATCTATAACTCATTATAAATAAAGTCTGAAACTCATAGTTTTGCTCTGATTTTCATCACCTTTGATGCTTGCAGTTCTCTTTTCTAAATAATTTTCAAGATTTGATCTAAGGTAGATTTTTTTTAATTTTTTGTCAGAAGGATTGAATCCTTCAGAGCTCTTTTCCATTGTTTGGTTGTGTTGCTAGTTCAACTCAAGCAATTAGAATGCAAAGACTGCAAAAGTTCAAAAACGAAGATGGTTTGCAAAGATTTAGCACATTTATGATTATAATAGGGACTGAAAAGTTGTAAGGGAATGTTTAATTGGATATAAATTTTATTCTAAATAAACTGTGTTTACATAGGGTTTGGTATATTGTGCATGCCATATACAGATGCACTACAGTTTGCCTCGTTTCTTGCACAACTTTATGTATAAATTTTGCTAAAGTCTGAATAAACTTAACCAACAATTGAAACAATAAAGTTTGATTTCTTTTAAAATACCCATGGAACTGATTTTGCAGGGCTCCATCCCTTGTTTGGAGAAGAGCTGAGTGTTGTTTAGAATAATTTGGGCAGTATACAAACTGTATACACAGACTGAGACAGTGGAGCTTTAAATGTTAAATAAGTCTTACATTTAGCAAACTCACACCATTCCAAGAGGAATTATTCTGCAGGATGCAGTTCAGAAGCTCTCTAATGAAAAAACATGTATTGCAACAATCAGAAAGGAGCACACTGAGCCTTTAAAATTTCCTGGCCCTTTCAGGCTTTTAGAGAGGAGGTTCAGGCAAATCAGGCAAAATTGTTCTCAGCAAGACCAAGATTCCCCTAGATCCTTTCTATATCAAGAAATAACATTGCACCTTTTGTTGAGACTTCAGATCACTAGATTTAAGTGCCTGAACTTTCCAGTATCTGAAGCAAATAACCAATCTCTGTAGCTGTTCTCCTGCAGCATTTCCCGATTACTTCAGAATGTCATGACAAATATACTATGGTATTTTATTGTGTCTCTCAAAGGAAACCTGAAATCTGGGGACCCATGAGAGGAAAAAAAAATCAAGAGCAAGTATTCTATCTGAAACTACACAGGGGGCACAAAAAAGAATGAGATCATTTTCTCACACAAATCTAAGATTTTAAAAGAATCTACCCTACCCTACCCTGCTCTCTCCATTGGCTGCTGCTTTTCATCCTTACTTTTATGCAGATATGCTGTTTCTACTCTCCAGATACACAGCCTTTATTTATGGAGATACAAAAATAATGGGACTCATACCTCTAGGAAGAAAGTTTCAGGAAGAAAGAATTAAAAATCACTAATTTTTTTTTTTAATCAGGTAGTAGCAGGATTCAGTTAGAAATATAATCCTTTCTCTAAAGAGTTCTTGACAGTGAGAATAGCCACTGTAGTGTCTTAGAGCAAACAAGATTTTCAGACTTCCAAAATGAGTGCTTTCTTTTTCATTATCAAGATTTTCCACTTATTTTTTTTGCAGTAGCCTGAGCATATATTTCAAAAATTTTACAGTTTTGTTATTCAGCACTTACTCTGGCAAAACTACAATGAATTGGCCATTCATTTCAAAAATATTTCATTGTGTAATTTGTGAGAACTCAGAGAATCACATTCAACAGTCAGAGGCATCTGGTTGGAACAGGTGTTGCAGAAAATTATAATCCAACCTTGATTAAAACTGTTGGGGTTTTTACCACCACCCTCCAGTTATGCATTACAAGTATCCAAATGATAAAATGTATAGTCAGAAGTAACAATCTGAGGTATTGTCAGGAGAAATATCAGGAATAACTTTAAGCTTGTGAACTAAAAAATTTGTTTTTCAGGGAGTAAGATTTTCACAAAATCTTTCTCTGTTCATGGATTTGCTGGAAAATGCAGGTTTGTTTCTAACAGCCTGGTTTCATTGCTCATTTTCAAAACAGCTTTCATATGAAGAAAAATTGTGAATATGAAATAAAAATTTCTTTAATCAATATTGAACACATTGTAACAGTTGAGTAAGGGAGATTAAAGCCTAGCAGTCTAAAGCTTTTTTTCTTTTATCAACAAGCAATACAAGAAATAAAACAAGATCAAATATGTAGCTAAAGCTTGAATGTTCTGATCTTCTCCCAATCTTAAGGTGACTAGATACACTGGATACATCATTTGGTATAGTTTTGGACCAATTTAAGACTTCATGAAGGAAACTGATTTTAAGAAAATGCAGAGGTGCCATTCAGTGAAACCAAATACCTTCCAAAACTTCCCTGTATTGTCACTGAGTAATCTCTGGGCTCCCTACCATTGAAGAATTAGGGAGAGCAGTTTTCATGACAACTGATATCTAATTCCTTAGGAAGGTTTTTCTTAATCTTGGTGTTCTTCTTAGATTAGAAAGGGTAAGGAAATGTGCTACCCACAGAAGTAGGACTCTGCTCCTGCCCACACCCCCCAGCATTGTGAGCAAACACAGACAGGGATCTTCAGCAGCTGTAGACACCCACAAGCCAGGTGTGCAAGGAGAAACTGCAGCAGTAGCACACAACGGAAGGGCAAAAAGTGACTCTGTTAAGGGACACTGAGGCACACACTTGATGCCCCGAGAGGGAACTGTGAGTTACTCCTGGAGAGATCGTGGCAGGTCACAAGAGGGAAATTCTTCACAAAGACAACAATCAGCCATTGGAATAATCTCCCAAGGGAGTGATGAGTTCCCTGAAATTGGGCACTTTTAAGATTCAGCCAGCCTGGGTGCTGGACCATCTTGTCTACACCATCTTTTTAGGGAGAAAGGCTGGAACAAAGCATCCTTGAGGTTCCTTCCAACCAGGTACTCTGTAATTATTAGATAATGAAAGTAAAATAAGGACAAATTTGTTTCATACATCTTTTTTATAGATTACTCTATTAAATATGAGGGAACAACTAGGTTTTTTACTGAAAAACTGCATTTTCCAACTCAGTTGCAAAAAAAATACAGGAAAAAAACAGTGTTCAAAGAGGACAGCAATTGCTATTTCCAGGCCCAGAAAAGAATGAACAGGACAAACTGGATAGTACAAATAAAATTACAAAAGCCAGCAAGACAAATGCACTTTAATACATTTTACAGTTTTACAGCACTTCACAGAATCACAGAATCACTGAGACTGGAAAAGACCTTTGGGATCATCAAGTCCATCTAATCCTTCAGCTGCAGTACTGGAGTTCTGTAGAGCTGCAGCTTGTCCCTGAACCAACCCCATTGACTTTAACTTGTTTTATTCTTTCAGAAAAGCAGACAAGGTTCAGATGGATTAAGGCCTGGTTTTCTGTGGTTTCAAGGACGTGCAATTCTAACTGAAATCATGAGAATTGAACTGTCTTGATGAGCAAAATGAGACCAGAGATTGAATTACTGTTTATATCATCTGTCCATAATCTAGCATTGAAAGAAAAGAATCCACCCTGCCCTCTCAGTCAGGTAAAACTTGATAAAACCCAGCATAAAGTGCACTGAGAATAAAGTGAGTGAGGAGCATCAAGCAGTGGGGGTGTTGTTCCTCCTAGCACAAGACAATTATGCAAGATAAGCTTCTTGACAGTCAATATTTGACCTGTATTTGTAGATTTGACTCTGAGACCTATGATTACACACTCTTGGCAGATTTTCATTTTAATTATATTTATTTATTTATTATAGGGGTTAACTGCTTTTTTGGCACCATGTACAGTAGTTATCCAGATGGTCATCTGTTGTGAGGTCGAGCAAAATAAGCAAAAGGACTTTTGTGCATTCCTTCCATGAAAGATAAATGGTGCCAGTGCTATTGTCTCTATTTTGATATTTAAAACAAAAAAAAGTGTGTATACATATAAATATATATGCACAGTATTGCAAAATAAGACCATTAAACTGAGTTACTTTTGCAGAAGTTTAATTTATCCTGAAATTGCAGAATAAATTACAGAATCAAAAAATATTCTGTGTTGCAAAGGTGATCCTTTTGAGATCCCCAAGGATCATCAAGTCCAATTTCTAAGTGAAAGGTCTGTACTGGATTGAATGATGTTATTAGCACCCAGCTCTAACCAAGTGAGTCTCAGGGTCAATGGACAAATGTGCTTTTTGCTGCTTGAAAAGCTCTGATCTAATTATACATTATATTCTGGTACTGTATAATCCAATGAAACAGAAAAGCAAGGTCTTGCATGCTTTATTCTACTGGAGTAATTTGCTCATATTATTAGCTTTACAAAATGATGTGATGTTGTACTGATAACATACTACTCATTCACTCTGATAGCAAATAGAAATTTTAAAATCCCATTACCTATTTTGGCTTTCCAAAGTAAAAATTATTAGAATAATGTTCTATCAATGTACAGATCATTTCTTTAATCCTGAAATAGCAGAGAAAGCAGAGGAACTTTCTTAATTACTCTTTATTTGGCTGTATCAAGATCTTAGAATTATTATTATCTATACTTGGTCCCATATCCAAGAGCCTACTGCATTCATTCTTTTTGAAGAAATAATTATATAATTATTTCAGATCAGAGAAGTAATTTATGAGATGTGAAGTATTCCATTTTCCAAGACTTGAAATATTTCACTGAAGCCAATTCTGTTTTACTCAGAAATGTGCACTCTCATGAGAAGTAAAGGAAAATAAAGAAATAACTTCCTCTCCCCTTTTTTCTCAGCTAACAGATGTAGGGGGCTGAAAAATTTCTTCTACTGTTGTAAATATTTGTTTTTCTAACATGAGGAAAAAGAAGTGTATGACAAAACACCTAATGTAAAGCCATTGTCATGTATAATCTACATTATGCAAAAAGCAAGCTGTCCTCATATGCTGGGTGTTGACATGGAATCCAAGGTGGGTTCTATTAAGCACAGGAAATAAAGCATGTAACTCCATCTCAGCTTAATGTCACCTATATCCAACACTCTGTATTACAATTATCCTTCATTATTCTCAGCCTCTTTGCTTTCTCTCTCTCCACTCTGCTAATATTCACATTTTTGAGCCTAGGGAGTGAGCTCTTTTAGGAAGCTGATCCAACTCAAAACTAACCACCAAAAGTAAATTATTAGTACCAAAGGGAAAGAAACTTTTATTTTATGATGACTTACCACAACAACAACAGAATTCCACCAATATTTAAATTGAGCAGGTTTTACCATATCATTCAAAAGTGGGAAATGAAAATGTGCATGTCCTTTCTGTGACTGGCACAATGATGGATGCTGCTCAGCATTTGTTCAAGTATACAAATGTACTTTAACTCTACCCTTTGGTTAGCAACTTAAAGTTGCTGCAGATTAAGCACAGAAATTAGGAAATATGGTCACAGCTATTCTGGTAAGCAAATTAAGATAAAATAAAGACTACTGACAACACCACAGTCACGCTTAAAGTGCTTACTCATATTTTGAATATATCTTCTAAACAATGGTTCTCAGAACTCAGAATAAAATCCAAATTTTATTGAGCAATATTAAGATTTACTGGGACTCTGTTCTTTGGATTGCTTAGTATCAAAACCCTATTGTAAAATGACTTTCAAAATTCAGCAAAATATCTGTTTTACAATGATATGAAATACTGCTTATCTTAAAGATAAACTGCTTATCAGATTTAAGGCTCATCTTTACTTTAGAATATTATCTATTAATCTATTTTTCCTTGTAATAATTTTTTAACTTTATTCTGTAGATAGAGTAGTAGAAGCAACTTTTATTACTATTCCTTGGGTTTCAGTAGGGTTAGAGTTGTTTTCAGTATTACATCTTTCAATCTAACTTTCCTGTTTCCCAGAGAATTTGAACTAAGATAAAAAACATTTTTCAAAGTATTTTCTAACATCTCTTTAAGTAAAAGAAATTTCTAATAAAAAAATCTGCATTGCATATAGATTAGATTTCAGGTAAAGGGCCCTACGCACTTTCTATTCAGATATGATTTTTAAATGGAAGCACAAAATATTGACTAAAAAAGCTAAAGATTTCCCTTTTCAAGATGAACTGTAAATTGCTTTGAAGCTTTATCAGGATGAAATATGTTTGTTCACCTTTAATCTATGTTTGAAACCACCATAAAGACCAATTAGAATTGGTATTTACCTTCCCTGAAACAATATGCAGTTTTAGAAGTATTTAATAAGTCTGTTGTAGAATTTTTTCATCAGTTTAGCAACTAATATTTCTCAGGAGCTCTAGTAAAATATTTATTCATGCTAAATTTTTAAACATCATTTAGTGACAGATTCAACAAAAAATATGCCAACCACTTTTTCAAATAAGAAACAGAATTTAAATGGGCTTTGATATTTTCTGTCCACATACTTGTGTACCAAGCAGATGTTGTTCACACATCTCTTACACACTTCTCTGTTATTCATTATAGTGTCCCATGTAATAAAAATTATGACAATTTCTATTGTAGAATAATTTTTAAGAAAATACTAAAATATTCTATGTGCTTATTTACATGTATTTATTATATATATGCAATTGGACATACATGAATAAACTAAAGAATTCTATGCTGTTAACAGTTCCTCAAAGACGTTCTCCCTGGAACCGGGATCAATTTTTATGTTAAAGATATTAAGCTATTTTCTGCCATGTTCAAACATAATGGTCACTGAATCACTTATATATACATTATAGCAAGGACTGCAGCCTTATTTTAGGATAAATTAAAAAGTCACACAGCAGATAAATCTGAAAAATACCATTATCTCTTCCTAAGCCTCACCAAAACACCGAGATGTTTTCTTTCATTCTCCCCCAAGGGGGATGCAGATTCCGGAAGAGTCGGTTCCTCCCAAAAGCAGTGCAGTACTTGTACCACACATACTGGAGCAAGGGCTTTGGTCTTGCAGGTGGAAGGAAACAGTCACATGGCAACAAATGCATCACACCAAACTCTGTAGTTTCACTTCATCCTTGAATCAGGCTTGCCAAGTTTCATCGTGGCAAGTGTCCTGTCAAGAATTTTGTTTCATTACAACCTTTGAAAATGCATAAGCATTCTGCAAAAGATAAAGCCTCCTTGATCACTGTTCCCCCCCAGACTCTCCATTTGCTATCAATAAAATAAGACTCTTCAACTTGCCCTACTGACATCTAGCTACCTCTGATCTCTTTCTCTCCCATTTTATACCACAACATGAAATTACCTTAGATAAAAGTGGTTCAGCTGGTAGTTGTAAAAACTGACTAGACAAGTTTTAGGTGATGGGCATTCTGAATGGCAAACTCTTCCCTAGGCCTTATACACTCTCTTCCTGTCTCCAAAAGATGGGACTGCAGAATTCAGTATCAGAAGCAACTTCTTTGGCTAGAGATTTCCCCTTTTCCCTTTGTAGCTCAAATCCAGATTTGCAAGCCATGAAATTCCCTTCAAAATGCCTGTAAGTTTTAAAAGATTTCATTTTCCAATTGGATCTCCAGTCCCTTACACAATTCTAAAGGTTTGTTTATTGTCTCACCTTCTGTGGTAGATTAGGCCAGTTGTGACATGAGGCATGTGAAGGGAATCTTGTCAAGGTAAAAATTTAGATGTGTTTCTCTAAGGAGCAATTGCTTATCCCTTGCTTTAGGTAGATTAATACTAGATTGATAGATTCCATTAGGTTAAAATCAGAAGGAACCTTTTTCATCTAAATGACAATATACATAGCAGAGATCCCTAAATTTCTCCGCTCTAACTTGCACTTCACTAACATGTATCTTCTACAAAGATTGAGAGTCCTGAACAGAAAGCCTCAAAAGACACTGAATTCAGCATTCTCTTTACTAGGTTGTTCCAGGAGTTAATTAACCCTTCTCTACTCATTTTTAGTTTCAATATGTCCAGCATGATCTATTGAAAATTTTTATGTTTTCTCCTGTTACACTACATTTTGGTATTCATCTTTCCTCCTCCACACCTAGAGTATAATCATACCAACGCTCAAAACTCTTCAATAAACCACACAGAACTATCTCTTTTTATTTCTTGCTGCAAAATATTTTTTTTAATTTCTACTGGTGTCCACTTTGAAATGCAAACACTAGTACTGCATAAAGCATTTTAATACAATTTTATCCAACATCAGGGATGAATGTTCCTATCCCTACTCCCTGGTCTCTATTTACACATTCATTATTATATTATTGTTTTGTGTTATGGCTTTATTTTGAGAGCTGTCATTGAATTATCTACACATTATGAATTTGAACACTTTCTGAGCCACTATTTCAAGCTGCAATAGATGTGGCTTTTCTTTCTTATGGTTAGGTATATAATTCTAGACTTTCCTTTTTAAACATTTTTTCTAATTATTTTAGTCCACAGTTTTTTTTCGTTTATTTTTCTATGTCATGGTTTGTTTTTTTTTCATTTCTGTACATGCCATTGAGTCAATCCTTAAGTCAGTCAAAGAAGCTATCATTGTGTTTTATACAGAAACACATTTAGGTTGCATTTGGAAAGATACCATTTTCATACCTATCAGCTAATTCTTGATCTGTTCAACTTTTTTATTTTACTAATACAGTAATAGTGATACTTACCACAAGAAAAATGTTCTTTCTTCATATTAATGATGAGATAATAAAAGCATAATCAAAGACTTCGCAGGAGATTCAGAATTGTATCCAGAAGAGGTCTTCAGTGCCTACAGCAAAGCATGGAATGGATTAAACGGGCTGCAAAGAAAAACTGCTGCTTGCTTATGCAGCAAGCAAACACCTGCTTACCCCTGTGAGCACAGAGGTGCCTAATATTGCTTGACTTTAAAGTTATATTCTCTCCATAGATTCCACTTTTGGCACAAGCTTAATATTGTGCCAGTATAAACAGCTGAGCATTTCTTATACCTAAGCCTCTGTGAGATGTAGAAATAAATGTGGATTAACCTCACAGGACCTCAGATATCTGCTGTACAAATGTTTCATCCAAGCTAGTCACTCACTTTTTCAAGAGAAAAATAGAAAAGTTTAGAAAAGAGTTTTCCAGTTTACTTCAGAAGTCTATACATAGGATGAGATGTTTTTCTTTTCTGTTCAATAATGAGGAGTCTGGGTGATTCTGTCATACATAGGCATCTACATTTGGTTATGAGGAATCCATCTTTAGCTGCTACATAGCTTAAATCCTTGAGAGCTGTGATGCAGTTCTCATATTCTCAGTGTGTTTACATAGGGGGATGAAAATATTTATCTAAAGAAGAGTCTCATATCTGCTTTTGATATTAGCTCATAATCTAGAGGATTACACTCACAGAAGCATGTAAAGTTGTTTTAGTTCCATCCTCAGCCTGACAGAAGTTATATCTCTTCATATCTGAGAATTTTCCCTCAAAATGAAGGGAGCTGAGAATTGCAATTTCTTCCAGACTTAGATTTCTTGGACAGTAGTTTGGATTTTGATAGTGTCATATATTTTCTCTCTGTTCCCCAGCTCCTGACAGACAAGCAACTGGACATATGGATATATCCTCATGCAATACAGGATGGCAATGATACATGATGTCTAGTACATGCAAATCTCCAACTTGAAAGTAATTCAAAAAGGTAATTAGAGTTAAACAAAGGAAAAATTTTGTCAATCAAACAGATAAAAATACACACACAAAGCCAATTCACCATAGTTCCAAACTTAATTGTGCAAGCTGTTAAAACACTTGCAAAATATTGATAAACTAAACTCCATTTTACTTTTTATAGCCTCTGCTTTGCTGTGCACATGCTTGTTAGTTCATTTACATAGAAATGAGTCTCAGAAACATAAAGCTTTTCATTTTCACTGAATACAACTTACAAGCATTATGCATGCTAAATTGGAAAGAGAAAGACTTCTGAAAAAAAAAAAAGTTATATAGCTCTGTGATCTATTGAAACAGAATTTTCAATTAAATCTGGGAAATTTCTGGGTGTTTGTAAGAAGAGGATTGTGTGTTTCTGCTGTACCTGAACTGACATCTTATTGAAACGATAGTGTTTCCATACTGTGATTTGCAGGGTCTGTATAGTTACTATATCATTGAAGATACAGAGATGTAAGCCTAACCTCTGTTAAAGGAGTGAGTTCTCTGGAAAAGATATGCTCACACACATTGCCCTCAAGAAAATCCCAACACACTTTCAATCTTCTTTAGGGAGAATTAAGTGATTCCTGTGTGATGAGGCACCCAGTAAAGGATATCTCTCTGAGATATCCTCACAGGTCCTTCTCCTGAGGCTGTCCTTACTAAAGGAATCCACCAGCAACACAGAACAGAGTACAATCATAGAATCAGATAGTAGTTTGGTTTGGGAGAGACCTTTAAAGATCACATAGTCCAGCCCTGCTGCAGCAAGCAGGGTCATCTTCAACTGGATCAGGTTGCTCAGAGCCCAGACAAATCTGACCTTCGATGTTTCCTGGGGGGGACATCTACCAGCTCTTTGGGCAGCCTATGCCTGTGTCTCACCACCCTGACTGAAAAAAACTTATATCTAATATCTAATATCTAATATCTAATATCTAATATCTAACCTAAATCTACTCCATTAAATAATTTTTAAAATAATTCTGCTTAGAAAATAATTAATGCTTATGCTATGCATGGCTATGTCTGTCTTTCTTAGCAATTCTGACATTTTCATCTAACTTAATATACAATTTTTTGCAGTAATATTTAATAGAAAATCATGCTGCCTGATAAACTGAAATCACAGCTTCCAAGATTTTTGATGTAATAAGACATACATTGTAATAAGACATACATTTTAACATGAGTAGGCACCTTTGTATGTACAATACATAACTGACTCTGCACTATTTGCATTATCAGCATGGATATCAGACAGACCCAGCAAAACACAGGTACATCCTTTCTATATTAGGTAATACTCAAGGGTGTTAACTGGACAGAAGAGGGATGAGTTTCTAACTACCTTATATACCCCTTTAGACATCTAGTAGTTCAGCTGAATCAAGATTTTCTATCCTGTTGTCACCTAAAAAAGAAATTTCAGACTATTAGATTATTTTCACTCCTCTAGTATTTTATTATGTTAACAAAACCCTCCGCTCTGTTTGATTTCTGTCTCTAGACAACAGCAGTTATTAGTCATTATAGAGACAAATGTTTATTGGGTGTAAATCAGCATAAGGTTTTATAGAAACATGGTGAACTAAGCAACCTGAGGTTTTTGCTGTCCTTGGGCTATGTCTCAGTGTTATACTAGAAATAAGAAAGAGAAAACAGCAGAGAATCAAAAATCATAGTGGGAAAAGAAAGACTGAAAAGCATTTGGCTGACTCACAAAGATTCAGTCTTTGTAAATACTGGAGATATAAACAGCGGCAGAAAAGGATTTTTTTTTTCTTTAATTTTCACAATATATTTATTATCCTTAAGCCATTCATAAAGAGATGCCTTACAGACCCATGTGGGGACTGAGAAGAAAAGATACTAATATCATTTTCACAGTATTTTTTAATTAAGCTTTTCCATATACAGTATGTAAAACATTAACACTTTTTCAGCACACAAGACACGAACAGGGTCCTGAACCTGCTGCAACACTTGGAAAGCATTTTAGAAAAGCAGAAAATTTTAATTATTAAAAGGTTACATGGGTGGTTCTGCTCTGTTTGTCCATAACACTCTCAATATGGCGTAATTGTCTCTGCATTCTAACACCCAGCAGCAACAGCAAACTGTGCTGCTTCCACACTAAGCCAGGGTGTTTTCCAGCAGTCAGCTAATTGGAAAATTGTAATAAAGTGTAAAGCATGTATTACAGCCCCATATGATTTCAGCTTATGCCAGCACTTCCCTTGCTTCTTCCTGATTTGTTGTATTTCTCCTTCCACAGTCACTTGGATTCATAAACTGATCTCACACATACCAGCATTTTAGTCTGTTTAAACATCCTTTTATGTGAAATTAACACAGTATTTCATGGCAATCACCTTTCTTTTTACGTGCTTTACTATTTAAGTAGTTTCCAGTGATTACAGAATGCCCAATCATAATGCTAAAGTGTTGAATCACATAGCCTATAATTTATAGGGACTACATTATCATGTAGAAAAAAATACTCAATACTCCATGCTGTTACTGTTATTACTACTGCCCTCACAATGGCTGCTTAGTTGCAATTTTTTAACTCCGAAAGCTTAAAGTTAAACATCATCATTCCAGCATTCCCTGGTGAAGTAAGTGAGTATCCAAATGAAGAATTCTCAAGTCACAGCTAAAGAAGTAGTTATCCTTTCAGGATAAAATACAGTAACTGCTTTATAGCACTCAGCAGGAATCTGTGTAGGCAAAACGCAGAATAATGGAGCAAAATAATGAGCCAGAGATTAAATTTATCCAGAACTGAATTTAATACCTTCCCCTGACAGAGAGAGATGAGGCTGTACCCTACCACAAATTACATACCTTTTTTATGGCATGACTTCACATTGACTCACAGAAGATTCTACTTACATGTTACCAAATCTACTTCCAGCTGCAACTAGCTATTACTCAGATTTCTAAACTCAGAGTGAAGTACTGACCCAGCCATGGCCTTTCTAATTTATAAAAGCTGAAGAGACTACAGTATATGGCTATACTGCAGCAGTAGCTTTTTTACTTTACTACTCAATAACTGAGTCAATTGTTTTCTATATCTTTCCATTTTCCTTGAGCTAATCCATCTTGCTAATATTCAGTAAATACCCTGTTTCACCCACTACTCCAGAGATCTGTACTTCTAAAATTCAGGTGAAACATTTTGCAACTGCTTATACATTATCTCCAAGAACAGCTCCTTCACCTTTTTTCACATCCTTATCTAATTGCACTGACCTTGAAAGCCTGGGCAGGTCGATCTGCTTAATCAAGGATTGGCAAATATTATAAACAACACAGACCCCAAATGTTCTAAATCTATCCCATTGACATCTTATTCACCTTCCTGTACTGAAGAGCACTGGAGCTTGGAGATAGCCCTGAAGAAATTGCACTGCTGATAAGAAGCTGGTGTTACTACTATTCATTTTGGCACGTTGTATGGAACAACAATATTGATTTGCGTGCCATAGTTATGAAAAAGGGTTGCCTTTTACTGAAAATGTACTTGAAATTTTTGACAATGAAGACCTTTCCTCACTCCTGCTGGGAATGTTCCACTGCAACTTTAAAGCAAAATTCATGTCATGAACATTTCTAGATACTTTGTATTACAGGGAGGTTTCACAATAATTTGCTAAGGCAAGCATTACCACTTTTGAAGAAATTAGCATGACAACTTGTAAGGCACATGGAGAGAGGGCAAGACCAAATCTCATTCAAGTGGACATTTCATTCAGTCGTCTTCCCTGGCCTAGCAATCCTGAATTACTCTGTATCTACTGAAGTCTAATTTAGGTTTAGTGCAATACTATATTTAGTATCACCATACTGAGAAATCTATAGTACAGAGTAATAAAGGAATACAGAGTGCAATGCAACCCTTGCTTTTAATATAGACACATGAGCACCGTATAATTCTTGGTTTATGCTTTTCCATGTAGAGACTTTTGTTGAGAGGCACTCTGAAGAGTCAGTTTTCACTCAGTGCTAATTTAATAGAAGCTGAGCATGTTTATGCCAATTTTGAATTAAGTTCTCCATTTCTATTTTAAAGCAATTAGCATGCTTTTGTGCTATTCTATTAGCTGCAAAATCAATCAAAGAAGCTTTCCATTATTTTCCTTTTTTATTAAGTCAGAGACATTCTGCACAAGGAAACAAAGACAGGTTCAGTCTCTTTTGTTTTGCCTTTATTTCATAGGCTATTCTTTGTTCATGGGAAACTTCTTTTGTTTTGGTTTTTTTTTTATGGAAAAATGGACATAGTTTTGCTCTGAGGAGCAATGAACTCTGCTTTCTTACTGGCATTCAATAATTGCTTTCTACAGAAAGGAAGAATAATACCTCCCATCACTCTTTACAGGTAATATTAAAAATAATAGCTATGTTTTCCATTAGTTATTTTTATTATGGTAAATTATTACACATAGCCAGAAAATCGCATATAATTTCTAGAAAGAATTGTTCAATATGGACCTTTCACAGTATCCTTTGTCTGATGAATGTCAAAAGCAGTACCTGAGTGGCTAGGTTATACTAAAATATAAGCAGTCACCTAAAACCACAGCCTTGGGTTCTGACTGAGCAGCACCTTGGATTCAACCTTACCACTCTCCATTTTCCTAACAGTACATGAGCAAAAATAGGTCACTTCTGGCCAAGTCAAATTCTTACCTATGAATTTACAGTTTGGATTTCCTCTGCTTATGCCTCTGTCTGGTTTAACCCGGTAACCACTGCTCTCAGAGGAAAACTAATCAGTGGAGTCCATTACAGTGTGAAGGTGGTGCTGCTGTTTTCTTAAACTTGCTGATTGGCACACACAGTAACAACTTATTGACTAGATGACACACTATATTGAAATTTAATCCCCACTCACTTCCCATTGCCTAGAATTATCCAAAGACGTCTCCCAGCTTAGAGGGTCTCTGTGCCTTACAGGAACATAACAGTGGCTGTTGCCTCAGTGTAAAAAACTGACAAGGTCTGAAAACAAAGACCATGTCAGACTTCTTCTGGACTTCTCCTAATCTTTATACTAGAGAATCCCATGTATTTTGCCTGTTATTTCAAAAACTACAGATCTTGCAGTTGTGCCTTAACAGCACCAAGTCTTTATAAGGAAAGTGAAAATAATCTTTTCTGACCAAGACCATGAGATCAACCTTTTCTGGAATTTTCAAGGACACCTGTCAAGATTACTCTTATGTGCTCAGTTAACAATGGGAAAGTCTCTGAATATTGCAGATACTTTGAAACACAGTTCTGAAATATCTAATTCTCCTCCTCTACCAGGATCCCAGGAACTTCAGAGTAATTTTAGACTAAACCTCTAAAAGCTATAAACCTTTTAGCATCGTGACCAACGCAACCGCCTGTGTCGTTCAGTCCACGGGGTTTGCCAGTCCAAGGGACCGTGTATTCTTGAGCACCATCTAGCGGGATTTTCATGGTTTACAGATGCTCACATTTAAAACTCTGATGTCACAGCTCTTTGCTACATTAAAAAGGATTTTAAACATGAACTCATACTTTGGCTGAACTTTTCTTTGCTGTTAGAAAGCCTCAGGCTTTTTTTTTCTCCTGAGTGTGCAAGAGAGTAAAGAACTCCAAGCAGCACAACAGTTTTCTGGTCTGTTTCCAGGATGCCTGCCTAACTATGAGACCTTTTGCCTGTTATTTAGGTTTTGGAAAAATTAAAAAAGGTTTTCAGGTTTCTCAAAGCACAAAAGGAAAAATACAAAAATAAGAGACTGTATAATATGGAAACTTTGTGCCTGGAAGTAGAATCTAAGAGAAGGAAAATGTTTCCTGAGAAACCATCACTTGAAATCCATAAACTGAGTTTACAACAGGAATAAAAATATTCTGAACACATAATAAACCCAGCATTTTAAACTAATCTAAAACTCAATTTATACACAATTCCAGCTATAGCCCCATTTCCAGATATAATGAAGTAGGATACAGTCTCTGTTTACTTTATGATTGTTCTTAGAGACTTGTTTTTCTTTGTTCTTAGAGACTTGTTTTTCTTTTCCTTGTATTTGAGGCAAAATTCCTTGCAATGGGACAGCCTGGTTTTAGTATCTCAAAATAGATTAGAATTGAGGGAAAAAATTATTATGTGGAAAACAGTTGTAACTGACATGACAAGTAAGAGAACTAAAATTCCTTTCTATAACTTTTTGGGGTTGTTTTTAACAGGCAAATTTTTAGCAGGAATATATTAGTGGTTTATGTCTGGGCAAAGTTTAGCCTTTTCATAAATAAGGTAAATCTTGTCTCTCTATTTACTCTTAAGTACTGGTGGTGTCCAAAACCAGGAGTTTAGAGTATATTTTAATAGGAAATCACTTTAAATACTCCCTTTTTTTCTGAGAAAAATGCAGAAATATCACATTTTGAAGTCAACTGCATAGTACATTTAATATTTACTGTAGGATATTCCTAAAATTATCTCTAAGAGAAACAGCAAATGAGATATCCAAAGCCTCTTGCTTTTTTGCCTTATTTAGTATTCCTTTTGGAAGAGAATAATATGGCTAGGAGTTCATCAGAATTCTCCATCATGATAGATAGCAGGTTTAGATGATGAATTATAACAAGATTAAAATTGAAATTTTAGTACTCTTGTCCAGATACAGTAATTTACCTGTATTAATGAATGGATGACATTCCATGACCCTCAAGTAAATATTTATTGCTTTGTTTTCCCAAGTAGAAAAAGGGAAATCATAATTTCTCTCTGAAATATCATATAAAACTCTCCTGTAGGGGAAACCACCTATAAAGAAAGGGGACACTATATTTTGGAGTAAAGGGCAAAAGATAAAAGAAAAATATATTTTCTGCCACAATGTTATTCTTTATTGGAAAATTATTTCCTTAAAAGAACCTGAAAATATAAGGAGAAAATAAGAGAAGAGCGATTTTCTCTAGCAATCAATAGTAAAAGTACAACCAGTATGTCAAATTTCATCCTTTCCCTGCACTTCCTTCTGGGAAAATAGCATAAGTTCTTTGAAGTTTTCCTGCATCAAGACTGTAGGTGTTTGGAGGAGCAGATGTACTGGCCATAAATGTCAGAATTTTCAGTATTTTTTTAAATATCTGCCTGATGATTACATGAACACAGGAACATTTTGCCCAAATGCACCTCACTGATGATTTATTACCAACCACAAAGATTTTTTTAATTTCACTTCTTTAGTATTTGGAGGTGTTTTTTTGATAAAGTAAGTTATTTTGAACTGTAAATGAGATTTTCCTGCCTTTGAACTTGTTAAAAATTGAGAGGACATGAATTCCTCCAATAAGGACAAGCACTCTTATCCTTATTGAAAATTGGTTGCATTTGATAAATTTTGTCTCTTTTGAGGATTTATTCCTTATTTGAGAATATATGTGCTCTGCTTGTGTTAAGTGTTTGCTGCTTGCTGGAAAATTCAAAGGTTCCTATCATCCAGCACAGCCTTCCATTGTGGCATATCCCAGTTTCAAGGGATCAGACACAAAGCCCTTAAGGTGCCTGGGAAGTTGGCAGCACCTCCAGAGCTCCCCATCCTGAGAAGTTAGTCCCAGATAGTGCTCTCACTCTACTGCTTCAATTTTATCATCACTGGTCTTGTTAAGTACTCTGCTGCTTTACAAAAAGGGTCAGCCTGTGTGTAGGACAGGATGGTCTATTTTTTGTCATGAAATAACAACTAAGAAATTCCCCCTTAAACACTCAGATAACATATTTGAAATTAAACTAAAAAAATCATATATTTAGTCTATGAATTTTAAAGATAAAGAGTATCATGGAAATCAAAAACATGCATAAGTTTAAGTCATTTATAAAACTTCAGGAAATTGTCAGGAACTGGTAGATATTGAGCCTAAGAAGATTAAGAGACTGTGTGTTTGTTTATAACATCCTTGCAAAAATCACATATTTTAAGCATGGGGAAAAAAGGCTTTTCATTTTCCTTATATTGATTCAAACAAGAACTGTTATTAGTGGAAGAAACACTTGGTAATTTGTCTGGTATATGATCCATATGGAAGCTTTGTTCTTCCCTATAAATGGTTTTGATGTTTCAATACTATGACATCAGAGCAGCAGTGATCTGAGTAATTTCTATTATATAGCAATGGTATCTGTCATTATTCACTTCTGCTTTGGAAAGGAGATTATTTCAGTTTAGTCATTTTAATCCACATAATAAATATTAAAAGTGATCATTAAAAAGCTTATTTAGTAGAGATTGATCCTTTATTAATATGCTCACAACTCAATCCATCCCCAATGCTAGATAAATTAATCATTCCTTCCTAGTTTTTATGTATCAGAATAATTTCCTTCAAGAGTTCCTGACTATACAGCTTCAGGGTAATTAGCTTTACCCAGATTCCTTTTTACTCTATTTCAACTTCTGCAAAGCAAAAGGACTGAAATTCAACATATTTCTTTTGGAACAGTTGTTACTGAAAATTTTTTATGCTGCTAATATTCCTTTGTGCGCTCAAAGGTGATGTTATTTTGAAGTCTGGAGTAGACTAATTAACTAACACAGAGAAATGGTGGCATCTTCAGTAAATATCTGTATGCAGACTTTGATGGAAAATGTTCTGGATTCCTGATATTTTCCTACAGAAAATATTAATTTGTATTAAAAGAGTATATTAATCCCATGATATTTGTAACAAAAGAATTTATTTTTCAAATCTATGTCCTCACAGTGAAATTATTTTCAAATGAAAGATTGTGGGGATTTGGGGTTTTCTTGGGTTTTTTTGGTTTTTGGTATTTTGTTAGGTTTTGGGGTTTTTTTTAGAATGCAGGCTGGTTAAAATTGAACTCTCTTCCTTGTTAATAGTTGGTTCCAGCAACATGAAATAAGCCAAGCACATAGCAGGTTTCAGGTGCTTGAAGTTCCCTGCCACAGAGACAGAAGCCTAAACTCTGTGTTCAGTGTCTTGAACCAGAACTCCCAGCAGTTCCAGCAGAGTAACCTGGAAGTTAAAAAGTCTTTGTCTTCTCAAAAATAAAAAAAATTAATAATACCAGTCTTTGTCTTCTCAAAAATAAAAAAAAATTAATAATACCAGGCAATCACAATTCAGGAAACATAATTTCAGAGCAGAAATACTTGTTTCAATGATGGCTACACAATGTTTCTTATCCTGCCTTGCTTGTAGGATTTTTTTGTCACTTGGTTTTGATTTAGAAGGAGTCCAGATTTTGACATCTCAATGTTTTTGAGAAATAGAATTCTCAAGTTCAGGCCAATTCTATTAGCAGTTCTAAAATTACTAACCTCAGCAGGTGGAAGAGTAGAAAAGTTGCTTCAGGAAAACCAGGAAAAGCTGACATGCAGTGCAGGAAAAATATAGGCATGAAAAAGATGTTTTGCTTCAGTGTCTATTTTCAGAAAAAAAAAATCTCAGAAAGGGTCCAGAAAGTTAGAATAGTTTTATATATTATGGACAACCCCTGTATGTAAGAGCATTAGTATTCCCTGATGAATACATCACATTATAGACTCTGAATACATAATATTTGAGTCATTCAGATCACTGATTCTCTCCTGCAGATGCAAAGTCTTGCATCACTGTGAGTGGTATCTCAAGGACTAGCCATTTTGAGTACCAATATGACACTAGAAATAGGAAGTTCTGATTTCTGCAACGTAAGTATAGATACAGACCTACATGTTAGCTGTACCCATTGATGGGAATATTCCTTTCTTACCAGAGTTGTTCCACTGGCTTTAGTAAGACTCATGTCAGTGGCCTAATTCAATGCATTAAAGCTCAGAAACCTAAAATACCTATAAATGTGAAAAATTAACAAATAAAACACTTCTGTCTGCTTCTTCTTTTATAACATCTACATATTCTGAGCTTATTAAATTTAAATGAGCCTAAAGCTTTTAGCTGCACTGTTCATTGTTTTTTCTCTGTGTGCCTTTGTGCCACAGCAGGAGTGTTGCATGCCTTTGCAATATTAATATTTCTAAACATCTGGCATCTCCTATATGACTTCACAGATTATCTGTAGAGGAAGCCAAATGGAAAAAAAAAAAAAAGTAAAACTATAGTTTAAAACAAGTTTCCACAAATAAGTCTCTACTAGCAGCATTGTCTGAAATGTAACAGTTTCAATAATGTGCCTCTTTCTATTGGAGATGTTTTAAAAAGGTGAATTAAATTAATTGAAGAGACAAACTCCAGCAGTGTGAAATGATCCAGCAGAGAATACATAACCCTGTATAATCTTTACTTTCACTCTCACAAGCATGTTTATAAATTTCAGCCAGACTTGAAGGAGAGATTTACAAATTAAACTCACAGAGATACACATAGACACAAGCATTCAGCTCTGCCTTTGGGGATTTACAGAGAAAAATGACACAGAATAGCACACTGTAACCATGTCACCTTGCAGTTATTAGAAGTTATAAACCCATAAAACCTAAACAGAGGTAGTTCTTATCGCTGACCAAAAAAAAAAAAAAAAAAAAAGAAACAGGGCACAGGCCTATTTCAGAAACTGTTTTGTATTTAATATTTAAATTACATGTTTATTATAAGATTCAAAATGTGATTTTTTTTTTATTGTGCTGTGAATATTTGATTCCAGCACGGGAAACCTATGCACACTAAAAGTAATTATAAATGCCCCAAATAAATGTTTATCTCCATTCTGTATTTTAATTAGTTTAATGCTTTGGTTTTACTGCTTTTTACGAAAACTGTTCAATGGCACATTGATTGAAAGAAACTACTCACTTTCTAGGGTCCATTTCTTTCAGGATGATTATATTTAGAAACCAGCTTATGTCACCCTATTGGATTATGACTTGTTTAATTTCCAATGAAAGTATGCCATTTTTTAAATGTTATGGAAATTCAGGGCTTTGGTATTTTCATTTATATACTTAGTAGTTTTCATGTTCACTATAATTAAGGCAAAATTTGTAAGATAGAAGCATATCTTGGCTTTTGCAGATACAACAATATCTATTCTTGATACTGCATATTTATGGGTATGACTTTCAGTAATTTCTTTTATTTTGTTCTATGTATTTTTATTTTTGCAAGCAGTCTTTGCACTTGACCTAGTCTTCTTCAGGTAAAATAGGTAAACCTCAGCTGCATCTCTGCAGCTGCCTCCATTCATCACCTATTTATGTAGATGCAGATAATTGGAAAATTCATCTTTCCTTTCACAGGCAATTTTCAAAGCATAAAAGGTTTAGAAGAAGGTTTGTCTTAAAAGATGGGACAGTGTGAAACAGTACACTGGAAATGGGCACAACCAGATTCATCACAGCTGAGAAGTGCTGGCCCTCAGAGGATTTCTCCTATAGTCAGCTTGGGGAGTGTTTAAAAAACCACCAACTAGTAGAACTTGCTTTTTCAAGGAGAGGAGAAAAGCAATATTACCTAAAGAGTCCAGAAGAGCTGCATTTTTTCTCTGTCTCACATCTGCACAGGGGAAGTGAGGTGTAGGGATGATTCACTGATCAAATCATTTTAATTCCATATTTTTCATTAATATATTGAATTTTAAATTATTTAGCTCAAGTAGAGACATTATAAATTTATAACTTTTATCAATCAAGTAGAATTATGGACATATCCCATGCAGTTAAGCACCAGTTTTGCAGCTAAGGCACAGACTCAATAGACCCAATTTCACACAGACGTGAGTGAGAAAAACAGCAATCCTTTCCAAATTACAACATTTATTTTTCATAGATGAAATTGAATTTGATGAGGTTTCACAAGTAAATTGGTAGCTAATTTAACATCACAGTAATGATAAAATTTGTCTCCTTGCAGAAATTCAGTGGGATTTTTTTGGGGTTGGTATTTTTCATTTTTCAACCAGATAGCAATAGTAAAGTGGTTTTTGGATAGAAGAATACATATAGACATATAAATTTTAATATGCATTTATTCCAAGTATATGTATCAAACAAAGGAGAAGATTACCAGGAACTCATTGTCTCTTTGAACACAAAAGATAGGAGTTTGTTTCTTCGAACAAAAAAGATAGTCCAAAAGAAGCAGAATTAAAAGAGAATGCGCTACTTCCTTGTATCAGCTGCAACTATCACATGGAGCTCATTGCTGCAGGGCATTTTACCTGCTCTAAGCAGTAGAAATCCTCACAAAGGACGAAGAAAACAAGCAAGAAATTTCTGTAAAGTATCCATCAAATAACCAAATACCAAATAAGTCTATCAAGAACTATCCAAATATTATATCTGGTACAAAAAGTCCTGGATTACTAGAAGCTGGAGGTGAAGTTTCAGTCTGTTCTTGTCCTTCATCCACAGGCTCCGTAGTGACTTCTGCTAGAGCTGGAGAACTAGAACAAGATGAACACTGTGGTGTAGCCCAAGTTAATAAGTACAATTTTATTAACACAGATTTAATTATTGAAATATTGCTGAAATGACAAACTTCTTTTGAAGAGGGGATAATGGAAAGATTTGATTAAATAATGAGATAAAAAATGTTGTATAACAACATTTACTTTTGATATTCTTTATAATAAAATTTACTTTTAAATTAGGCTGAAGAGTACCACTTTCATCAATTCCACATTGAAAGGTCTGTTATATATGATTTCCATATTTCATTATTTTACTGAGGTTGAAATATGTGCTTTCTTCTGTGTGATGCTCGTTTCTTCAGACTCTTTTTTCCTTTCATTGCATTCAATAAGACTAAAGTGCAGATTAACTTTCTCTAACATAATCATTATCAGTTCCTCTCAATTGTTTTCAGCTGTAGAAAATAGAGAAAAAAATAATATTTTTGTCCTTTTTTCGCTTTTTGAGGAAATGGGAAGCTGACTACCTTTTGAAAGAGATGGCTCCATTCTACTGGTTTAATTCATAAATCCTTTCAGATGGAGGTCACCAGGAAAACAAAAAGAAAAAAGTAAGAAGAAAAAGGTCAAAAGGTATTCAAAAAGTAAATTTTTGAAGGGTGAAAAATGGTTACAACTTTTTTTTAAATCCGAGGTTGTCAAAGTTAGAACAGTTACATTGCAACAGAGGCGTACAGCAGAATGGGGCTCTTCCTAGAGGCCTGCCTGCATCCTGCCAGCCTAACATCTGTAAATCCAGCAGTTCACATCCTTTGCCATATTTTTTGGGATATTCCTGTGACTCTTTAATGCCACTTGGTATTTAGTTGTGTGCAATATTTACCAGGGGTACCTATGTTATTTAAGGACAATTTAAAAAAAAAAAAAAAAGCTGCCTATTCAAAACAGGTTTTTTGAGCAAAGTAGCACATGCTTAACACTGGCTATCAGCAACTGAGCATCTCAGGCCCTGTTTGGAGCACAAAGCAAAGGGAGGAGTGTGTGTCAGGAGTGCACAAGGTGTGAAGTGCAGCTGGAGCCACAAGCAAGAAGTTTCCTGCGGGAACAGCAAGGTTGTATTCAGCTTCCTATAAATGATTTATTATGGAAAGGGTTGGACTGAAGGATCTTAATCAGAATTATTTTGCACACTAGTACAATATAATGCACTATTTTTAAAGCAATATTGAAGCAATTATATTGAAGCAAGCAAAAGCAATTATCAAGTAGAGATTGATATTACTTCCCATTCAGCCAGCTCCAGAGAAGTGCTGGCAAGCAGAGCACTACCAGCAGCTTTTGCAGGCAGCTCTCCCTTGACAGTGTAGATGCTCATGGTGTCCCAGAGGCTTTGCTCAGGGCTGCATTTTACTGATAGAGCTTTAGGGTACACAAAAGTGGCACCACAACTCTCTGGCCCTGTCTAGAGTGACTCAAAAGTCGAAGACTTCAACCCACACCCATATCGGGATTTGTCTGTTCAGCCTGAGGTCGCAGGACTCTCCTCTACCCCAGCTGTGGTGGACAGCAGCATGACTTTCAGGGAGTCCAGAATACATTTGTAGGTGGGATAAACAAGAGATAACAAGCTCTTAATTGCAGTCTCAAAGCACAGAGCCCAGAAGGTGTAAGGCATGGAAAGAGGAACGAGCACACCTGCTGAAGCAGGTATAAAGGGAGTCTTGCAATGGTGGAGCCTGGACTGGCTCATGGTGTGTGTGTCAGTGCTGATCTCAAGTGCTTGCAACTGAAGCATTCATAGAGGTTGTCAGAAAATTTGAAAATAAGCAGTTAAGGAACTTAAATAGCTAAATTTGCTATTAATGACTTTGATACAAGTTTATGGTTCTGATTCATGAGCATCATTTCTAAATATACAAAAGATGTCTGAGGTAAAACAAACATGTAGACTCATTTCCTCAGAAAAATAGAAAAAAACCAAAATTGTTGTCCTCTTCCCAGAGTAATCCTTTTAGATGACTGACTACATGAGGTGGTCTTTTCAACTCTGCAGGTGCAGGTTTTCACTTTATAAGCCAATAATTGAGAAATCATCAAAATAACAGACGGGAAATAACGGGGAATAACGTAAATAAAAAATAACGGGGAAACGTAGTTGTGGGAAACTTGGAACATTTTCAAACTTAAGGTTTACAGGTGGGTAGCCACTCTGAAGATTTTTAATATCCAAACACTCACTACTTATACTTGGAGACTTTTCCTTTATAGGTCCCAACAGGAAAGGGTTATTCACAAATAGATGCTGTTTGATACATAAAATGTGCTGTGAATGTACTATCTAAATTTAAAATAACTTATTTAGATCAACCTACTTAACGAAGAATTCTCAGAGGTCACTAAAACTTTGATTTTCCTGTTATTTTATAGCTAGTGCTTCAAAAGCCATCAAAACTACATCAAGATAGATAAATCAGATTGTTTTTATTGGTCTACTGTGTACATTTAAATATAAGTAACAAGAGTATCCACTGAATTAGACTTTGGGGGAATTTGCACTATATTGTGGCATATCTTTAACCTTGACACTACTAGAAAGATCACCAGTTTGATAACTAATCAATATGTATTTTCATCTGAATAATATATCTGATTAAAATTTACTTTTTTTTAAGAACTTAAAACTATATGATGTTGATAATAGATTTCTCCATAGGTCCTCAAATCTACTGCAGTATTTTTATTAAAAAGTTGTGAAAGGCTCTATTTAGCAGTTAAGTCTATTAAGCAGTTTTTTGCATAATTAATTTTGCATTTTATTTCTGAAAAATAAATAAAATATTTCCAAAGATACGTAAATAACATTACATTCCTATGACTGATGAATTGTTTTCATTAATTATTAGAAAGGTTTCATTTGCTCTTAAAAATTCTGTATGAGTAAGGTCTCCAAGTGACAATTATGTCAATTACTGAGATTAAAAACTACAGATTTCAGAAACTCAGAGTCAGAAAATTATTTAAGGTTTTCCATAGCCCTGACACTTATTGCACACCATAAATGTCATTTTGATTGTTTCAGAGGTCTTTAAACACCTGGTAATGAAGAGCAGAATAGACAAAGAGATACACATGTAAACACTATGGATTTAAGGCTTTTTGCTATTATAGAATCAAATTTGACAGCTTCAAAAATAAGAGTCTCACCACCAAAAGATTTGCTTTTTAAAAAATGTTTTCTCAGTACTGAAGTTTTCCTGCATTCCAGTGGTTTAGTTTCCTATGTTTACATGCAAAGCTTGTCCAGAGCAGTCAGTGCCTCAAAACATGCTGTAAGAATCAGCGACATTAAATGCTGTAAATGCTAGAAAATATTAATAATGTGTAGGGGGATACAGTATGGGTAAATGAAGGTGGTATAGAATGTAATCTTATCCCCTAAAGAGTTGCAGCTGAACCAATTACTAAAGATTAGGATCAGGCCTGATGTTAACAGGCCACAGCTGTAGCCCATCAGAAGAGTGCTATAGAAGAGTGGATTGGTTGGTTAGGGGGAGCTGGATTCAGTTGTGAGGACAAGGAAGAGGCAGTGCCTGGAGGAGCTGCCTACAGGAAACATCAAGGAGGTATGAAGCTCTAGCAATATGGAACCTTTGCAATGTAATGACAGCAATAATGTGTCTAAGTTGTATTCTCACTTTGAGAGTACATATTTGTTGCTGGAAAAGGTGTATGAGCACCTGTGTATCTTACAGGAGGGAAACAAAGGCCAGGTTGCCAATTTGTGTTGGGCTCCAGCCCATTATTTGACTATTATAAATACAGTAATAAAGTGCAGCAGAGCAGATGACAGACAAGACTCACTCAGGCACGAGCAATGTGATGCTGATTACGTGGATGATTATGTTTTGATTTGTCACTAATACAGAATCTAAATATTGCCAGTGAAGTATATAGTGTATGTCTGAAGGGTTATAAGCAGGTTCAGATGGTAGCACCTAGGTTTGCAGTCTTTGGCCTTGCAGGATGCACAATTACAATGCAAGAAAGCCCCTATGTAGCTACTTTAGGACTTTATCTCTGTGTGTGACCAGACCTCAGCACTTCACTCACCTGTCTAAAAGTGAGTATTCCCCATCTTCAGACTGGACATACCCTGCAGGAGTCCCTGCTGGGAGAAGGTATGGAGTGAGACAATCAGGAGCTGCTTGACACCTCAAGAGACTAGTTGGCCTGGTGTCCATCAGCATTTCACACCCAGCTGAAGGCTGGTGGGTAGCAAAGTCACCCATCACAGCTCCCCATCTCTGGAATGCATCAATTATGTGAGTATCCAGATGGTGCATAAGCCTATAGGACACAATAATCTTAGCTGATGAAAAAGATGAAATCAGAGTTACCTTAAAGTTTAGTTTATAACCTCAAGTTTACTGCTCTTCTCCAAATAAAATACTTCCAAAAGCTGAGCTTAGTGAGGTAGCTTAAAAGTATAAATACAACTCCACTTGCCTGTGGTGCAAATAAGCTGCCAGTGTTACATAAGTAAGATGAGATCCCTCCTGCCATGCCCAATGCCAAATGATAGCTGTACACAAAGCTGAGGAAGGACTACTAGAAGAGTAACCCAAGCAAAACTTCAAAGACATATTAGGAGTGAACAGTACCACATGGAAACCACTGGTGATGACATGAATGACAGATATGAAAAGCTTGTCAGAAGCTAACACTGACAGATAAAAAACTGCTGGAGACATTAAAATAGTCTTTAATACTACCAAAGACAAGTACTGAAAAGGAGAGTGAGAGTTTTAGTGCAGGCTGTGAAACACAATACTTCGAAAATATTAAAAAACCAACTATCACAGTGTGTGGTCCTCCTACATATGAAATTAATTTACTGTAGCCACCACCTCTAGGAATGCACTAATTTGGGGACAACACTAAAATACTAATGATGCACAGAAAGAGGCTTATTCTACTAGCATTTTCTACTGAATATATATCTTCAAGGAAATTCTGGAAGACTATGATCTCTGCATGAGTTACTTCCTGTGGTAGCTTCAAACACCATGATGGCATATGTCGTTGTGCAACTGGAACTTCTGAGAGTAAAGGGATGTATCATAGGATAAATATCCCAGGAGCAATTTATGTTTATCAGAATCCTGTTTCAGCGAGGACCAAAGACTGAGTAGGTAAGATCAATTAAAGGCACTTAGTAGGAAAAGACTCTGGTGGAAAAGTTAGATTAGCTATGCTGGAAACTTGCCTCCATGTTGTCTCAGAGCCTCAGAGGGGGAGAGAGGTTAGAAACTGTGAATCTCACACTCACTTGACTTAACAGGAACAGCCCTAAAGGCAAAGAGAAAAGGTAATATATGCTCTTATACTGTGCTAACATGCTCTCCTGGGATGTGGAGTATTTTTACAGAGGTGATCAAGTGAGACACTGGATTGTGCTGAAGCCAGGCAGTATTTCTGTGAGACAATCCTACATCAGATTTCCCCCAATGACTCAGGTAGCTGTGTGAGTCATGGTGAATTTTAATGTGCCAGAAAAGGGGCTGATTAAAGAATCACCTTGGGCATCTTCAATTACATTTGTAAAAAATGCCCAGTGGGGAGTTGTGGCTGTGAGAGATTTAATTTGCAGAGAGTTCATAACAGCTCCCCAGTTTCACATAGTAGGTGTCAGACACAAATATTTCCATGGTTAAGATTTGATCCCTGGCTATTATTTTAAGAGTTGCACCTAAGGATCCAAGTAAAGCTGTTTTTTCTGATCCACTAAGGGTTGCCCCATGGTTTTAGAATGCCCTCTCATTCATGAATATAGCTATGTCTTCTGCTAAGATTATAAAATTAAGTAACAAAGAAAATAATTTCCCTCCCATTGAAGAAAGTTGAAAGTAAAAAGGAATAAAAGTTTTATTATTCAGTGGGGTTTTTTTGGGTTTTGGTTTGTTTTCAATTATTTTTTGGTTTGTTTTTTTAAGAGTTGCAATTAAGCTTGTAGAAAGCCTTCATCACCTTTCCAGCAAATATGATAGGTGCAAGCAGCTGAAATTTCAAGTCTGAAAATGGATTATTATCAACTACTGGAAAATCCCTGTTAAGGTGGAAAAATATTACTGTTTGTAGGTATGATGATCTGAGGAATCTCTGACAGTTTACTTTCTGGCTGATTTCTTAGACAAGTAGAGTGCTTCTTGCATTCACTTGGCTTCACATATCTGTCCATCTAAGGAAGATAAATGGTTAAATCAGATCTTGGCAAAACAGCTTAAAATAGTTTCTTTTTTAGAAAGCCATCTGGAACTTAAATAGGGGAAAGTCTACAGCAATATTTTAAAGTGAGAAACAGTCTGAAAAGAGGTCTGAGGAGAGCCTAAAAGAAGTAACGGTGGAATCCCCTGGGGGGAGTTTTAATAGATGTTGAGAGAGTTTTTAAACATAAACAGCTACATTTTCAGTGAAATGAGTTACATGCAGTTATAATTCCATGCTGTTGGTATGTTGTTTGCCCAGCTTTACTGGCTCAGCATGAGTAGCTGGTTTAGGTATGGCCTTGGGCCCACAGCTCTGAACTTACATCTAGAGATTATTTCATCTGGAATGGAGTTTGTTTTCTGAGTCATTTTCCTAGCAGCTGGTACAATGCTGTGTTTTGTCTTTAGCACAAGAGCATTGATAACACACTGATGTTTTGATTGTTGCTAGGTAATGTTTATCCTAAATCTAGGACTTTTTTAGATTTCCGTGCTCTGCCAGAGAGCAGATGCATCAGACAGAAGAGAGAGACTACAGGAGACTGCAGCAGCCAGAAGGAGCTGCAGCTCCCAAGATGAGAACAGCCTATCTGCACAGACATAGGGAAAGAACCCAACAAGGTGGAAGCAAACCCAAATGTCAGCATTGGACGTGTGTAAGGAGTGTGAGGGTTGAGTGCATAAGTCACAAGGGTATAATTGCCCAGGGACCTCTTTGTTCTGGGTTCCTTATCTACATGAAGAAATTATACATTTTTTAATTTTTTACTCACTGATGACAATGACTCCAAAAGTATTAAATGCTACCAATTCACCTTCTGACATCTCAAAATTACTATATGGTTGATTTTTGTATTCTGGGGTTTTTTTTCATTGAAGTCATAAACTGACTTGCCTGCACAATAAAAAGTAAAAAGAGGACACATAGAAGCAGTTGATAATAAGGAACTCAGAAGACTGACTGTATGTACAAGAGAGAATTATAGACTATATCTGTAATGTTCTTTGCAAAGCAAACTTGGATATTGCTTCCCCACTGAAAGATTTCCATTACAAGTGGAATTTCCCCAACAATATCATTCAAATCGTTCAAACTTCCTCCAAAATAGACTTGACTAGGCATCACATAGTCTAGCACAGATGATAACTTTCATATCACTATTGCTAGCAAAGGAATCTGAGATCTTAAAATACTGAAAAAATATTTAAAACAAAATTATTTAAGAAAGCATAAACTAAAAACTGTCTAGAAGCACAGCAGAAAGAAAGTTACCTACTGTGACCCACACAGAATAAGAAAGGTAAAAATTGGTAAGTGGTTGTTCAGCTCTTTAGTGAGTTCTCTAAACAAGGGATGAACAACAAATATTGTTGAAACTATTCAAGACAGATAAGACAAAGGTCAAATGTAAACAATTGCAGAGGGTGAATGGGTGCTGAATAGTAGATGAAATTCAATGCAGGTAAATTTAAAATTATTAGAAAACAGTCTGAATTCTATACAAAAAGAGATGCCATTGCTTAGATATCTGATTTCAGAGTATAATTGACAAGACTACTAAAGCGACAGTTCCATGCACAACAGTGATCAGAAAATTGATCATATATTAAGATTAAAAAATACCAAAATTTGCATCAAAATGAAACATGGCCATGTTACTAAACCATAACTGACTTCTATTTTAACCATTTTGTGTGAGTCCAGTCCCAAGCAGAGAGAGTCAGAATGGAAGCTTCTGTAAGAAAAACAGCTGCACAGACTAGGCGTCTTTAAATACGGCAAGAGATAACCAAGGGGTGTGTGATGAGATAGACAAAGTCATGAACAGCAGCCAGCATCGCTACCTCTTCCAGCAAGGGGTCTGGGGACTATCAAATTGATCAAAGGCATACCTTATCATAAAACTAATAATAAACAAGTAATAATAAATTAAGCGCATTCCTAGGCACGGAGGAAAAACATTTTTTTCCAAAGCTTTTTAAGGGAAACCTTCAACTTTTATTGTAGCGAGCAACGCCATGTAAAATCTCTAAAGAGACACTATTTTAATCTTTGAATTTTTCAAAGTCTGAAAGGTATATAAGAGTGGCATGTAAGTTCATAGTTGAGGTAAAACATACAAGTTTTCTTGAACAATCAATTTCATTTGCATAATAATTAGTAAGATTAATGAAAATAGGGATGACATTGAAACTCTACAATGTCTTTGGAAGATAATTTATCTCACCAAGGCCTGAACATTTACCTAAAGATGGGAGGAACAAACTATCCTTCAGATTTGATTACGGAAGAGAGTTTAGATGACAAGCCTCAGTTCTGGCCTGCTTGTTATAAGTGTGATAAATTCTGGCCTTAGTCAAGACTATAGAAAATAAAGTATAAAGAAGAGTTGTACAGGAGTGGCTCATGATGTGATATTTTAAAAAATAATTATTTCCTTGGTATATATTTTGTGTATGATAAATTACTGTGCACACATACATGGTGATCTTTACTTTGTACAGCAACACAAAGTTTGCCAGACATTTGGGATAAGAAAAGGTGTTTCCACCAGTGGAAAAGGTGTTTTATAGAAACACTGCAAACTCAGTCAACACCTATCATGACATGTTCAGACAGCAGTAGAAAAAAAAAAAGAAGAAAAAGACAGTGATAATTCACTGTTGTTGACATCCCTATCCCTCTGCCAACAAGCATAACTTCCCAAAAGGCATGAAGAACCATATTAAACAAGAAATAGAAACAGGGTCTGGGCTAACTGAATTGTTCTTTGTACAAACATATGAGAAAATATGACAAGAATGTAAACAAAAGTTTATTTGACAGCTCATAGCATTTAAAGAACATTGGGTATTCTATTAAAATTGATCCCATTTGATTAAGAAACATAATTAACCATCTGCAATCTGTGTGTTAACAAGTAAAATCACATGAAGACCTGATGTTTGTTAAGACAAACAGGTAGCATTCTTTATTTCTTAACTCACTATTTTAAGATCTATTAGCTAATAGATGTTGTTATTTAAAAATGCTAAACTTATTTAAAAAAAAAAACTAAACAAAAAATACTAAAGCATACACACAGAAGAAACCCACAGGAAATAAACCTCCACAACTACAGAAAACAAGCTGCTTATCTTTCTTTCAATTTCTGTCAATACATACATGTTCGCAATGTATTTATTGCATGAGGAATATTCCTTTTCAACTTTTTTTAAATAATAATGAAGACCTAGTGGTTCAATCTCTATTGATATTTAAAGTATAATTAAGTCCACATCTGTGGGGTAAAAGTTCTAAAATTCAAACCAAGTGACTGGGAGAATTCACATTCAATAAGTGCAAGAAAAAGATTAAAAATTTTTTAGAAGTGTTGTGTCTGACACAGGTCCCTCTGACAGGTCTAGGCATACAGCATGTAAAATCTAAAAGCTGCTGGAGTATAGCTAAATGCTGTTATCCAAGCTGTCATAACTGTATTGCAGTTTAAAGATATTTCTTGACAAGAAAATTGAGAAAGCTGTCTGGCTAGTAAATCAAAACCACCCTCCTCTTTCAGTGGCCAATGAACAGATGCAGTTTAGGTCACAGATGGTGTTTTTCACCTTTTGGTCACCATGCACATTTTCAGCACGAGCACTTGCTTTCTTTATCACTAGGAGTGAAAAGTACCACTATCCACAAACCACTGTTATTTCAGAAGGCAAAAAGCTGCTGAGCCGATAAGGTTCTGGAGTGCTGGGTGATTTTTAATGATCTCATAATTTAAGATGGTAGTGCATTTTACTGTGGAATATGTTATTATATGTCTATATTCCCATGGGGAGACTTAAGAGAAGCAGAAATGTCTTCAGAAATAAAAGGTATATTGAATTGAATGCAAACAAACAAACAAAAAAAAAAGGCACAATATGCAAGCATTTTTTGGTTTGAGAGTCTAAGTTAAGGCTTCCAAGTCGGTTCAACATTTCACTTATTTGTCTCATTTCCTTTACAGGCATCTGTCAGAAGTGTCAGTAACACTGCTCTGGCCAGCACCCTCCCCTGGACAGGCGCCTCCATTGGCATTTCCAGGGCCCCTCCAATAGGGCAGCACAGAACCAGAATCAAACTCCAAAGGCTCTCTCTGATCTCCTGATTTTGAGTTTTCAATGATTTAAAATTCTGGACTTAGTATCAAGAAGTGTTCATCACTGTGACCCTGTTTTCGTAAAAGTATGCATCTAGAATGCTTAACTTAAATAGATTTGCCACTTTTAATTTTTTTTACTTTTTCAAATCAATGCTCATTGGTGAAGTTGAAAAACTTCATTTTCATTTGTATTGCAAAGAGTAACTGGTTGAAAACATCTTATTTTGTTATGTTATATGTGTCCAAATTATGTTTTGGACAAAATTTGTATAAGGTGTCCATGAGATAATATATAAAGGAATCTTGAGAAAATTGATGGCTATACATGAGACCAGTGGGATTCTGTAACAGTCTGTGGAAGCAAATGCTTAATTTTTCCTAAAGTGATCTCGGAATCAGGGGAGCTCAACAAGTTTATGCAAAGATTCTTCATTGACAGTTCCCTGAGTTCAGTGACTTGACAAGTATTTTCTGAACCTGTACTGCTTTAGGAAAGAAAAGCTTACTAGACAAAATTCCAATTTAAATTTAGAAAAATCTAGAACAAATTTTGTTAACTAACTATCTCATTCTATGCAAGGAATTAATAAAAACAATTTTTGTTAAAAGTAATTTAGTAAGGCAACAAATCTTGTGAAGCAAGAGGAAGACTACTGATGAGCTGCCAGGGGCAGCTTACTCCGAATTCAATTTTATAAAGGGATGAAATAGCCTAAGTATCCATTTTACCAGACTGAAAGGTATACATTGTTTGGTTCTGACTCTTCTTTACATAGTAGCTTAAGCACATTCATTTTTTAGTGAAACTTGTAAATTTTAGTCTGTATTATGTAAATTTCCATGAAAAATGGGTGTTCTTCTGAATGTAGAGAAAAATTTTTCTTTGAACGTTTTGTTCATCCCAGTTCAAATAGCCAATACCTGGAGTGTAAGTAGTTTAACTACAAAGAATGAATAGCCTGTAGAAGTGGGAGAATTTTTGGTTATTCTGGAAGATGGAAGGATGAACTGTAACAAGAATTATTTTCTTAGTTTTACCACCAATGTCCTGCATGAATTCTTGACCAAATGCTCCAGAATTTTATAGTCAAATCTTTAATTACTACAGACTGGATCCCTAGAAACATTTAATTACCAGACTCATGTATACAGACAGATTACTTCATTCTAATCTTTGCAGAATTAGGAAGAGGTCATTTACTTCCAGATCTTCAGAGAACTTTTGACACCTAATTTACATTAAAATCAATTAATAGCACCAAGACTAAAATAAGTAGCTGCTTACTGGTGACTTTGAGATAAATCCTTAATCATGTACTCAGCTGTTTTAAAAGCCTAATAAATTAAGGCATTAGAATAATTTCAAAAAAATACTGAAAAACAGTGAATTTTCCAGTGCCTTAGAGAATGGCAAAGAAATTGCTTCATCATGAATAAGCCATCAGTGGTCCCTATGGAATACTATTTTTCTGTGGGAGACTTCAATAAGGGTTAAACGTTAACTACACACCACATGCTTTGTAGAATCTTGCATAAGAAAATACACCCAAAAAATTCAGCTAGAAACAGGATCCTAATTCCTCGGTTTCCTGAGCTCCTTTCTGCAATTCTCTCTTCAACCACAGACAACCAGGTGAGATTTTACAGGCTTCTCTTGCACCACGCTATTTCTCCCATCGTTTGTATTTCTCAAGCATTGGAAAGCCTCATATGTTTTACAAGGCTAACAGTTTAAATTACAATGGAAACTGTTTCTAAACCTGTTCATTTCAATACATGCTGTGCTTAGAGTATTTTAGCTGACCTTAGGAATCTTTCACCTTGGTTTAAGTAAATGAAGCAAAATACCATAAATCATAAACCAGCATAAAACTCTAGCATTTGCTGTAAGTTAGAACTATGATTTTCTTCATACTTCTTAGCAGGAAGAATTTTTACAATTGATTTCATGATAATTGAGTTTAAAAAGCAGAATGCAATTTAATGGAATTTAAAATGCTGCACTTACTGGAATACTTTATTTGTCACAAGGTCTAGGGGTTTAGAATTGACTAATAGACAGAGATGATGATAAATCAATGTAGCAGAGTTAATTTCTTAGAGTTGAATTGGATTTAGTCACTCAACCCTCAGAATAATGAAATTGCATAGCTTCTCAGAGAATTTAGGGATAAGGGACCTCAGCTATTTAGGGTTTTTTTTGTGAGAGAGAGACTTTCTAATGGTATTGAAAAAATAAACCTATGTAAGTCATAGCAGTTTTCCATTTTCTCCTTTTCCATTGAAATTTCAATTAAAACCACAGTTTATAACGTTCCATGCACAGAATTAATTTATTTTATTGGACATTCTAAAAGCATATGTGACTCATTAGTGTATGAACTTCAGCATACATCTAGAGAGAAGTTGTAAACAATAAACTAGCTGCTTCCCTAAAATAATTCCCAAGAATTCCCAAAGTAAAAGTAGTTCAAACACTTCAAAAAACTTTTTTTTTTTTTTTTGTCACTAGTAGTAATATTTTCATTTTGGTCTTGTGTGTAGTTTGCATTCGTGAATCAAAATAGATGTGTCTTGCCTTACAGTAGAAACTAATTTAAAATTGAGCCTTAATATTTCATTATAATATGTTTCTTAAATTCCTGTTTGTAGAAATGTATATGCCTGTTTTACCTTCCAAGTTTACATATTTCTATCTAATTAGAACAATGAATCCTAGCAGTCAGTTGCACTGTCAGAGCTACTTGTGTTATGCTTTGCCTATTTCTATTTATGTTGGTTAAAGACTTTCATAATAGAGCTCTGGCCAAACCAAAACAAGCCCTTCCTCCACACCCCTGCAGCTCTAACTCCATTCTACACAACCTTTGGCTAGCCAGAACACCAGATGAGCATGTGGAAAGTTCTGCAAGTATGATTCTCTGGTACTCTTTTTGGGGAGTTGCTTATGTAGAAAGTGAACCATGAGTGTGTGTAATATCCCCTTTCTATGGACAGCCATGAGGGCCATGGTAGATGAGATGTGAACAGCTGATTTACCTGAAGAAGGAATGCACGTGGGTCATTTAAGGTTTGTATGCAAACCTCCCTTGTGTGCAATGCATTTTATGCAGCCACCTGTAGCCAGTGGGAATAATCTCTGTATTACAAGGACTGTCAAATTTCAGCTCTTCAAGTCACACCTGTATTAAGTCACATGGGAGGTCTGTATTATATTTTTGTCGAAAAGACACATACTTAACTGCAATGGATTTGTTAGTGATGGTATAATTATGCCTTTTTTGTAAGCATGCCTACAAACTTCATGTTAAAAGTTCTCAGGAGTGCACTTTTTAATGTACTTTATAAGTTAACAGAGCCAGACACATTTCTACATTATAATGGGAAATGTGTCTGCGCCATAATCCCAAAATTTTGGGGGATTTCGCTGGTCAGTGTTTTATCTCTTATCCTAATTTAAAATACTGTAATAAACAAATGTTTATTAAGTATTACTGTAATAAACAAGTGTTTATTATTTATAAAGCACATGTACCAAACACCCTTTAACCTCAGGTGCTACCAGTAAAATTTTTTTTCATTTATATTTCTATTTCTTTATCCCTAAGCTTTATACTGGAAACTGCATTCCTTCTCATTTGACAGGCAGATTATAAAAATTACTCTTTTTCTCCAGCACTTTTTAAATGTCTCCAGTTATGATTTAATTACTTTTATTCCTCCTCTTCTCTTTAGGTTCATAGCCTAGAACAACAGTTCGGGTAATCAAAGCTTTAGAATAAGCCATCAGCTTCCAGTGTGAGAAATTCTTATAACTGCACCAGTGTTAGCATACTCTTGAGCACTAACTTGCAAGAAAATGCTGCAACAGGTGCAAAAAACTAATATGCTTTCATTTCCTATTAGGAAACATAAAGCTCAAATATATTTTACCCGTTTGTGTTCAGGAAGGGAGAAGCATCAGTGCACCATGTGTAATTGTGCACAGCATCCATTATAATTCCCCCACAGATAACTCTCAATAACACACACACCATCATACAAGAGTTGCCATGTCACATGTCCATCATGTGTCTAGAGTTCAGCTAGCCTTGCCATATTACACTCCTGCCGCTTTACATTCCAAGAATATTTAATTCCCATACTCAATAGTTACTTGGGGGAAGGGGAGGAGTGGAATAATAGTTTATAAATAATCCCTTACTAAAAACACCCAACGTAGTTGAAGTTCTTTTCTTGTAGGTGTTGTAGGAAATTTTTCCATTGAAAATAGAGTAGATTACACATAATGGGCTTTTTTCTTCCTTTTTGTGTCCATCAGCCAAAGAGGGACTGCAGTCTGTTGAAGCAGGCTGGTTAATGTTCTGATGTCATTAAAGGAAGCGTAACAGTGTGATCGTACATTTGGAAAAAACCACAGGCATCTTAGCCATCATTTTCAAAGTGGAAGCTCTGTAACTGCTAGATTCCATCATTACTGCAACCAGTAACACTGAAAATTTGTTAAAGTTGTGTATGTGGATGAATTCATTCAGCATCAAGTTTTAATAATTCATTATGCAGTACCTGCTACTAATATAGAAAGAGTTCTACTGCTCCAAAAAGTCTTTAAGATTCTAGGAAAGATATGAAGCATTTTAAAAATTTTATTCCTTGGCAAGGATAATTTTTCACCTCAGTCAGGACTGACAGCTGTAATTCTTATTCCTCAAAGGCAGAAGCAGTGGCAAAGCTCCCCTGAAGCAAGGAGGCAATGAAATGGACCTTAGCACATGCATACATTTCATAAGAAGTTTTGCATGGGAAACTATGATTTTGCCTTTTTGTCTGTACTGATTCCAGCCAGGACAGAGTTAATTTTTTGCAGTAGCTGGGACCCTAATATTATTCAATACCACCTCAAGCCATTGCCTGTGTTGGCAGAAAGGGAATCTCTCTCTCTCCCTTCCAAAATTGTTCCTTCTGGTTGAATAAGTGGGGCAAAGTGGGGGAGCCATCCCATATTGTTCTTTGTCCTGGGATCCCAGAATGTGCTGATCATTTTTGCATGTGAATCACTCTCTTGTACACTTCTGTTAATTCTTTTTATTCTCTTATCTCATTGCTGTTCCAAATTTGTTCTTATCTCGACTTGAGTTCTTCATGGGTTTTGCCTCCAATTCTCACCTCTGTGCCGGCACAGCAGGAAGGGAGAGGGGAAGGGAGAACATGCAGAGTTGGGAGAGCCCCTGACCTGGGGAATACCATTAACCACAACTGTGAGAGAGGATCAGATCCTGGAGGGGTTGGTCATGCTTGGGGCCCTCATCAGGCAAGGTGATGATAAGCCAGAGTCTAGATGGTCTGAAAGCTCATGATAATAATCAGCTGCCTCAAGGTTGGTCAGGTCTGACATTTCTCTTATCAAGCATGAAGCATATGAACACATTTGTGCTAGAATACACGGATGAGTTTTCTCATACTGATGAGCTCATAAAGGTACAAGATGTATGCATCAGCAATAATAAATGGGTCAGCATAATGAAATTCTTAGTAGTGACAAGGCAACATAATGATGATGCAAGATGCAAATACATTAAAATTATGCTAAATTGTCCTGCCTTATATTTTCATTGCTCTTCATGAAAAACATTAAAGAGAAAGAATATTTACGACTGTATATATTTTTCAATTAATACATTTTAAATATATTTCCTTCAACATATAATCATGCCAGTTATAGCAAGACAATATCATGGAATACTAATATAACCTTCACATATTTGCTGGGTTTTATTTATTTTCTATATTTAAACTCATTTTTAGTTGTGATAAGACACACACATTCTTATGCTCGACTGTAGTTTCACAGTAGAACTCATAGTTACTGATGTATTAAATGTAAAAAAAATTAGCAATATATGATTTTAACTTCTTTTGCTTGATCTCAAATTTGTAATATATTAATCTATGGAATATACTACTTTTCAGCTTCTTCATTTTTCTTTAAAAAGCCCTAAACCTTGCCACTTTTCCTTAAATAATAGGTAAGGTGAACTGTTCATTTATTTTTCTATATTTAATGAAAAGTCCAATTTCTGAAGTATATTTGCACAGAGACAATCAGTACAGTTCACAACTGAACTGTAACTATTTAAGCAACTGTAACTATCCCAGCAACTATTTAAGTGCAAATGTGTTATCAAAACTAATTTTAGCAGCTGCCACTAAAAATGTACCCTTTGTTAAGTAGTATGTTTGAGAACAGTAGCTTACAAACTTAGATGAAGATTGAGGTGATTTCTAAACAAAATTTTTCCAGATTCTGAAGAAACACTGACTACAACCAGAGGAAAAAAAAACATCATTTGAACAATGCTCAGTGAGAACAACTGCATTATCCTTATTTAAAGTCCCAGCTTATCACCCCTGCCAGTGTTAAGCTGTGTGCCCCAGTTTTTCATCCCAGTGTTCATTTAAGGATTAGAAAAATTTTTCAAAGGACTTTTTTTTTTATTTCTTCATATTCAAAAATATTCAATTTATTTTGGTTTCCTACATGCATATGTGGGTTCTTCATGGACACTACACAGACATTAAACATCAAAAACATAATTTAGGACATCCTGGAGGCAGATTAGAACACAAGTAATGTACCTTGTTCCAAGTTTTTTTGCCACATTTCTAACAATGAACACTGGAAATGTTTACAATTATCACATGTCCTTTCAGCAACACGTTTTCTTAACAAGGGAGAAGAAAATGCATCTACCTGTCTTGCTTGTCTTTTCTTGCCTTTTTTGTTATTTTAATGGTTTAGGTATTAAATTGACAGGTACTAGTAAACAACACAACTTAAAGGTGGTATTTTATTGTTCACCATTTCAGAAGACTTTTCTGTAGTTCGGGGTGCTGGGATATTTTTTACCATTTCATCGAACAACACAGTAATCCAGATAAATTACTCAAACGCCAAACACATAAACAAATTTATTTATCAGCTGCCCATTTTCAAAACTGGAGTCTTCAGTAACCATTTCTCAGATGAAATCTTAAGGAGTCAAGAATATTGTATTTTTCCTTTCACTCAGAAGTTTAATTTCTGTTCTCTTTCAAATACAGGGGCCAAAAAAATTGTCACTACTGGTTTGGGTTTGGCTGTTTCCTTTAGACATGTGAGGTTTTTGCTAGTCATGAAAAATATGCCATAATACTTTAGAGAAAATAGAATTTAGTGTTTTGCAGTTCAAGAATTTCAGTCTAATAATGCTATTTTGTAATTTTAACACGGTACATACCTCAACACTAAAATTGCTACACAGAAGACAACTGTAGATACACTGTCAGAAAATGCTTATTTTAGTCTGTTTCCAAAAAAGAAAAAAAAAAAGGGCATTTTGAGATCGAGTCTCTTTCCATCCTCAGCTCAAGACTTCATCTTATTCAATTTTTATCCCATCTGACCAATTTAAAGGCAAAATATATTCTCAAAAAAAATTGTGTTCCCACAAGTTTTCTTGAAAATTTTATGAATAGGAAGGAAGAGGATCAGACTAATGCATTTGCACAGAAAAAGACTGACAGAACTCTGATATTACACACAACATCAGTGGTCATTTAGTCTGTACATTAGTATGTACAATATTAACTGTCTTATTACACATCTTGTCCACAAATATTAGCATTACAGCAGTGAGGATGGAAAGTATCCAGATCTATAAAAAGAAACCATCATCAATTGAATTGTTCTTCAAACAAACTTGATCAGCACTTACTCCTATGCTTAAAAAAAAAACCAAACTAATATTTCATTTTCTCTGTCAGAAGTGTAGATTCAATATAATATTAAAAGATTCGCTTGCAGATACCTTGATATTTTTATGTTGCAGCCAACTGAGAATTTGCTGATAGAGCTGAAAGTGTCAGTTACTCTGTAATGCCATGAAATAATAAATGCAGTACATTATACTGGATGTAGAGGGTGATTGATAATTACCTGCCATCATGTTGTGTAAGTTCCCAAGTCAGTGATTTTGAATAGATACATAAGTGATTCAGCATTCCTATTCAGGTACCATGAAATCCCTGTAGCCCTCGAAGTTTGCAGATCCCTAGATTTTCAATAATACTCTTATTTATTTTGTTCAGAAGTTATTTTGTAGCAGCTTGGGGAATTATACAAGTTCCAGTCTTTCTAAAAATACTGCGATGCAGCTGCTTACTGAGCACCTTTGAACTTCCTATTTCATCAAACTTGTTGCTGCAATTGTCACTTAATAACAAACTTTCTCCAATATTTGATAGTAGTGAAAGTAATTGAGTCCATTGAGGAACGTTGATTTGCAAAGAAAAGTCAGATTTTATGCACTATCCTAGTAAAATAATCCTAGGGGAAAAAAAGGGATAGAAGTAGGAAAACAACTACACAAGCATCCTTGCATATAAGGGTTCCACCAATATGCTTCTCAACAATAATATTAGCCTCCTTGGTACACAAGTTATTTTCCTATAGCAATGAAGATGGTGCTTGAAGCTGTTCATGTATCTGGGGAGTACTGGCCTTATAACCTGTGCAATGTTGGAAAAGAAAGCCAAAATTATGGAATATTCTAATTCTTCATAATGCCTCCCAGCATTAATTACATTAAATAGAGACAATGAAAATTCAGTTTAACCAAGTAGGAAAAGATGGTGCATTTAAAATTTCCCTTGGTATCTAACCAAAATAAAAGGTTCTTTATATGATCAGTAACTCAATTGTGGTCTTAATTATTTCCAAAGAATCTCTGAGGTTGGAAGGGACTTCTGGAGATCCTCCAGTCTTAGTTCCCTGTTCAGAACAGGATCAATTACAGCTGGCTGCTCAGGAGCACAGCCAGTCAGTTTTCAAATATTTCTAGGGATGTTGACAGACTCCACCTCCTCTTTCATCAAACTGTTCAAGTCTTTGACTACCTGCAGAATTAAAAAGCTGTTTCTTAGATTAAAACAGGATTTTCTGTATTTCAATTTGTGCCCACTGCTGAACACAGCACTTCATCTGCAATTCTACCAGCCCTGAGGGGAAGAATCACCTCCCCTGACCTGTTGGTAACAGTGTTCACATGAACCTAGTACCAGGAACAGGTTAAGTCTGCAGCAGGAGGCTGATTCACATGCAAGCATTCTAATATTTAGTAACTAAAGTCCTTCCAAGACAATCTGTAAACATAACATAATTGATCTCTCATCTGACTCAGAAACTCTATGCACCAAAAGAAAAAATATCCTTCATATGTTTGGGCTTCCTCATAGTCACACCTTAAAAGACATTTGGTCCAGTGAATAGGTGGATCTAACATCCAAATTTCTTATTAAAAATACTTCACCAGAATATAAAATAAAACTCAGATTAGCTTGTGATTAGTATGCATCTTTTTTTTTTTTTTTTGCCTACAATAAATTTTTATTACGTGGAGTTGAATCATGGAATAAAAAGTACCTGGATATGAGAAATCAATAAAATATTATTACTAGCCATTTGCATACCCCATGACATTTCATGAAAACCTGGCTGCAAGAGGTACAGATGACAGATGGCACAAAAAAAAACCTGTACACAGGTCATCATTCCAACAACCCTTATTCTAAGAGGAATTTTAAGAGTTAAATTGCACACTATCCTGACTTTACAAATTTGCATATTAAATACATTATGAATACATTAAATTAATATTTAACCCTGAAATTTCAAAAATTTACCTGTTCTGCAGACTTGAGCTGACATATTAAATTTACAATACTACAACTGTTTCAAAGATCCACAAACTGTATAAGCAATAACTTCCAGGTTAAAACTTTATTCTTGCTGGTTCTGTATTCTGCAATAGTGGGTGTACCCAGCTGATTCCCAGTGACCTGAGGCAGAAGCAGAGCAGACAGTTACATAGAGCACAAACTGATTAATATGTAATATTCAAAGCCTTAAACAAAAAAAAGCTTTTCAGAAATGCAATTGCAGTTTAGAAATGCAGAGTCCAGCCTGCACTGGCACAGTGACAAATTTGTTCCCTTCTTCCTCAGTGAAGCCACACATTGCAATGGAGTTGAGCAGCCACAACACCATTCCTGCACACTCTGCCCAGAAAACACATGCAGAACAAGTCACCAGCAAAGCAAGAGTCCTGAGGCCACAAGATGAGTGCCCTTGCCTTTTATTTTCATTTCAGCAGCAGTGCCACATTGTGTTGCTGCTCTTAGGAGCCTGATTTCAGCAGTGCTATCTTGACAAGAGCAGAGTGAAACATGGACAGAGATGCAGACGCGGTTGTGTGGGGTCATGATCGGCCATTACTGATGCTGAAATGCTGGTCTCAGCTCTGTGATCAGTTAGAGAAGATATTTTTCAGCTTCTTCCACAACATGGAGTTCTACCACTACAAAGAGCAAGTAAATAATGAAAAAATAAATGCAATATTTATTCCTATAACAGAGATAACTCTTTCTGTTTAGAGAATTAGGAAGCATAGACAATTCTGGTATGTCTCAAAATTATTTATCTTTGCTTTTCATTCTGAAAGATCTTATTTATATGCACTGGAAAACAATGATATATAGCTATTTTGTGCTATATGTCAGGTGCTTACAGGTAATCATCAAAAGATGTATTTTATAAGGCTTACACAGAGCTCACAGGCTGGTGGTTCACATTTAAGTTGGTTAATTCCTGCCAAACACACATGACAATATTTATGATTTCTAATTTATAAGTGTGAATTAAGCATTAACATTGCATACACAGAGCTTTAAATATCAAGGCTTCCTACAGCTGACATGGAGGAGAACACAGGTAGCTGGATGATTGAATGGCCAAAGCCAAGTCCCCAATCTTATATTTTGCAACTTTTTGCCTCTCCCATATGTCAACATATGTGGAAATGAAACAATATAAATGGTAAGAGTAGTAGAAAATTTCAAAGTTTGGTCTAGCTTTTTATCCTCTGCCAGTGGATCCCATGCAAGAACATTGTTCAGAGAGGATCAGTCTATTCTGCCTCACATGACCGTGAAAGCACCAAGACAGTTAAAGGAAAATTTTGAATGGTTCTTTGCTTTAGTCTTTAACATTAATATTGAAAACCACGAACACCAAAGGTTACTGAAAAAAATACTTATAAATTTAAAGAATTAAAATGGAAACTATCCTTAGTAAGAAAACTCAGGTTGTATGTTAACATTTCTCTTAAAGTTTCAAAAATACTATGAAAGTCTTTTCAAAATGAGGCCTTCTCTTCCAGAACAAGCAAAACAAGCCTGAAACACCTGTGAGAGATGCTTTGCCAGAGTCAGAAATCACATTTGAACTTTAGATGAGGAATTCTGTTTCAAGTCTGAAATCCCTCACACACTTGAGTGAGCTCTAAGTGAGTGAAATGAAATCTTCTGCTTCTATGTGTATCAAGCAGGGTCATCTCTTATCTTTACCAGCCACAGCTCACTCTGAAATTCATCAAGCTTCAATTAACTGACATTCCATTAAATGCCTAGGATTTTCAAAGTATTCCCCAATCAGACCACATTAGGCTAACCTGGTGTGCTCAAATATGCTCTTCTGGAATATATTTCCACATACTGCACCACTCCACTCCATATTAGTTAAGAGTGATAAACATAAAAGTACCCAAACACAAACCATAGCTCCTGCAGTCAGTTAATTAAGCATCTCAACTAGCAGTGAAATATGTGTGACATTTTGACCTTTGCTATCAAACTTCCCTTCCTTTTTCCTTCAGCATTAATAAGATATGTTTTTAAAAAAATTAATAACAACAGGGGGAGGTTTAGTGTTTTGTACTCCATTTTATATGCTCCTCACTCCAGCCAGCTGACTGCTGTTTTGTGAGTGGGCAGCTGACAGTTCCCTAGCAACAGACTAATTGATTGCAGCTTTAAATCCACCTCCTTCCACTCATTTCTCCTATTCCTCACTTATGAGTGTATACACACACATCTGCCAGGTAAAAGATAGCACATAGAACTCTAAAGAACAAAGGGAGAAGCATCTGATAGCAATTTATTCCAGAAGTGTTTTAAATTTCAGAAAAAAATATGCTGTAATTTCAGGATTCAAAATTAATTAAAAATTATTTCAGCATACTTTCAGTCATGTTCTTTTCATGCTGTTCTTTAATACAGAGATCAAAAAAACCTTTTCATTCTCTTTCATAGTAATGAACACTGATTAATTCAGTGATTTTATATATGAAATTTTACCCATACATAAAATTTTACCTATCTTGTAATATCAGAAGCTATAATAGGAAAAAGAAATTTAGAGATAGAAGGCTGAATGTCATAAAGTAGGCCCAAGAGCTAATATCCAGTCATATAACAATAAGGTCTGTCCTAATAAATTATTATTAAGAAAGCATAGGGAATTTTTGCTCCATTTGTTTTAGAGCTAGCTATCTTTTATATGTATTATCAAAGGGAAATATTTTCAGTGCCAAAATAGTAAATAGATGTGAAAATGGTCTCAGGTAGGTTTCCAAGCCCTAAATCAAGTGATGCTGGCCCAAAAGCCCTGGTGAACTCAATTTCATAAACTTTCTAGCTGCTGCAGTTTCTGACTTAAATGTTTGAAATCTCAGGCAAAAACAAGCATCAGGTTGCTGTTTCAAGTAAATTGTGAGATCTTAGGGTCTTATTAAAGAAGGAGAGTGTAAATTGGGAGCAAGAAGGAATGAGTCCAGGACTGGTAGGGAAGCAAAAATCTCTAAGGAAAGCTTTGTGGATTGCTTCTCTTATGCTGGAAGCACTGACTCTGCAACTTCTCTGGGAAATTGTGGTTTCTCCCTTCAAATGGAGGGAATTTTCATGTTATTAATCTCCAATAGGCAAGTTCAATACATGGCATTGTCTCAACACAGGAATTATTAATCTGAATACAGGGCTCTCCCCCTTTTTAGTAGTAGAGATGGGGTTTTTTCTCATGTTGACACTGGAAACATACAAACCCACATCTTCCACAAGAATGCCAGAGCCATCAAGGTATCCTGGTTTAGGTAGAATTATGGCCTTTTTCTTACTGTTTGAAGTGGTTCAGAGGTTTTTAGTCTGCAGCAAAGCTCAACAATTTCCCAGGCCTGCAGGTATGACTTTCTGCCTAAAGAGTTCTGTAAAGCTGATCAGAATTGGGAGAGGTGAATTCTGTTTTCTTCCAGTTACTTCAATATTTAAATGAAAAATTTTTCATGTAAAATGTATAAACAGGCCTGGGAACATGGAAATCAGCTCCCTGCACTTATATCCATAGCTACTAGACTCCAAGTCAGGTACTGCATACGAAATGTCTGCTTTCCTGATCATTCACATCACCAGAGACTCTATTTCTTTCTGTACCACTATATCTGTAGAAAACTTAGAATTCTTGAATCTGCAAGGAGGAATCTCTTTTGAAATTTTGGCTTAGGGTAATCTAATATTTAAGTCCCCATTAGATCTGTCCTTAAAATATTAAATTCTGAGACAGACTGAGCTGGAAGAAATTCGCAGCTTCGTAAATTTAATTTGTAAGATACATAGCCATAGTGTTAACTAACTGCAGAACTGCTTGCCTAGGGCATTTATTCTGAAAGTTTAGTGTACACATGTGAAAAATACTTAACTTCAGACATTTTTCCACATGTAAAAAACATTAACACAACAGTTTGAAAAAGCTAAGCATCTGGAGATAATGCACTAATGTTTCTATTCTAATTTAAGGCACCTAATTTAAATCTGTCCCCTACTTGCAACATCCTACCCCTTTCTTTCCCTATTATTATTTACTAAATAGATAATAATTTTTTTTTAATGTTATTCACTGGATGTGACACAAAAGTGACTTGGATACTCATTCTCTTAATTTTTTTAAGAAAAGGTATTTCCACTGGGAAGCTGCTAGCATGCTCTTGCAAATAAACCTTGGCAACATGAATCATAACATTTTCAAACATTTATTTTAGCATCTTGGCAGAGAAGAGACTCCTACAACCACATTGTAGCAAAAAAATACAATAGCGTGGATTAGAGATATATGAAAATAGCAGATAAATCGTTAAGAATGTATTTGATATACACTGCAAATGTCTAATTTAAACATTAATTTATGCATTATAGGAGTTATTAGAAAGGAACCTATACATGTTGCCTACCTTAATTTAAAAATATAGAAGATACATATAAAGGAGAAAATTTTCATACTTCCTATTTTACCCAGGAACATAGAATGTTTATCTCTCGAATGGTCCTTATCATAAAAGAAATTAATTTGGCTCTAAGATCAATGTGGCACACAAATCAGTTCATTTTTATCACTCTCCATTATGTAAATTGAAAATGAAGAAAAATCGTATTGAAGATACAGAGAGGCTTCCTGACTGTTAGAGGTGGGATTTTAGAATATTATGCCTTCTGCATATTTTTCCCCAAAATTTGAGTCTTAAGTGAAATATTTATATAATATATTTTGACATTTGGAAATTTGTGGTATACTTTCCAAAAAGCTAGCTTGGCCTTGCATGGAAATTTTGAGCAGAATTTTTATAGGCAATATTTCATATATGGAAAAAGGATCTCCATTAATTTCTGTGAGCATGCACTACCTGTGATAATTACTTTTTCCAAAAATTACCACTCAGGTGCCAAGCTTATTAACTTCTACTGCTTTACAAGTGTCATATTTGTCACATACAGCAAAGAGGAATTTGTGCCTTCATTCCACCACCACCACCCACCCCTGCTCCCTTAAAAGAATCCCTCCTCCTAGGTAAGTACCGTAATGACTGTGCTATTATTCCAGTCATGAACAATTACATATTCTGCCTCCCTAGTCCAATAAATTTTGTAAGTATTTTATGCAAAGCAGACAGTCACCAACTGAAGAAGTTAAGCATGACACACATAGAGATAGCCTCATTGGACAAAGTTTTAGAGAATTACTCTGTACATTTTATAGCAGATATTGTTAATTCATACTGATTTGAAATGCTTGTAATCCAGCCATGTAGCTATTTCAATAATTTTAAACCAAGATGCTCTGGGAACTTTCAGTCATGAAATGATATTTGCCTGATTATTGTCATCTTCTGTTTCCATTTCTGTTAGAACTTTAAGCCAAATAGTCCATCTGGCATTTTCTCTCACTTGTCATTTTTTAAGTTATAAAAATACAGTATATTTTAAAATTCTAGATCATCAGTTTTATTTTCTCACATAAGTACTGAACATAAGAACTCAAATACTTTTACAGAATATTTTATGAAAAAAACCTCCTCTACTACATCTGAGATCTGCATCTGGACTCTGTTTCAGTATCTAACTGAGTGCCTGCTCAGGGAGGAGAAGTGCACTGGACTTGGACATAAATGGTTTCACAAAATCACCCCTTGAAATATCCAAATTGTACAGAGGATTTACCTACATATCTTCCATGGGAATCAGCCTGTGTATTGTGTGTAAGAGAGAAAGAGGCTTAACTTTTACTTCATATGATCTTCAGCATGCATTCTGCCTACTTCAAAAAAAAAAAATAATAATTGCAGAATGTATTCAACAGACTGGTGAGCACCTCCATGAGCACAATCAACATGAGCTGAGAGGGTCTCACTTTACTTCATGAATAGACTTACATTACATCTTGTGAAATTACTGAGCAGCTGTTAGAGAGAAAAGAAAACATGATCAGTATTCTTTTGTAGGGACTTACTGAGGCCCAATCATCAAAAATACATGGTAAATAGAAATGGAGTCTTGAATAGGTGATAAGCAATCAACTACAAACAAAAGTGAGACACTGTGACCTTACATTCAGCTTGAGTAGTAAATTAACATATCTCTGCAGTGTACTAGGAAATTAAGAGGACAATGAGGACAAAATAGATGAAAAGCAGCCACAGGCTACATAAATCCAAAATACCTAATGCAGTCTAATTATAGTATATTTTAAATCCCACATCCCAAATCTTGGCCATCTGATCTTTTCATCAGCAACCAGCATAGTTAAGTTTACAGGCTTAACCTATATGATTAAACAAGGCATATGACATGGTCTAGTCATGAAGCAGAGTTACCTGAAGACAGACAATTCCGAAAATGGGCTCAATTAACTTGATTTTAACCCTTCTATTACATACAGTGCCAACCTCTCAACATCTCTTCTGCCCTGCCCATCCCTCCTGAAGAGCCTGCAACCATCTGACAGAACATTCCAGCCACAGGACTCATCCCACCAGCTCTCACTTACGCCAATGATGTCAAATCTCTGGGAGTGGGCCAAAGGTTCCAGCTCCTCTTGTTTGTTCCTCACGCTGAGGCCATTAGTGTAGAAGCATTTCAGGTGTGGTACTTTGTAGCCAGCACCTGGTGAAGCAAATTAAGGGATCCCATTAGTGCTCATTTCCTCCAGTTTTGGCTCACCATCCCATTGTCCATCACTGGAGAGCTTGGTTTTGTCCCTTACCCCCTTCCACTCTTTGGCAATACAATATAAAATTATAATTAATTACCCAAATGCATTATGCATTTCCAGTCATAGATAATTGCAAATTTCCACAAAGAAATTTAACATAAAAGGAGAAAAAAACAAGTGGGCATTTCCCTTGATTTCTATATGTTCTAGACTGGTCCATAGATGCACTGACTGATCAGTGCTGCAGATTATGCAGGTATAAAGGGTGTCTGAGAGGCTTAGGAAGTTTCACACTCGTGGCCCTTATGCTACATCACATATTCTTACAAATTTGTCAGTGGAACTAGTGAGACCACTAACTCTTGTCATAAAGAAAAGAATCAGCAAGAAATCAGCTAATTTGCAGCTTATTAGGGAAGTTTTATAAATCTATTTAGATAATTTAGAGACTTCATGCTGTGCATATTAAACCAAGGGAAAAAGTGAGTAGGAGGTCAAAAAAGGTAATGGAAAGGAAATTCTTCCACAATGATAAGGGCCTGTCAGTCTTTAATTACCAGCACAGTCTAATGAGGACCGCTCCATTTACATAATGGACCTGCACAGTTCATACAAGTGAACTTGTGTAATGCTACTATTTTTTGCCTGTAATGACATGCATCTATGTCTCTTTTTTTTTTTTGTTCATACAGTTATTTTTTTTCTTGTTTTTTTTTAAGAATAATGAACAAATGCACAACAGACTTGATGCTTTTTCTCAGGATACAGGTGCCTTATTTAATGTGTATGCCTTATATAATGTGTATTTATCTAACAGACAACATTTGTTTGCAATTGTAGAGAGTGCAAAGAAAGAAAAGCCACAAAATCCCAGAATATTCTGAGTTGGAAGGGACCCACAAAGGTAAATAACCCATGAACAAATTACAAAAATTATGCTGATGTCAAGCATAGGAGTATTACTGGCACTTGCTTTCATTCTCAAGTCATGCTGCAATAATATTATTTAATACCTTTAATAATAGTATCCTTTTAGTGATAGTGGTCAACAGATAGAAATTAGACAAAATTTACAGAGGCATGAAGTTTCCTCTAAGAAACTTGTTGAGAAAAAAAATCAAATCAGCTCTTGAGCATGCCAGCTCTTCTCCTGGTCTTCTTAAAACATACCACATTTCAAGCATATTGCTTCAGCATCTCATTCACTGTTGGAGTGAGCAAGCAGCCTCTTTCTTCCAGGGTCTAGAATAATAAAATCTCAAAGTGAGAACTGAATATCTAAATTTCTTTATTTCTTAACTGAGCCACTACACAAAAGTACAAAATTAGAGAGGAGCAGAACTTCAATAATATTTCCTCTGCTTTAACTTTGTTGACTCTCAATTTGTTTGTGCTTCACTGCTTCAATAAAGGGCAAACAGAAGTACCACTACATGCATGTGCACATGCACGTGTGCACACCTACAGACATTTTCACCGTTGACTTCGAAAATGTACATTGCTCTCAGGATAAATCATAAGCAGGGTGTGCCTTGCCATCTCAATTTAGGCGGTATCATGAAAGAGCTTTTAGGATGATGAACTGAAAATAGGGTTCATTCTTTTAGATGCATTACCTTCCACAACAGTACCTAATGAAAAAATTGTTTGAGTGGATGGAAGTCAAATTGTAAGGATAAGAGGTCTTTTTATGTGTATAGCTGGGAAAGAAATACTCCATTATGGATTTTTAATCACTCTGTGATCATATGACTGCAATACATCCCTGGAATTGTATTCTAGGGATGCATTATAGTTTAAATGTTCCATCCAAAATGCTGTGCGAATGGCTTTTTCTTTTCTCTCAGTATTAAATTCCTCTTTGTCTGATTGGAAATAAATAGAATAGAACTCTCAATAAGTGATTTGATTTCTAAGATTTTTATGATTTAAGCTATAAAAAAGTATTCCTTGTAACAGAAAGCACATCATATATTTCCTGTGAAGCTGTTGGAAAATGTAAATGCACAATTACTTCAGCCACATCCTCTTTGCAAATCAAACACTGGACTTGATAGTTTGTAAATTACTTCAGAGTTACAAAAATTACATAGTTATATCAAGACCTGCCCAAAACTTGTGAACTTGAAGGTATAATAACCAAAAAAATACAGATTTTTATTAAAAATGCAATTTTTTAATGAAATGTTATTTTGTACAGAGAGAAAACCTAATGTTATGAATTAAAATTTAAAAGTTTCATTCCAATATTTACATAATGAATGACTCTGATGTTGTTCAGACAGGCACAACAAAGTGTGCCTGCTGTGTTCGATTCCATCTCAAATATGCAATACATTAAAAAGATGCAGTCTGCTGTTGTGAATGCAGTCCTTGGTTTGACCTGGAGTTCCCTCCAAAACATCAGCATCACTGTCAATAATACCAGATTTGTCTTTGGATCATATAAAAGCATGCTGCTGGAAGTTTCTTTCTGAGATTTTTGGAAGGCTATAGCCATCTGAACTGCCACCTCCCCTGTTGGAAAAGGAGCAGTTTGTTTGTTGTATGGCCTCTTTTCCCAAACTGTGTGTTGCTGAAATATTCTGAGTCAGTGCAAGAATAAAAGAACATTTTGTGAACTTCAGCAATAAAGTCTTTGCTATCGTATCTGAGGTAGAAATCTCAGCAGAATCATTACTGGGTACATAAATAGCAACAAAATAAACAGATGAAACAAAGTTTCCAGAATAACTATTCTTCAAATTAGTTTCAAAACTAAATTATAGCCTTTAATTTATCATTTTCTTTGCTCATAATTTTTTCAAGTGCACTTGCTTGGCCAACTGTCAAATAATTTACATGTATCCAATGTATCTGAGAAGGAATATTTTAATGATGTTTTTCATCTGGCGGAACACACATTTATTGCTATGAACCAGTATTTTCTGTTTGGCTATTAAGAGCTAAAACTAATTCTATGTGCACACCACACATTGCAGTTTTGCCCCAAGGAAACATGGAGATATAGAAGAATAAAACTGTGACATCCAAAGTGTGCAAATCAATCAAACAAGTTCAAAGTATCTTCAGAAAGTCAAAAAAAAAAAAAAAAGGAAAGACTAATGAAAGATTAATGAACAATTATATTTGCTGTTTTAGTCCTATTAGTAACACTTCCATTAAGAAAGGAATTTGGGGTTGGATTGCTGGGTATTTTTTCCATCTCCCTTTCCTAAAGGGAAAATATGCGTGTTTTGAAAAAACAATTCACACTTGAAAATTTTCTGTTAAAAACCACATGTAAAATAAAAACATGTTCTTTTACAATTTCCAAGTAACACTCAGAACATTTTAAGAAACCTAGAAAATTTCTGAAAAAAATTTAATCACAAATCTATTGTTCTGGCAACAAGTTTTCCCAATGGATGTAAGTTATAATTTAGCTATTTTTACTTCTATGAAAGACTTTTTTGAGTACAATGAGGGCAATAACAAAAATGGCATCTGTTTATAAATCCTGCAAAAACACCTTATAGTACTTGGAACCACAAACTCTGAATATAACCACACTGAAATTAGCAATTTGATTGAAGCCTTTTATTTTTCAAAATGCAACTACTGGAAAGCAGTAGTAGTTTTCTAACCACCAGCATGAAAATTTCATGTTGCCTATTAATTTTACAGAATTCTGAACATACATAATCCTTCCTATTGCTACTTTTTAAAGTAATTATGTTAAGATTCTGTCTTGCTTTTCACTTAATTGTCAGTTTTAAGATGTGGAATACTCAATCCACATTAGCTTGTTTCAAGTAGCTTTTCTCTTGGTTACTTTAAAGCTGGAGTCACTTCTTTTTCATCCTTATTTAAAACATTTTTTTCATCACATCAGCACATTCTCTAAATGTATCTTTAGATATGTCAACTCAGGGCAGTGACAGACATTTCCACAACTGTTTAATGAGAGTGGATACAAGGTTTGTCTACATATGAAAGTGAGAGGATTAAGCTACTTTGAAGTAAGGCAACTTCTTCTTCATGCGTGCCTCCAGACTTCAGTGCAATTTAGTTTTTATGTTTTGACTTCACACCTTGACAGTCTTCATGCAGTCCTGACCTCAAGCAAGAAAAACCATAAAATGTTAAACTATTATTCTGAGAACAGTGGCACTTTACAAAGCCCTTTTCCGAAGGGCTTCGTGTCTCAGTGGTGCTCCTGTGTGGAATTTTTGATACCAGATTCATTTACCCATTTCTTTCACATCCTCATGAGAACATTACCAAGCACCTTTTTCTATTTAGACACTTATTCTCCCAAAACATATAGAAAATCACTGTCTTTTCAGATACTTGATCTATTTGTCTGAAACTGTGCATGAGGCTGAAATTAAATGTAAGGTATAAACGCAAGCCTATACATCCATATATATATAAACACAACCTCCTAAATTACTCTCTTAGCAAAGCAGACTGAAAATTAAAGAAACATCTCAGAACTGTATAATACAAGAAGTAACACAAGGCTCCTTTCTTTTGTCTTCTGGACTTATTGTACAACCAGACTTTTAATTAGTTTACATCTCTGTAAAACCAACAAAATAGTATCTTCATCCAAATCTTGGTATGTCCCAAATGTTTAGTAATTGAACTTTTCAGAGTATGGTTTGTTTTTCACAACAAAAGTCATAGTTTGGATGCCAACAACTTCAACAACAGTAATGTTTAATATATATAAGAACACTTTGAATATTATAATCCCCTAAAATAAAACTAAAAAAACGTGAAAATTTCTACTATAGGAGAATTTAACTAAAAACAAACAAAAGCAAGCAAACAAGGAAAATAACACCTGGTGTGGGAATAATACATGCACAGAACTGGATCTTGAACAATTATTTATATTTAGAGCTTCATAAATCATTGATGTGTGGGACAGCATTTAATTCTGTTCCTTCCCAGCCTCCAAATGGGAAGAAATAATAGAGATGGCATGGATTTTAGCTGAAATTAGCTATGCATCTGTTTCTATGCACTGTAAAAGTCTATCATATCTAGAAATGATCAGAAGCAGGATGCAGCAGAAAGACATTTCCTATTTTTGTGCTGTGTGGATTGGGTTTTTAGGTTACTTGGAGGAAGTTTTCTGTCAGACCATACCCAGGCAAGATCCAAGAACAGAATTTAGTCAGTAAGAAGAGGAAAAACTTTTAGAAATGTAGGATTTAAGGATCACTGCTAAATGAAAAGGTGAGTTTATTATTATGTTCCAAAGCCTCATCACATTCATGTGTGGGGACAGTAGCCATCATCAACAGTAGAAGCTATAGCTCTTGTGGATGAAATAAGGACGTAACCAACTATATCAATCTGAGACCCTTACTTTTTATAGAATGGTTGGAATTGGGTAACCTGGGGACAAGAAGGGTTGATAATGTTCTTGCAGAACTTATTGATACTTACAGGAGGAGAGCAGTATCCTAGAGAGAAGGCACTTCCCAGTGATGGAGAGTGTGTGTTTTATGTGCTGATTCACAAACATGGACTAGGTTAGAGCCAGGTTACAAATTTTTGATTCAGCAGTGATTGAAGATCTGAAGCTAAAACACTGATAGAAGCAAATTTCTGTTGATTGATTGTTTCTAGGATGGGTAATATAGCACTTTGAAAGGATTGAAGTTTTCTTTTTTTCCACAAGTTCTAAATAGAGGGGAAAAAAGCATTATATATCGTGGCAACAGTAAAGGCTGTATCTAAACGGCAAGATATTTTCAGTCTGCCTTGCTTCCTGTATTACTATGTCCCCCAGCTTAAAATCAGAGGTTTATTGGTATAGAGTATCAAATTTAGACATTTCATCCCACTTCTCAGCAAATTCTTTCAAAAAACTTCATAATAACACTAATAAAAGCCTTTTAAATACAAACCATCAAAATGCAGACTTTGCTGCAATATGAGCATTTGAAATTACCTAAAACAGTATATCTTTGTTGCTTTATTTTCCAGACAGCAAAAATTTAGATGTGCCAAAAGGCTACCGTTTAAAAGCCACTAATGGGTATATTGTCCCTACAGTTAAGTAAAAATAATTTTGAGAAAAACAGCCTGTATTTTCAATTATCCCCTTTCTATTGATATATTACTCTAGTTAAAAAATATGGTTAATATTGGAAATTAAATTTTCCGTTACTTATACAGCAATAGAGCCTACTTTTGTTGCCCTTTGTGGGCTTTGATCATTAAAGTAATGACCACAATTAATTTTTGCCCGGAAGGGAAATATTTCTTTCCATGCTGTGCTGCAAGTGCAACTTTTAGAGTCTCTCTGGGTACAGCTCGTATATTTGATAAAGTTAGCCAGAGAGGGCATGCTCTTAGCTCTATAGTTTTCTGTGTCAAGTGTTATTGGCATAAGGTCTATAAAAAAAATTTAAATTCCTGAAGAATTAAATAACAACAGTATAGGAGACTGCCTTGAACTCCTTGCCCTCCCCTCACAGTATCTCCTGATACTCCATGCCAATCAAGTTCTGAGCTGGGTTAGTGGTGCCATATATTGCCAACTCTAAAAAAGAAGTTCAAGGCAAACTGCTGTTTTGATTCTCTCAGCAGGGAGCAACACTTTTAATAGGCGTGTACATCTGCTGCACATGGAATGAAAATATCCTTGGCTAGCTGCACTCACGCCCATCTGTCGGGATGGCGCGCTGCCTGCTGACAGGTCGGTCACATCACTGCCACATGGCACGAGTGCCAGCAGAGGGACAACTTATTTGGCCAGCCTGCTTGTCAGTGAAAGTGAACAGAGCTTCTGCAGGACATCATTGCAAATGCTAGCAGTGCCACTTTGATAACAACTGTTCAAACTTGGTGTCCTCTTGATATGTTTTCATATTGTAGCACCTAGCCCTCAGATACTTCCACAAGCGTCTTTCACACATGGAGCAGTCAGTCCCTTGGTGAAGACTAGCCTAATTGAAGTATACTATGATACATTTGCACTCTCCTTTTAGCACAAAACACTTGTAAAAACATTAAATACTTTTTATGGTAATTCTATACCATCAACCTGTACCTAGTGGTGTAGAAAGTTGAACCTTCCACTCTGAACTCATTTACTGCCTTCTGACTCTGAGAAGCTCTCTCTCTTGACAGTTACCAAATTACAGTTTCCTTTTCTGAATAGCAGAAGCAGCTATTTTGCTTTATTTCCCAAAATAGCAACATTGCTCTTTGATCTCTTATTATTGAGAAATGCTGACTTTTTTTCTGAGCATAAACACAGATGATCTTATTGTGTATTTCATTTGAATCAATAGTTAGATGAATAAAAAGATCCATTACTAACAAACTTGCAGATTCTGTTATGGCATCACTTTCAAATAAAGTAGATGCAACATCAAATTTCCCATTTACAGGAAAAGAAATTATTTATGGAATAGGATCATTTTATTTTTAATTTTTTTACAATTTATTTTTGATTGTCTGAGTTCTTTCTGATACTTACCCAAAAAATTCTAGAGTGTGTGAGCAGGCATACAGCTTCAACTAAAGATGATGCATACATTATTAAAAGTTGAAAATGGCAAAAATTAATTATTTACATAGACAGGAATCTTTTTATTGAGTTTTGGTATAAAGTAATGTGCACAAGGCCAAAATCATCACTTAAACTTGAAAAATATATTGCTTAAAACAAACTCACAGAATTTCTCAGGACCATGTTATCTCATTATTCATCATAATACATATAAGGAAATATATCCAGAGCTAACACTGCACTGCCCATTGGACTAAGATACAAGTAAGGTAATGTAATATTTTTATCAGTATTATGTGCATTTTTATATTACTTCTTTATCAATGTGGTTTGGTTTATGGGCCCTTATCTGTTTTAAAAAAATAATTAAAGGACAACATACATTCAGCACCAGAGAGCATATATCTGCATTATTAATTAGAATCCTAAATATACAAATAAGTGATCTCATTGGATTACATACAGTGCAGAGGGAAGTAGATGAACAGATCAAATAGGGTAAACGATTCTTGAATTTCGAGGAAAACAGGAGAATAAAAAGTAGCCTATATGGAGCTTTGTGACGACAGAAGCTGAAGGGTAGAGCAGAAGGGCTGGCTTCCTCACCTATGTGACTGCTGAGTGGCTCATAGTGCGGTGTTGTAGGCACACAGTTTGTGGTAATTGAGGCTGAGCCTCATCCCCAGCGGGCACAGCTGTGAGCAGCAGGTGAGCAGTAAGGTAAGGAGGTAAGGAGACCTGGAGTGCCCAGGGGCACTGACCAACCACCAAAGAGAACAGAGGGCACTCAGTGCAATGCATCAACATCAGGGGCATAAAAGGCTGGGCTGAAGAACAAGAAGGGCAGATGCCTGCAGCCTTCTGAAGTTATTTGATATTTTTCTGTATGGGCAGATACCTGAGGCCTTCTGGTGAGGTATGTTGTTACTGTGCATGGGCAAATGCTTAAAGCCTTCTCAAATTGCTTAGTGATACTCTGTGTTGTGGCCATCTGTGATGCTGTGTTATGTACTCTGGTGGAGCTGTGAAGCATCTCCGTGGAGGTTAGTCCATGGATGGTGTCCTCTCTGTCAAGGGAGCAGGACTGCTGCTCATCTAAGACCCTCCCTGGAGTGCTGTGCCCAGCTCTGAAGCTCCCAGTGCCAAGAGAAACATGGAGCTGTTAGAACAGTTCCAGAGAAGGGCCAAAAAAACTATTAGAGAGCTGGAACACCTCTCCTATGAAAAAAAAAAAAAAGGCTGAACCTAAGAGACCTGTCCCAACCTGTCTCTGCCTGGGGAGCAGAAGACCACAGGCACACCAGTATATAAGGGCAGTTTATGAGGAAGATGGAGAGAGACTCTGTGCCAAGGCTTGCAGTGACAGAACAAAGGGCAATGGTTTCAAACTGAAAGCAGGTAGATTTATGTTAGATACGAGAAAGAATTTTTTTTACAATAAGAGTGTTGAGACACTGGGATGAGTTGCCCAGAGAATTTTCTCAATTATTTACCTCTTTAAACACACACATTTGTGCTGTTTGTATCTGCTGTATTTCTGCTGAATATGAACAATCACTTGCAAAACTATTTGTACTGAACAAGAATAGTGTGAGTATTGTGGTAAATGTTCAGAAAATAATTTAATACCTTAGACCCCCATCTGATAATGAAATGTTTGATATTCAATAAGAAGTGAAGTGCAATAATATGCAAGCAAACTACATAATGCAAACTGAATGATATTTAGCTTACCATGTACAAACCTTCAGTAAACTGAAGTTTTCTCACTGAAGATTTTTTGATAGAAGTTAAATCTTGATTGAACATTTGTCTGGGTTTGGTTTTTCGCAATAATTGCTTTCTTCCTGTTTAAAAATCAATAGAAATCAAAGCATATAAGCCAGTTTCTCAAGAAAGAAATTAAAAATTGAATCACATTTCAGAACAGTATTATGTTAACAGTGATAATATACTGTATTTTAGATATCTAAATAAACCTACCTGTTGGGTCAAGATCTGTAATCCATATTCCCAACAATGGATAAATTGCATCATGGTATATAGCACACCATATAAAAGACAAACTTAGCTGTGGAGGGATGACTCCAACAGGGAAGTGGTAGTATAGTGGAACAGAACAAAAAAAAGTTACCATGAAACCACAGCAACTTCTGTACAATATTATTTTTATCAAGAAGTTTTTCTTGATTTCAGACGGCACTATATGATGAAAAACTTGAACTTTTGTATAGAAACTGTACTTGAAAATTGGAATAGGTTATTTTTAGACACTTTTTTCACAAGTCTACCCTTATTATTTTAACTTCTCTAGTGATCATATAACTTTTTTATAATAATGAACTTTTTTTATTAATATCATGGCCTATTTGTGGACACATTTACTTCTACCAGTAGATTGATAAGAAGCAATTAGGAACTTTTTCTAACTGCAGTAAATTTCAATATGGCAAGAAATGCACCTTCTCATATGCCTGTGATGAGTTAAATAGAAATTTAATCTAAAACACATGCTTAGGAGGATTTTATATTCTACTGTAAGGAGTATTAACATTTGATTTTAAGGACCTATTTCATTACTAGCAAATAGGTTTATAAGATGGCCCATGAAGACACTTTGAAGTTTTTCAGAGCAAATTACAGGCAAATGAAATACAAAGCTTTCCAATAATTAAAAATAAAATCAGCAAGAACACCACTGATGCTGGTGCATATGAAAATTTAGTAAAATATGTTTTCATAATGCTGAGGTGATAGAAATGTAATGGTCATGAATGAATTTTAAAACTGCTGTGTTGTTCTGTTTGTTTCATAGGAAATATATTTCTTCAGGCTTCTGTGTTAGGACAGAGGTAGTAATAACAGATTATTACAGAAAGTTAGTGAGTACACTTGGATATCACAAGTAGATGCCTATAAGGCAGTACTGGAAAAAAAGCTTGAAAATCAAGACAAAATCAAATCATGCCAGCTGTAGAAAATTAAAATGCTTCAACTAAGTCATCTTTATTAAAAGTTTCATTCTTTAGTGTTTTTTGCAGTGAAACTAACATAGTAATGCAGGTTTTCACATTCACCTTTGTATTTTAATTCTATTAAAAGGTGAGAGAAATTTTGTTGCTAAGGGTGATAAACCACAAAGCCAAGATTTTGTGCAAGTATAGATAGATTAGAATTTTGTAGTTTTTAGGGTTTTTCACCCGAAACCATAAAGCAGAGATATGAATATGTTGTTATAAGGTAGCTGAAGCCCATATAATTTTTATTCTATCTCCATATATGTTTTAGAGTGAGGCTGTCAGTATTCATGCATAAAATGTGACCACTATGGAATATAACAAGATCCTCACCTATACATTATTGTAGATAAGGTATTACAATGTTCCAAGAGGTTGTCTTACTTAGCAGTTTCACCTGTATGAGAAACAGTAAACTAAGGATGGTGTGTCTCTCTATACCATGTATTTCTTACCCAAAATGAAGAGTCTCCTCAAAGAATCAAAATCTCACATGGCAGTTTTGGAACAGGAAAAAGTATATGTATTTAAACATGGGCTAGGAATCAATAAGAAATGAAAGAGTAACACAGCAACTTTAGTACATTATTGTAGCAAATTGGAGTTCCTGAAAGTGAATGAATGGATATTCCTGTAAAAAACAAATACCAGAGCAAAATTATGTCAAAGCAAGGGTGTCGCTTCCAGCCATTGAGCCAAGATAAGTAGAAGAAAAAGAAATATTTAGCATTGTACCCATTGTCCTTTTATTCTATACCAATACTTGGAAATTATATATTAGAATCGCATAAAAAGAGACAGTCCTTAAGGAGCTGTTACAATATTGTTGGATTTCACTTTTAAAAAATGTCGTCAATTTATTTTGCATAGAATATTTCCATTAAAAATAATTAACTAAAAAGCCTTGTTACAATTGAAAACTCTTTTCATTCATCTTGCTATGAAACATCCCAACAATTGTCTTATCCAGAGTTATTCTATGAATTAATATTAAAAATTCATGATTTCTGGAGAAAAAATGTAACATGCATGTTGTGCCTGTAATTTCAACCATTTGTCACATACAATCCAGAAATAAAATATTACACAAGAAGTAAAAACCCAAGACTAGCTCAGGTCATGAGGGCTTTCTTAATGAGATAACTATTACTAACCAGTATGACTAAAAGCGGTGTTCTTTAGTCAAAGTCAGAATTAAAAATTAATTAAATTTTGTCTAATTGTGCTGGAAGAGAGTTCTTACTTGTACTCCCCACATAATGTAAGCTCCCCACTGATCTATGGCAATGTCAGTCTGGCTGTGCAAGTTCACTACTCACCATCAGGGAGATTTCTTTCCTTCACAGGAGACCATTCCAGTCAGAGTTACCATTCTCACCTCCATTCCAGACAACTTTCTTCTACTTGCTGTCTAAGATGCATTTCCCTCATTAGCATGGCAGCCTACAGTGATTTCACTGAGTCATGCTCGCTTAGATCTATGCCAAATTACCTCTGAACATGCTTTTTGTAACATAAAATGAAAATAAAGACTGAGCTCAGGGAAGCAGGAGGCAGCACTTTGGTGAAACTACAAATTAAAACCAATTTCTTCATTTTGTAAAGAAAACAGCAGTGATAAAAGGGGGTTTCAAGTGTAAACAGTGACAAAATTTCAGCTGTAGAATGAATCAACAGATTGAAAATGGACAGTGAAAATTGCTGATGTATATCAGAATTTACAGGAGGTAAGAGCTTTTTTCAGCCTGGATTAGAACTTCAGTCTAACTTCAGCACTGTGACAACATCACTACTATGCAAAAATTAGCTCAGGAAAGACGAAATACTATTGTTAGCTAATGGAAGAAACTGATTTATGCGATGAGAATAAAAAATATATTCCTATAATTTTACTAAGTGATCACCTACATATTGTAGGTGGATACAGGCACAGAGGAAGCAGAGGAATTATTTCAAGTATTACAACAAACCATAACTACCTAAAGAAGTAATAGCTTACACTGTGAAAAGGATAATTTTAGATGTGTATTAGAAAATACTTTCTGATCCATTAGACTCTAATATAATCTTCTGAGGAAAGTGCTGAAATCCTGGTAATTTAAGAAATTTAGCAATTAGATGGAAAGGAGTAACAGGCATATGCTAAGAAGAACAGTACAGAACCTGCAAGAAATGGAAAAAAGTTCTATCAGGTCATCTAATTCACCTTAATTTCTATGAAAATTAATGTTTGCTCTTTTCCCTTGGTTTAAATTTTGTTCATCCAGTCATGAAACCTTGTCTTTCATTCAGGCAGCAGTGCCTCAAAGCTATTCACGCTAATTAGCCAAGGTCATTTAAATACATTTTTCATGAAGCACCTTAAACTTAGTGTGCCATTTTATATATTTATCAAATTGCTAATCAATATGCTATACCACAGTTACCACTGGGCCTCAAGTTACACACAGAATGCTGCACGAATTTAAATTGTGCAAGCTGCTGTCTGCATAAATGAAATTAAAGTGTATGCATTGATCATTATTCACAATAGAAAAGAAGTGGCCTAAATACATTCACATCAGAAATCTGTATTTTAAGTAAATCTTAACTGTATTGTTGGCTTCTTTTTTCATATGTTTTTTAACAAGCCTTGTATTAAACTAGCTTCGATTTCACTTTCTTTCTCCAGCATATTACCTCCACTGTATTGGTAAAGTAATTTATTCCAGCCTCTGTGGAGACCCTGGATCTCATTTGCCAGCATATTTATCTTTCCTGCCACTGCACTGTCATTCATCTGCAATCTCCACAGAATACCAGACCTGTGCAGAATTTCAATTAGGATTGATTCAACTAAATCCAGGCCACAGAACTGAGGCTGACAGGGTGACCCCCTGAGAATTTAATATGTTGAATCCTCAAAAAACAAAAACCAGTAGTACTGCAAAACAGAAAACAGCTCAAGTTTAACACCCTAATTCATTAACTCCCCTATACACTCAGTTCAATCTGTCTCACAATAGGTCTTTTCAGACTCTTTGTATTGTTTACAGTAGTTTCTATGACCACAGAAAAGACATAAAAATCTCTACTCTTCTTCTGAGGTCTAATCAATTCAAACTCAGACAGCTTGTAATGAACAGAAGAATTATTTCCACAGAGGCTGAGCTACCTTAAGTTTTCTATCCTGAATATACATATATTCAAAAATCAGTACAGTACAGGTATACAGGTAAAATAGCTTTTATTGGATCCTTGACTTCACAGACTTCCAGAGCTTTTCAGTGTAATTATTGACAGGCTTCATCTGCTTGTCAGTGAAATGTCCTAAATAATTTTCTTAAATAATATGTGGTTACTAGAACAGTCTTGTAGGTTTCAAGACAACTAAGCTCAAGAACAACAGGAATCTGAGAGGTCTTTTTTCTTGTAGTATAGAAGTTTCCACTATTTGAGTTTTAGCTTTACCTTAGTTGTACCAAACTTGAGACTTACTTTGATTCCACACCAGAAGCAGGTGTAAGTACATACTCAGTTTCATACAAAGTATTACAGTAGAATAGAGAAATTACAACAATTCCACATTTGATTAGTTTTTTTTTTTTTGGTTTTACTAAAGAATCATATTGAATAAATTTTTTCTAAATATCAAATTTAACCACTGAAAAACATAAATATCTACCTCACTTAATGTGAAAGGTAATATAAGGACTCACACATTAAACACTTACCAAACATGAAATCAAACAAAAGAATAGAAATGGAGTTGGGAAATATTGGCACACATGTATTAATGTTAAATAGAACATGAATCTGCTAGAACTGGATGAAATAAGAGGCATTGATTTGTTTGTGCATAGAGATACAACATCAATGATTCTAGTGCAAGCAAAGAAATTAATTGATATTTGGGGGGATGTCAGATTATTTTAACTTGACTAAACTAGAAAATATTCCACATGGGACAAATATTTTGGAATCTTTTATCTGGATCTTAATCTTTTATCTGAGTCCTAATCTGTCACAGTCAGGAATTTCTCAGTGTATTAGGATTATTCTGAAGAAGAGGCACAAATATCACCCATTTAAAATTAATACCTATACAATGTCCAGAAAGACCCCCTATAAGGTAGATTTCTTTCGGAAATTTGCTCACAAGATCCCTGTGTTACTTCAGTAAAGAGGAAACTGCCTTAGTACATTTTTTTGCATTAATACAGTACATTGGTGCCTCTGGTCTATAAGCATAGTGTAGGGTAGTGGAGGTATAAAAAATCATGCTCCCACTATATTCTTCAACAATTAGTCCTTTTCAAGGCTGTTCTGAGGTACCAGATTATGTCTGTAATCAATTAAAATTTTTCTTCAGTGCTACATATATATAGAAATGCTACAGTAAACACATAAACACAAAGCATAAATATTTTACATTATTTTACATTATTCTTTCTTTGGGGAGTGGGTGGAGAACCAGATGTGTTGCCTCACTACTTACAGCTGTCATGTGGATACAAGGGAGAGTTTTAAAGTATGAGAACATAATGAGATTCAAATTAAATTGGAGAGGATACAGGGGAATTTTGCTGTCTTCCTTCATTTGTCTACATTTCATCCATTTCTTCACTGATCATAAACCAGATTTTCCATACACTGGGCATTTATCTGACTAAGTCTTTTATTCCCTAGTTCATAACCCAAAACTGAGATCCAGTTGTCCTATTGAGAGGCTTTTTTCAGTACTTGGAAGGGCTTCTGTGTGTTATAGTTTAAAAAAGCAAAAATGCTAACAGAAATTACTGCTGGTGGAAATTTTGTCAGCTCATTTACTACATCATCTTTCTTGCCTTGTTACATAACACCAGATATGATAAGATCAAGCCTTTATTTTCCCACTTGGGATCAAGTCATAGTTAACTTCACCCACAGCCCCCAGGTGATGTCTCATAAACTTTCTTATCATTTGACTAACCTACAATTCATTTCACCCTTCTTCTTCTATTGTACTTCCTACAACCTTCAAAAGTTTTAAGAATCAATCACCATAGATTTTTTTACAAATACTTTACAAAAAGAACTCCATGCATCTGTCTTCACTATGTTGCCCACTATTTTCTTTTCCTTCTGATGAGTAAGCCATTTTGTTCTTTCAATTTATTTATACAGTCTTTCCTATTACATTTTATTGCTTGAAAATGTTTCTTGTGACTTACCTGGTCTGATTGTTCTATTATTCTTATTCTATCACCTTACATTCAGATCTTTTCTATTATTTTGTATTTTCTGTTTGTTTTCCAAGTCCTTAAAGTGATGTCATAAAGCAACATAGATCTTTTGCTGTATTTTCTGTCTATATTTCTCATCAGGAAATTTCAACGTTATGCTTTTAATAAGACTCTTTACTTTGACTGACACTTTAACTATGCAATTTCACCCCTAGATCATATTCCCAAGAGATCTTTTTTGCATTTTCAGTGATTTTATTGAGAATTTTTTGGGGTTTATTTTCACTTTCATTATGCCACTATATTTAAAATCCTCAGAGATTGCACTCCTTCCTTTAAAATCAAAGTAAACAACCAAAGAGAGAAAAAGTGACCTTTTTACTTTCATCTATCTAGACATACCTAATTCTGATAAGTCTTGTTATATTTCTATTACTCTTGTTATTTCAACCAGTTTCTGATCATATATCCTATTCACAATAAATGTCACTTATGTAAGTCATTTTTAGAGGGTTTTTTGCAGTTACTGTTTGTTCAGAATGGAATTTTCAAAGATATGTCGACACTGTTTACTTTTCCAATTGAAACTCACTTTATTGCCAATTTTTTTAATATTAAATATAATCTTTTCAATATAAAGGAAATCCTTCTCTTATTAATGTCCGTAGCAATTTTATATTGGCCTCAGTGGCCCTGGATTGGGTATCAGCCATAGGGAAGTTGTGAGCAGGTAAGGATGAAATAAAGATAATAATTGAGGCTGTAAAGTTTCTAAGTATTTTGTCTACTAGCAGCTCTGCTCAATCCTCACTGCTCTACTCTTCCTTTAACTTTTAACCAAGTAGAATAGTGACTTCACCAAATGTGCTAGAACAGTTTCAGGATACACTGTATAATACAGTGTGTTCCTGAAATCTATGTTAGCACAAACACGTTGAAGCCAGGTTGATAGACATACGTGACATAATTTCTGTCTCATTACCTTTTTATAACTGTGTATTTCATTCTAGAGCCTTACCCATCTATGGAAACACTTAAAAAAAAAAAAAAAGAAAAAAAAGTAGGCACATTATTCTAGGCTGTTCCCACTCCTACAGCAAGAGTAGTAGAGGGTACAGAGAGGAGCCAGAAATACTGCAATGATGGACAATTCAGGACATTGGACATCTGTTGACTGGATCTAGGATCATTATTTCTGCCATTTACTGAATGGATTGCTGGGGATTGTTTTCCTTCTGAGATATTTTCAGAAAAGAACGATGCAATTACAAAAATAGCTGTATGATGGCATGGCCCCACCTGTTATTTGTTCCCTATCCAATACTTAAAGCATCAGAGTTTCACCATTCTACAGCTTAGTACGACTTTATCCCTCACAGACTGCGCTCCAAAGAACAGACTATTTATTTCCTCTGAGCTCTGGAAACAAGCTTTGCATGTTATCATCTAGCAACGCTTCCTCAATGCAGCTGGCAATGTGAAAACTCAAAAATGTCCAAGATGTCAATTAGACAAGATTATGGAGACATATCAGTTATCAGGGCTCCACCGCACTTGTCAATGTACTCACACATGAAGAAAATATGTCCTCCAAAATCAAATCCTTATAATCCTGATAGAGAGGAAGGAGATGCCTCCTGAATTATAAAACTATAAATAGTCAAAGTTCCTCATTAAATCTACATTAATTGCAAGGTAACTCATACGTTTACATATCCATACAACACCCAGATTAAGATACATACACTTAAACACTGCATACTTCAGTAACATATTATTTCTTTTTAATTGGAGACTTCCTGATAGTAAATATTTTGAGTTGGTATAACAAAATAATAAGAAAAAATAATTTAATTCCATAGTCAGCTTTCTATTCCAATCATACCTAACTTGACAGTTAAACTATTTGCTGTAGCTAAAGGAACAAGGAAGAATATGCGTGTTTTAAGATTAAAACCTCAGTGAAAAAACCATATGTACTTACTAAGTTTTTTCTTTAGTCACATTACTGTAAATTAAGCTCCAATGTGAATTTAAAGCACACTAATGACACTACAGTGATTTCCCATGGGGACATTAGAAATGCAAGTTAACAGTACAATAAAAACAAATTGAATTGAATCCTTTCAATGGTAAAACAAAATTTAGTAGAAGTTGTCTTCACTGAGGGAAAAAAACCACAGAGAAAAGGGGAAAAAATATAGATTAATCTATTTACATAAATTATTTGAGTTTATAAAATGTCAATTGAATAATACGTGTTCATTAATAATGCATTTGATAATTAACTGGGAAAAAATTAACTTATATATTATTCACAAATATTATTCAAATACATCTAAAACATATCCTGCACACAAGATACGACTTCAAATCACCAGTGTGGTCTGCAGTACCATTCATAGCCCTGTGAATCCTTACTGCTGCTGCTCCATTAGCTTTTTAGGAGCTGACACTGGAGTGTCAGATAGGTTCTCATTAGTGAGGCTCCATTATAATATTAAATTATGTTAAAAAAAACCTCAGGATTTGGCCTTCCATCTTTTAGTGTTTTACACTCAGAATGCTTTTATGCTTAATATATTTCAACAGTTCAATATATCTTCCATCCGGTTGCTCAAAGAATGTGATTTTTTGCATAGCAACAATACTAAAGCAGAAGAAATTCATTCAGTAACTAATAA